>NW_008237244.1:5980993-5993465 GCF_000691975.1 Corvus brachyrhynchos
TTCTGGTTCAGAGGAAGATAAGATCATTCAACTGCAGAAACCTTCACTGGCCTTTTTGTGCATATTTTCTATATTAATATCAAGCAGCATTTAATCTATTAAATTTAAGTGGTACATGGTGTACATGTTCAGTACTGCCAACACTGTTTTTCAATAGATGTGCTGTGCATATTTGTTTTAAGCATCAGTATAAATATTTTGAGTTACTCAGGCTCTCTGAACAAATTTGTCTTAATTTATATCTTTATTTTTTCATACATCTGTAATAATTTATTTAAACTTGGAATGATAAAAACATCAAAGCCTAATGTATTACTATGTTCCAATGAAGCTTTTTCAATTTAAATTATAATACTGGAATATTTATGTTGCTGATGGAGGAGGTGAAGATACTGTCTAAATCTTGAAGGATATAATGCCCAGTCAAAACAAGAGTGGAGCATGTTTCAGACACTGAAGTGCAACAATTTAGGGTAGTGTAAGCCAGTAATGTCATGTTTGTTTGCAGTCAGTGTTTTTCTGGTTGAGAACTGGCTTGTATCTCTCATGTGCAGAGGTACAGAAGTCTCTCTATAGGCATCAGTAGCAATGTGCTGCTGCAGGTGTAGAGAACTCCCTTTGCTGTCAGAGCAGAATCTCTGCACAACCCTCTGTGTTCAAGGCCATGTTGGTTTCAGTCTCTATGAGTACGCTTGAGTTGCCTTGGGAGTCTCATCTCTCCCTGCTCACAGTAGGGAGAATGTTGATGTTCCATTCTGCATTCAAAATTAGTTCTTGTCATCTTCCCAAAAACTAGTTCTTGTGTATCAGGGCCATGGTGACCAGAAGCAGTCTGCACACTTGACCTACCTAGAGAGAGGTCCTGATTAATTTTCTCCCAACAAACTAATTGTTTATTAATATATGGTTTAATAAAGATTGTTTAGAATAATGTTTTGAGCAGATTGAAAATACTTGAGCTGAACTATAAATTTTTAAATACAGCTTTTCTTGACTTCGAGTTAAGTGTTTGTCCAAATATTACTTTATGCTATTACAAACCCAAATTATAAGTTTTCTATAATCACAGTTTTCAATCATACTTTTCTATATTAACTTCTAAAAAATTAAGCAACTGAGTATATCCATGTTTAATAAACTTATTAAAAGCTGTACATGCTTGTTCTGTGCAAACAAAATCTGTTCAATCTATTTAGATAAGTTTATCTGCAAATGTTCACGCTTATGGTTAAAGAGCAAGAATGAACATTTCTTTAGGAGAAGCAAAACAAGTAAATCACAGTTTTTGCTGAACAGTTCAAAATTTGGTTGTCTCTAGGAATATCTATATATTAAAAAGGTGCTTTTTTGTTTGTGATAGTGGATAGGGAACACAAATGTGTTGTTTCTTCCTTCATTACTCACCTCCTAAGTAGGGCCTTCACATTTCTACCTCACAGGCCTGCTGAGATGTGATGATACATCTTTTAAGTATGCACCACTATTCAAATAGTAAATCTGATTCTTTTATTTCTTCCTGATATTTATTTGTAAATATGTGTGAACTTCTCCAACCATTTTCTGCCATGCAAGGCAGTTCAGGTAGTTGGGTGTCTTGACTTGGATTCTGTGTCAGCTTTTTAAAGAAACAGTGGAATTAAAACAAGTGAAAAACCCTGTTCATGACACAGTCTCTCTCTCTCTGATAACCAAAACAAAATAGATATTTGATTCTTTCACAAAATATTTCTGTTCTAGGTAGGTCTGAAAAAATTTCCATATTCCACAACCATCTTTCCATCCTGAGATGAATAACTGATAGCAATTTCTAGTTTTTTCTCCACTGTTATAAGTTTCATATGTACTGACTCTCTTCTGGCATTTTTTGTGATGCAGTGGTTCTGCTCTTATGGTACAGCAACAGGTGTTGGAGCATTTACCATTGTTATAATGCTAATAAAGTAATTTACCAAGATCCTGGGCTCAAAACTTCTCAGAACATCTGCTTTTTGTTTGGTTCCATGCACATTACTTTCAGAAATTTTTGACTTCAAAAGTATTTTCCTGTTTAAAAAAATAAGGGATTTTTGGTTTTGTTTGTTTTAGGATTTTTTAAGTGGGAGGTATTTCAAAAGCGAAGGAAGCTACTGAAGTTCTTTGTCTTATATACAGTTCCTAGTGGTTATGAGATTTAATCCAATACTTGAAAATTCTGAGGTGAAAAATTAATTGTGCAGTAGTCATGGAACAAGAGAGGTCAAGGCACATCACTTGGTGGTACAAAAAATAATTAGGTAAAAAATGAGTGGCCTTTCTTAGGATCGATGTTGGCATGTGCTGCAAAGAAAGGAAGATGTTTCCCAAGATGTGTAACTATCTCTGCAGAGGGAAAGGACATATAGTTCCACCTGTTCTGGCAAAAAGTATGACTAAGTCTGACCCCAGTAGATGGGCAAAATGTGCTGCCCAGGGATCAATGAGCATTTTCTCAGTTCTCTTTGTCTGAGTCCTGGTAATCTCCAGGCCACGACCCAAGTCCCAGTGGGGCCATGAAAGAACAGTTAGAAATCCTTCAAGCTACATCTGGCTAGGAGGAAGATTGTAGCCCTCCAGCTGATTAACCGAAGCTCTGGAACGCGAGATTTTGTTGTAATCTCTATCTTAATGTGTAACTGCAAGTGTAATGGGAAAGCTGAGGGCAATCCTATTCTCAATCCTGTTCTCCCCAAGGCCCTCAAAGAATGGTGACTGAGGCAGCTTATAGAGTTGCAGATCCCCTGGTTTCAGACAATTTCTGAGTACTAACTGCATTCTGAATGGGAAACAAATATTGAAGAAGGATTGTCACTTGTTGAAAACAGCTGCTCCATAGGAAATCAGGTTTTATATAGTAAGAAAGCAGAAAAAATCAGCCAAGACAGTGTTTTTTCCCTCTTTAAAAGGGTGGCACTCAGACCTGGTTTTCTCACAGCATTTACAATTTTCTTTTACATTTTCAGTAACGTCCCATCCTCCCATGCATGTTTAGTACAGCTATAGCCACTTTTGGAGGCTGCCTGCTTTCCGGCAGCTAACCTCAACAAATCTAGCTGGGAATGATGGCAACAGTTTCAACTTAGAGCAGGCTTCCTCTGATTTTTCTTCTTCATCTCTTTTGAAACTGTTTGCAAGCTGCCCTCGTAGCAAGCTGCCCTCTTAACATGTGCTACACTCTTGCAGGCCAATCTGCCCCTGCTGCAGCGGGAGCTGCTGCACTGTGCAAGGCTAGCCAAGCAGAACCCAGCCCAGTACCTCGCCCAGCACGAACAGCTGCTTCTGGATGCCAGCACCACCTCACCTGTTGACTCCTCAGAGCTGCTTCTCGATGTGAACGAAAACGGGAAGAGGCGAACTCCAGACAGGTGAGCACCACCCCTCCTTTCATACCCTGCCCAGAGTGTCTGTGGGTCCAAGATGCTGAGCTCCACCACCACAGGGGGGAGCGTGCAGGTGGGTGTTGGGGGGATACTTGGATAGTGTTCCCTGGGTGCGGGTCCTGTCCTGCTTTCAGATCCAACCTGACCATGAATGTTTTCAGAGATGGGGCATCTATCACCTCTCTGGGCAACCTGTGCCAGTGTTTCACCACCTTCCTTATTAAAAATTTCTTCCCTTATACCTAGTCTGAATCTACTCTCTTATTAGCTTAAAATCATTATCCCATGCCCTTTTCATAACAGGCCCTGCTTATGCATGTCTATGTATACATACTTACACATATATATAGAGAGAGAACTACATACTCATATGTATTCCTGTGTATATAATGTAATACATGCACACACTGATTCAGTCACCTGAGGACACACTGTGGTCATATCCACACAGAAGTAATGGTCAGCCAGTCCTGCAGTGTTTTGTGCACAGTATTGTCATGAAGTGACAAGCAGCAGATCATGCCAGCTCCATATGTGAGTCCTTTGCATTTGACGTTTTGTTGAACTCAGCATTAAATGTGAGGAGAGTCGCTAGGCATTTATATTGGGAAGTATAAGGCAAACCCCAGAGCACAGTCACGGCTTTGATTCCTTCTGCTATGCCATATTTCCAAAACCATACATGGAATATGCATAAGGATAGTTCTTTCAAAGAGGAGAAATGTTCACTGAAACCTGTTTTGTTGTTGAGCTGAGAAGAGTCCATGCAGAAAAGGGGCAAGCAAATGCATGTGTGTGAAGTACAGTAGCTTTAGGGGTATGGAACAGTTTTTAATTTTTGGAATAAAGTTCTTTGTTTAGTGTTACAAGGAAATGGCTCTTGTGGTTATTTACTTTTAACTGTCTTCCTATGCTAATGTTAGAAATTCAACTGGCATTTACATTTTACCTTTGGGAGATTCAAGTATTGTATTTTTCAGTGATTTGTTTGCCATGGGTTTTATAGTGTGGAAAACTTCTATTATGCTGTTCTGCCAAATACTGCTACCTGTATGCCTGAGGTATGCAAGTGTCCTAGTTATCCTTTAAATGAAAAAGATGAAGATTTGTGAAGTCAAGAAGCCTCGTAACTTTGTACAGGTGACATTTTTGTGTTGGAACAGGCTTGAGTGGGACAGAAATAAAGAGAAAACAAAGTCTGAAAGCTCACGGTAAAACTTTAGGTCTTCTCATAGCCAGAAGTGAACAGTAAAATTTAAAGTTACATAGCCATTAGATAGAAAAAGATGTGAAAGTATTTGAAATTAGTTTGCCTGAGATTGTGTTTCAGAAAAATCACTATGGATAGACAAGAAAATTAAGGTACAAGCAGAAAAGCTCATTTTATGTGTAGCTACCCTCTTTTCACCAGTTTTTCCGGACAAGTAGACCAAACTGAAGCAGCTGCTGGGGTTAACACAAGCATATTTCTACACCCCAGAAAGATGATTAATTTTTGGACATTTTATGTGTATTCTCTTACTATGTGCAATGAAATAACTTTTCCAAAGCTGGAATTTAGCACCTCGGGGCAGTTCTGTATATCCTCAGTCTTTGCAGAGTAGTGTACCAAAACATCTGTTAAAAAGGCCTCTTAATATCTTGTGAATAACTTAAATGTCAGCATGCTGTACTCCAGTGTCAGTAGCAGACACAACATTTTTCCTACAAGGAGATAGGCACATGAAATTATCTCATAAGCCAGTGAGGTATTGCTTGACAGAATACAGCGGAGAAGAGAGATGTGCCTTCCTGACAGCCCTAACTCACTTTTTTTTTCCTGTTAGTAGAGAGCAGTATTACTCACATCTCCCACAAGGCTACAAAGGAAAAATGCAAAATAAAGTATTTCCTTTGCTTTTCATCCTTAGCATTTGGAATAATGCTCCCTCTATTTGAGATCCTGTTTGACAGTGTTGAATTTTGGTTATTTTGTAGTAAGTACAATCTCACCTGTGTTATCTTCAGTCCTGCTTGTGAGGGAGAAAATGGATGATGCAGGTAGAGACCAGAACAAGAACTTTGTAATGGAAAGACCCTGTATTGGTTTTATAACAAAAAGGACATAAGATTAGCCCATAAAGGGACCAGCAGGTCAGAAGAATATTGGATTTTAAAGTCAGCCTTCATCTTTTAATTAAAACTGAGGCCCAGACCTAGAAAGATTTGGGTCTCGTTTACGAATTTTGTTCTCAGCATTTCCTTTTAGTTAAAATAGGTAGGTGGTCTTGAAATTCCTAAGTCTGTGCTTGTGAAATCAAGTGCCTTTGGTTTCACAACTGACATCTGCCTCTCTTAGGCTGTGAACAACTTGGGGAGCCTTCAGTTCCTCCACAGGTAGTAATGCAGCTTTTGGGGTGAGGGGTAGACAGTTTAACTTCCAGTGTTGTGGGTAAGAGCCTGTGTTTGAATTCCCAGGGTCCAGGGAGGATGTAGTGTGGGGTGTCCCACTGGCCTGCAAACTCCAAGGTGCGGCAATTTCTGTCAACTGCAGCCTGAAATTCAGCTCCTTAGTTCTGGGGAAGTGGTGTATCAGAAAAACCCATCCTTTCTTTTTGACTCTCCAAGTATTTGCTGTAATGCAAAATGCTCACGTGAAAAGAGACCACCCAGTGCACCCATTGGAATGGTACCTCGAGCTTAAAAAATAAGTTGGTTTTGTTCAGTGTCAAGCAACCCTGTCACTGGTTAGTCACATCTACTTCTCCATTGCCTATGACTATAATAAAAGCTATACAGAAAAAATACGTGGCAGTGTTTGCTGAGCCAAGTTCAGTGGAGTTGTCTTGTGCACTCAAGAACATTTGTACAACAGATTTAGTAAAAAGAACAAGATGCTTTTGGAAAGATTCTTAAATTTACTGAATTGGAGTCTGCATACCTTTTAATTATGATTAAGTAAGTCAACCACAAAAAACTGTCCTCAGAGGCAGAACATGCCTACACTGAGTGAGTATTGAAACCAAATACTTGTCTGGCTTTATACTCATTGCACTATTAATTATTTTAATTGTTTACAGAGGAGCATAAGGAAACATCGGAAATATATATACCTTTTGTGTAGATATATAAGTAATTTTCAAATATGCTACTAAAAATAAAGCAGAAGATATCAGACATACTTTAAGAAAAGGTTTACTCCATGGCTCGTAAATGAAAAAAAATTGCTCAAAGGCCACATCTTTCCAGGAGAACTAAATGCAGTTGGAGTAATTTTGATTGAAGAGGTGTGTAAATATATATATATATATATACATGCATGCATTGTATATAATGTGTATGTTATATATATACTTACACATTTATATTTTTCATTTGGGCATGGGTAACTGCATACCATTGATTCCAGTAGGGGCAGAGTACAGTAGAGGATTAGGCAAAGAAAGTGGAACATGTGTTACATGTAACCACAGCTGCCTCATGATTTTTTGTTAAAGAAAATCCACATACAGTAATTTTTTCTGCTTATAATTTCAGAACCTTTTTTGCATATCCATTTTCCAGTTCTGTTTATTTATCTGCATATCTAAGTCTACTATATGTGAGGTTTTATAGAGCAATCTGACAGCCGAGCTTCGTGTGTTACTGAATGTTTTCTTGGTGCATATGGTCTGACACGGATGAGCAGCCACGGTGAGATTTTGGAGTCTATTAAACTAGCTCATTAAAAAGATCAATCTGTTTCTGTAATAACACTGGGAACCATCAGTCACTGCAAGAGAGGAAAGCTGACACCTGAGGAGACAACACATTTTGGTAATTTGTTCATGACATGTCATGAACAAAGTGTTCACTGTATTTTGTTTACAAGTTTTGGAGTTTACGTTCTGCTGTAGTAAAGCAAAGCAACTTGGACCACAGTGAGTTTTTATTTTGGTGAATGAATGCTTAATTATAAATTACATGATTTTAAATATATTAACCACACAAAACTTTGTTCTAATTACACAAATCCTGTGAGCTTGCTGGAAATGGCTGATGGCATGTGAGCATGTCATATAGTGACTCTACATTTATGACAGCTGCCTACAAAGTGGATATAGGATAGCAAAAACTTCTGTTAGAATAGCATTCTTTTGAGTGAAAAGAAAACAAAAGTGGCCATGATTGTATTGTGACTTTAGAAAGTGGTGCTGTGGTTGCAGTACACTTGGAACCTATGACAAGAAATACATGTTGAAGGTACCTGGGCACAGAGCCCAACTTTGATAATACTGTTAGGTAAATCTTATTTGAAGAGGCTCCTCAGTATCTCAGTAAGGTGAAGGATGCTCACAGCTCTTACAGCTGTGCTCCTTGTATGCCATGTCTAAATATGAGGAATTTTAAAAGAATTTTCATAATATGAACTGCTAACAAGGCAGTATTAATCTTTTCCATAGCACAGTATTATAAACAGCTACTTTATTCCAGCAAAGCATTATCATTTGTTTGGTTCATCAAACCTTTATTGGTGGAAATCAGTTTAAGTCAAAGCATCTTGCACAAATAGTAGATAAACAGCTTTGTCTCAGTCTTGAAGCTGACTGTAGTGTTCTTTGAAATTGGTGTAATACTCTCGATCAGGTGAAACCTAATTTTCTAGCCAAGGCAGTTTTGCATGGTCAGATTTTCTACACAGGAAATTATCCATAAATTGCAATCATTTAAAACTGAAATTACAACCTCCAAACAACATAAATTCTATTAAATGGGTACAGGCTAAAAAGTAGTGTCTATTCTGCTGTCTTTAATCTGAGTAAATCATGGCTTCAAGTAAAATGACCCCTGTTTGTTTATAGCTGAAGGACTCTATCATATTGCCAGTTTTCCAAACAAATGTGTTGATTTATAGGCACATCAAGGAAAATGTAAGTGTCAGTTATGTTTCCTACATGTTCACTGTACAGCTTGTGGTTACTTTGCAAAATCAGATGAAAACAGATTAAAATTGTGACGGTGTTATATTTGGAACTACTATTCACATGGGCCTGCCAGTTACTGGGAAACAGGAATGCTTCCTCAGGCACCTGGGGAAATGCTGTTGCCCCGAGGGGGTGAGACCTAAAAGAATGAGTAGGACTGTGCTGAGAAGCAGACTAGTAGGTTGAATTCAGAGCATCTGAATTAAGGCACTCTTCAGTACCTTGTCTTTTATCACTATAGTCAATATATTCAGATATAGTAAATATGGCAGTGATTTCTGTTCTGATGAGGTTTTCTAAGTTGTTACCTTTTTTCTATATATTTTATATGGTCAGAAACATAAAATGAGTTTATGTACAGTCTCGTTCTGGTATTCTGCTAAGCTGTTTTATTTGGTCAGTGCAGAAAATATAACAACAAATTTTAGAATTAAATTTTAACACCCAGAAAAGACACGGCAGCTGTTGCCCAGCATAACAGCAAAAACATTATTTTAATTTCGGTAAATGTGTTTTCAGCAGTCATGTTAGTTTCTGTGTTAGTCAAAGTTCAGTGGATATGCCTGGTGTGTTTTCCAAGCTAAAGCAGCACATTGCAGTTAAGGTAATGAAGTACAAAGCATTCTTAAAAAACACAGAAATACCTGTACATTAAGGTGCAAATATATACTTACGTATGAAAATATATGATTTTAACATCAAGCTGTGGTGCAGAAAAGGAGAACTGGATTCCCACTTGTCCCAGTTTTCTGCCTTTACTTTTCCTGCACTGAGTGATCAAAAGTCAATGAGTTATTTAATCGTTTGCTGTTTCTGACTTTTACTCATCTAAGTTAAAGAACATTCTAACTGTAGCACTAAAGGACTTAGGCGAATTAATAGCTTGTCTTGTACAGACAGGAAAGTCCATTTCTTTTGATTGCATAGTATTTTGACAACTGGAAGATTGGCATACTGAGTTTGAGTACATATGTGCAAAGAAAACACACACCAGCAACCAAATACAAAACTTGTCTTGAAGAGCTGTCAGAAACATCACCACCTATTGAGAGTTATTGCAAGCAGTTACATCATGCCAAAAGTAATAAAAAATATGTGATGGACCTCAGGTTTTCTTGGTTAGGAGTTTTCACAGCCATGCTGTATTTCTTTTGGAACAAAGTACACGCTCCACTTTAGCAAAGTATGTCTTTTATATCCGCCCAAAATTAGAATAGATGTCCTGCTGTGTTGGTGAAAGATTCTCCCCTTTTTGCCAAGTTACAGTTTAATAAAATACATATACCTGCAGCTTCTCTGGCATTAGTAATTTTGGTGAGGTCTCTGAGAAATTGCTTCACTCCTGAAAACAGTGAAGCCCATCTTTTAATTTCCTGCTGCTAGTTACAAGATCTTAGTTTGATCTTCTCTCTCAGAGGATATTGACAATGATTTGGTTTCATCCTTCCTCTCAATGGCAGTAAATGTGAACCTGCCATTTACAAGGGGCGACATTTAATACACTGACTGTTTCCCCAGAAAGTCCCTCAAGGGTGGTTGTTTCCTGGTGGAAGGTTTGTTGTAGAGCAGTTGGTTTTAACAAGAGGCAAACAAGAAAATTAGCTCAAATTTACCTTTCTCTCAAAGTGCCAAAAAATCGTATTATTACTAGGAATGATACATTATGCCATCCATTTCTTCCAGTTCTTTTTTAAAAAAGCTGGAGTATTATCAGCAGTTTAATAAAGGTTTTTGGAGGGAGGACTGAAACTTCAATGCAATATTTATACGTAATAAACTTTCTTATCAAGGCTAATATTTTGTAGGTTTTCTTTATTCACATGGTAAAAAAACCCCATATTTCAGTGAAATGAAACTTCCACAAAACAGTTGTGAACCCATTGAAGTTTCTCTAGTCTTTTTTTTTTTTTTTTTTTTTTTTTTAATTTTAATGGATAATTAGTTCAGTATGAGTTCGAGGTTCTCAAGCAGAGGTGTCCAGTAGAGACTGCTTTGGAAATAGCTGATTTTGAATTGAATTAAAGTGTAGCTAGAACATAAGAAACCCTCAGTAGCTCTTCCAAGTTGCCTGAGCATAAAACCCCTGTCTAAGAGTAATGGAGTGGGAAATTCTGAACGTTACTGAGGACTTGAGTCTAATCTCATCTTCCTGCAAAATTAATGATAGTCATAGCACCTTTGACCGGAATAGCCCAGGTGGTGCAAAACTGTCTGAAGGATGCATTTCTCATCATCTAAAGTCAATTCTACCCCAAAGTCTCAGTGTCACACCTATCTTGATGGGAGTTCATGGCATGCTGAGCTTTAGCACACTGACATGCACTGCTAGACTGTCTGGTATCCTCTTGGGAAAAAAACATTTCTTGAACTGCAGATTTCTCCTAATCACTGTAAGCTATAGCACTACAGAAAATAGGAATTTCTTGGTCTCTAGCTTCATGTATCAGTTGATTGTTTCACCTGTGCAATTGCATATGTATCCACCCCATCAGCCAATGATCTCAGCAAAGGCTGTTTGCTCTCCAGGCCCTCGTTAAGTGGCTCCATCAGAAGGCTCACCCCTCTAGTATTTCTCAAGTTACAGGGATGGTTAGACAAGGTGAATGAATTCTTTGTATGTTTCAAATCAGCAGTGTTATGAAATGTTCTGCAACACCACACACTTGGAGCAAAGTGAAAGAACAAACTTTAGTTCCTCAAGCTGCATGTGTAGGTGGGGGTGCATGTTCCCAAGTTCTGTTCACTAAGTGAATTAAAGTTCCTTTGCTTTGTTTTTCAGAACCAAAGAAAATGGCTTTGACAGAGAGCCTTTGCACTCAGAGCATCCAAGCAAGCGGCCCTGCACTATTAGCCCAGGCCAGCGGTACAGTCCAAATAATGGCTTATCTTATCAGCCCAATGGTCTGCCTCATCCCACCCCACCTCCACCTCAGCATTATCGTTTGGATGATATGGCCATTGCCCACCACTACAGGGACTCATACAGACACCCCAATCACAGGGACCTCAGGGACAGAAACAGACCTATGGGTAAGGCACGTTGATTTTCTGCATTGCTTTTTTAGGTTTCTGTTCCCCTTGTAACTCTATTTTGTGAACAGGACCTTTTTACCTGCTGTTCAGATATAGCCTTCATGGCTGTTTGTCCATCCATCTGCTTCTAATGGCTTATTTCAGATCTGTATTTGTAAAAGTGGATTGAATTGTGTCTCTTAAGTAAGAGGGCCAGAAGGGGGAGGAACCTGTGTTTTCAAAGCTGCATAAGTGAAGTGGACACTCAGATGTATGGCAGGCAAGGATAGGTAAAGCCTTTTATTTTTCTTCTAGTGCCAGATTTGTGATGATAGCAACATCAATATATCATGATTGCAGCTTAGAGCAGAAGAAAGTTGTTATCTTTCAGAGAAGTGTTTTGTGTGTGACATCTCCAGAGCGTGGGGATGCCTGCAGAGGACGTGAACAGCAGAAGCACCAGCCACTCCCCGTGCAGCACTGTTTGGTTTAATGGGATGTCTGATGCTCTTGGATTTTACTTCACATCTGCACTTAGTGTTCTTCCTTGTTTTAAACACATCTTCAGTAAGAGAGGAACACTTACAAATATTCAGCATCTGTATAGAGGAGGCTAAACAAAGAACAAGTGTTGGTTCCCCTTGAGTGTTGATAATAAATACTGGCTTGGTTGTATCATGTTGTCAGCTGCTCTGATATATGTGCTACATTTTAACCACATGTTGTTTGAACATCTGTGAAGGGATGAACCCTTAATGATGCTCTGTTGACATGGTAGTAATTACTGTATTTAGGGAAATAACACTGAGTTTATACTAATATTTTTTCAACTCTCTGAAGTACAGCTAGTATTTGATGCACTGAGTTACCAAATAATTTCCTTGCTGACTTCAAGTAGTGCAAATGAAAAATTATATATTGTATTATGTTATATTTATGTCTTTAATAATTGTATGTAGTCAGAAAGAGTTATGTCCATTTTTGAAACGTCATCTTGTAACCTATAGAACTTACAGAATTGAAGACATTAAATGAACAAAACAGTAGCATCTTGTGTGGGGAAAAGTACTAAAAATAACTTAGAGCAAAGTTTTTAAGAAGCCTATTTTTTGTGGTGGCATT
>NW_008237244.1:5993645-6018645 GCF_000691975.1 Corvus brachyrhynchos
CTAGAACAGATAATGTATGATATTTTTGTCTACAGGCTCTTTTCTTTTCTGCTTTTTTTTTTCCCCATAGAGGACTCCCAACATTGTAAACACGATTTGCTCCTCTTTGGCAGGGTTGCATGGCACACGTCAAGAAGAAATGATTGATCACAGGCTAACAGACAGAGAATGGGCAGAAGAGTGGAAACATCTTGACCATGTAAGGGCTAAATATACTTTTATGTATTATTGTCTGAAAGGAGCCCTTCTTAGATAGGAATTTAAAATTGTTCTTTTAAAACATGTCTGAATTCCAGAACAAGTTTTGAAAGCTTTGCTGATTAAATTAGAGGGCTTGATGTTCCCCGCTAGATAGTTCATACCAGGCCTTGCTGATAAGTGTGTCCTGCAGTGTCCTAATTATTACAGTCTGCCAAAAGAGGTATGGACTTTGTCTATAAACACTGGATCTGGGGCTTGGATTTGTTCCTGAATTTATTAGCTCTTGTAAAATTTGTAGGCATCAGTTCTGGACCACATCTTGTGTCCTCTGTGGTGCCATGTAATACTAGTGGTAGGACTACAGCCTGTTCAGTTGTTTTCTCCTTGTCTTTGCTCTTTCTCCTGTAAGTCTCTATATGTATAGTTTAGGATCACCTGTTAAAAAGGAAAGGATTGTCATTCTTGAAACAAGTCTAGAATTTTTCAGCTATAGTTGAGGTTAACAGAGAGGGGCTCCTTCATTATTAAAACCCACGCGCTCAGTACATTAACGTTTTCTTTATTATTATGTCACTCTGTGAATAAAATGTTCTTCTTTGTTTCTGTGCTCCATCCACCGCTGTGAATAGTTGTTGAACTGTATAATGGACATGGTGGAAAAAACTAGGCGATCTCTCACTGTCCTACGGCGATGTCAAGAAGCAGACCGTGAGGAGCTGAATTACTGGATACGGCGGTACAGTGATGCGGAGGATTTAAAAAAAGGCAGTAACAGCAGCAGTAGTCATTCCAGACAGCAGAGTCCAGTGAATCCAGATCCAGTTTCATTAGGTACAGTATCTTTATTGAAAATCATGTACTGATTCTCTTTGAGTTCAGTTAAGTGATAGATGATGTTTGCATTTGTTCTTCTGATTCTTCTGTTATAGTGATGATTCCACTCTGCTGACTACTGAATTAAGTATAACTCTTATGCCCTAACAGTGGTGTTGCTGGGTGGAATGGCTTGAGTGTTTTTGGGCGATGCTTGGTAATTTGCTTTCCATTCAGCAAAGTCTGAGAGTGGTGGGGGGAGGACAGACGGGCGTGTAGGGGTGGAAAAGCAGTGAGATGTGCACTGACTCTGTCCCTGCTGACTCCCCCTCTTGCCTGATTGTTTAAGAAAATCTGTAGGTGCTCCTGGATTGTTTGCACTTTGAAACAGAGGGCTTTCACCTTCTCAAATCAAATGACTTGGAAGTTGTCTTTCTAAGGAAATGAAGAAAGTTGTAAAGATATAGGCACTTCTTAGCTGTACTTGGTTTCTGTTTAAGAAAGGAACAAGATTTGGGATGCTCACAGCCATGCTCATATGATCCTCCTAGGTCTGTGTCCATCACTGCAGCTCGTGCAGGTGTGTCTGAGGTAGTCTGGGTACTGTTTGTTGTGTAGTTCCATGAAGCTGTGCAGGCCTTGGCTCAAGCTGCAGAGCTTGAGCTGAGTGGGCTGCTGCTGCCTAATAAGGACCAAACAGCTGGGCTCTCAGGCTCTCACCCCTGCAAACCTTCACGGTCACACTTGCACGGTACCTCACACAACTACTCTAAGAGGACTCTGGTCTATAAAAAGAAGCTTCTACTTTGGGGGCTTTCTGTAAGTTATTAGTATTTTGGCCTTCTGCTACCCCATCTCCTCATTTTCATGGCAGATATGGTAAAGAAACATCTTGGTGATGCCTTTTTATTGTTCTTGTTCTTTTGAAGACAACAGGAGACTATGCTTGCTTGTCTATTATTGTCTTATAAAAAAATAAATTTTATCCAATGCCATCTACTCAAAATCATCATAAACTGTGCTCATTAGTAGAATTGCATATGTGTGTTATTTTTTTGCAACTATATTTTATTTTTAACTGTGTTTTCCTTTTGCCTTTAAGAATAATTTACTAAGTCAAAAATTTATTTAGTTGCAAATAGAAAAACAGAAAAATATAATCCCATGTCCATCATTCTCTTGGTAAATCTCTAGAGTTATTACTGTAATATTTAGTGCCTCTTGATAACAAACAAATCTTTTATGTGTGTGTGTGTGTCAAATTACCTGAGTCAATAGCTCTATAAATGTGCTCCAATCAGTGGAAGGAAGGGTTATGGAAATGCTGTTCCCAAGTTCACTAATAAGTCTAGTCCCTAGAGGAGCCCTTCTCAGAAAGTATTCATGTAATGGCTTGTAAGAACAGTGCTAAATGTAATGTAAAGAAAGACTCATAAATATGGCATCTGAAATGTCAATCACATCTGGAGCCTCAGGAGGAACACTTGTGAGTAGATCAAAAGCAGTGGCTCACTTCTCTAGTAAAGCTGTGGTGCAAAAACAGACAGGCCACAGTGCTTGTGTAGTTAGTAGGTAAAAAAAGTGGAAGGTAACTTGAGTATTTATATATCCCCAAGGAAACTGGAACTCATGACATTCATCAAAACTTTATAATATTACAATCCAATAAAAATAGTTATAACCACAACAACAGGTACAAAAGATAAAATTAAGATCAAGCATACAGTTAGATCCCTATATTAGCATTTTGTTTGTGTATTTGTCAAGAAGAATTCTTGGAAACAGCAAAGTCTTCTGGCTTAAAAGATAATTATACAGCACAGCCTTTGGCATTGGACACACCAGTCAGCTCTGCAGTACTGTGGATACAAATGAACTGGCTGAAGTGCAGCCATTCAATTTTAACATGTCCATTTTGGTTATTTGGCTGAAAAAATACTTCTGAGACTCACAAACAGGAAACCTGGATTGCTTCAGTGATGTACCATCCATGTCAATCATAAATATTGGTAAGAAATGCTTTTATGTCTGACATGACAGGGAGAAAGTACTTACTTTGGAGTCTATGGAAAGCTAATCTTTATATTTCCTCAAATCTGCAGTAATCTACTTAACGAAATGAAAACCTCTAACATTAAGAGGTATAATAAAACTAAAGCAGTTGTCTGTGAGCCTTGAGATGCTTTACGGCTTTTTATTTTAGTTTTGAAGTGAGGAAAAGGGATTGCAAAATTCCTCCAATATTTTAATTAAAGTACCACAACATGTAAATATCGGGGAGGTTGCTACAGAGATTCTAAATGTCAGTTATTCCCCTTTGTACCTTTTTTTGGTTATTTTTTTAAACAAGGTAATCCACCCTTTAAATCCATCTTGTCATCTCCACTAGCAAGGGAGAAAAAAGAGGGGGCCATGTGGCTACATTATCTGTGCCTTTGTTTCTTTTTCGTTATGATTCGAATATCATCACCGAAGTGATAACTTCTCACTTCAAACATTATGCCACAGCCTGCATAGATAGCTCTTGCTGAAAAACTCTGAGCTGAAATCTAGCATGGATAGTTTGAGTTCAAAAGTAATTGAAGAAAATTCTGGTTGTCATTTTGAACCAGTAGACCATTTTTCCTGCCAAAGATTTTGTGCTTCTTTTAATTTGACATTCCTATAAATCATGTTGAGCATGGCAGTTTGCAATATCTGATCAATATTTTTCTGTGGATATTTTTAATTAAGAAATTAAATACTTGATCATTCATTTTAATGCAATGTAATCTAATACACACATTAGCTAGCTACAACAGGTTTCAAGCTCCCATTATTCTCCAAGAGTGTGCTGAAGGTAAGATGGGTCTATTCTTTTCAGTCTGAATAATACATGTTTATGAAAGTCTAAAAATGACTCAGACTTTATATATATTCACTTGATTAACTGTGATGGTCTATGAAGTGAATAATACATCATCTGACTCCTCCATTTCTGCTGAAGAATTTCAGTACTACATACTGCAGCAGGACTGCAACTTTCATCCTAATAGTGAATAATTACACATATCAGACACTGTATACTGAAATACACACAGTGGGATAAATTAAAGATGAGGGTTCTTCAGCATTGTGGGTTATAAACAAGATCTATAACCATACTGAGTGCAGCTGTGGCTCTAGATAAGTGGAGCAGGCACACATCAGAAGGTCTGCAGCAGTGTTGATATTTTGTGTCTGTTGAATTTATCTGAATGGAAATCTTACAAAATAGAGTTTGAAATCTCCAACTGAAGAGTGCGAATACCTGCAGGATTTGCCTCAGGAAACCAGGATTCTCAGAAGTGTATGAATTTGTCAAAACCACATAGGTTAGCCATTTTTAAATAAATTTTTAAATGTTAACCCTTTCAGACCCTTTTTATTGTCTCTGGTGCTGTTTCCCACCATTTTTTCAGTGTTAAGTCAGAGCATTCAATCCTGCCAACACATATCTATTCATGCTGCGATTATAAACCTGTTCTTTGCCATTTGCAGATAATCAGCATTGCTGTGATATGCATGATACTATCAACATGAGCTACCCATAATGTTGTGTGAATACCACAGTAACATTTATAACTTGTAATTCTAGAATGTAAAGCCTCTGTGATACTGGTCACTGATGACATTAAGTATTGCTCTTAATCCATTCGCTGCATGGGAGGCTTGGGCTCGATTGTGGCTTACTGAACTGCATGCTGTTAGGTAGGGCTCCAGCTGTAGAAACACTGCATGTTTGTCTGCTCAGTTCTGACATGGCCTCTGCTTGAGGATGATTCAGTAATACAGTACCTATGTGGCTTTGCTTTTCTTAAGAACACAACAACTATATTTTTAACACAATTTCAAGGGGTGTAGTAATAGGCACAAAAAATGTATTAGAGGGCAAAGAAGGGCAAAGATGTACTTAAAAATGCTGGAAACACTTGCCCCCCACCCAGGTTTGCAAGGTACTCTCATTCAGTATTACCCACCTTCTGATCTGTATCTCTGTATTTCATTATGTGGAACTGGCACACTTTTGAACTTGACTCTTACAAAAAGGCAGTGAATATTTTATATTTGTTGCTCTGAGAATTTTTTTTTGTTTGTTTTCTGTGTCCCACTAATGGTGTTACATTTATTATAGGATAGAATGAAGCAGAACTTGCATATGAAATATGGAAACCACATAAATACACAAAAAGGCATATCTATTTAATTTGTTCAGGACTGCTTATATGTAGCTTTTATTATTTTTGAGCCTTAATATTCAGTACAGCATGTAGGGTATTGTTGTCCCTGCCAATGTTTTCATAAATGCAGTAAATTATAAAGATCATCAAAATGTCAGCTGTCCATCATCATTTCTTAATACTTTGTATTATATAGACTTGTACGTCACTGTCCAGTGATGAAAACCTCAATTCTTTTCTTTTGCCAACCTATCTCCTCTCCTTCTTTCCAAATATTAATTAGGCTTTTTAAGAGTTTTGAACATAACTTTTCCTTCTAAGTCTTTCTATTCTGTTTTCTAGGGTTTGAGCCTTATTGTCACATGAGCATTCATATCATTTATTGGGTCCTAGCCTTTCATCTCAGTTTCACTTCGCAGATCCATATTTGTGGCTGTTGTACGTCTGCACATCTCTCAATACTTTCAGCACCTTTTCTTTTTATCTTAAAGTGACCAAAAATGTTCAGTAGTATGTGAGAGCTGAAACCAATGCAAATTTTTTTGTTTTCTTCATGTGTATTCTTCTGTCCCACTCCAACAACTTTCTTACTATTTCACAAGTTTATTTCACATTAAAATAGAAAATTTCAATACCATTTTTGATATGGAAATTCTCTTTTATTTTTACCTCATTTAAGCACTTACAGACAAGTACAGACTATTCTCATACTTATGTCCTTTTTATTTTCCTTGTTCATCTTTTTAATTTGGTTCAGTAGGAGCTGGACTAATTACCAACACATGCTTTCATGCCTTGCCATGAATTTCAAGTAAATTCAGTAGTGTACATACTGTTGTTCTGCATAATAACATTGCTGCATTGTCACCATTAACAAACCTTTGTTATTATGTCTGACATGTAAAGCCTTTTCTGATAACCTTTTCTGAATGATCTGCCTTGTCACTTCAGGTTATTCTGAATTTTCTCTGATTTCATTCCATTTCCTTTCAGGCAGCATTTTCTTTGACTTCTAGGTGCTGCAGTTAGTTATTTAGTATTATGTGTTTTCCTCATTATGGCTTTTTGCAGTTGCTTTTACATTTAGTATTTTAGGGACTTCACTCAGTTGTGTTAATCTTGGTTTGAGTTTGCTAGATGTCCAAGTTAAGATCTTTTGTGCTTCAGTTTTAATGAGCAATTTTTCTGATTCTTAAGCTGAAGAACACCTTACCTTAAAAACACTAATATCCTCCATTTATACCCTCTGGTCATTTCCTGTAGTTTACCCCCAGAAAGAAGATTGTTTTCACAGACTCATCACCGCTGACTAAACAATAGCCATGTTACTAAAATTTTTCTTGCTTGGAAAATATAGTTTTTATTATCTTCATAAGTGCTTCTTGTCTTTTTTGTGCACCATTCCAAACTATGGGAAAGTCTCTCATAAGCTCTTGATTTACGTCTACTTGCAGAGGATCTCATTCCTCATGTAAATAATTTGTGGTTGGAATAAGAGCTTGATTGATGTTTATGTTTTGGAAATTTTAACAATTAGCTGGCAATCTGGTCATTTATGTCATTGAATTCCATTTTTGGAAAGTCATGTGTACCAAAAAATCAGTTCCACATCTCTCTCCTTTTTTTTCCTTTTTTTTTCCTTTTTTTTTTTTTCTTTCTTCTTCTTCCCCCGAATACTAAGAGCCACAGACTTTAATCAAGGTTATGCTCTGCTTGCAGTGGACGGTACCTTAAATAACAGGAAAACTCAATACAAAGTAAAGACATGAATACAACAAACCCCTTGTTTTGCCGTATTTGGAGCCTGGTTGGGTCTTTTCCTGCAGGTATTTCATGAAGAGCAAATAAGAGTAGTTTAATTTTTTGCCTTTATTTTTCTTGAGCTTTCAAACAATATTTTCTGCTGCTGGCTCTGTCCCCCTAACTGAACTGGCACTGTGCCTGTAAGTCTAAAAGCCTTTAATAAGGGGTGAAAACTGTACACAAGGCTATTCATCATCTCCATAATCATGCAAGCCAAGCGATACTGAGAATTTTCCCATTTTTGGTATCAGGTCTAAAATCCTCTATCAAGTTGATTAAACCAATATAAATAGCTGTTTTGTAACATCTACACACACACACACACATATACAGTCTTACTATTTTATGCTTGAGAGGTGTGAAAGTCTGCCAACAAAAATCTATTTTAAATTGTTGTCCCATACTTCAGTGACAAACAGAAGAGCTGGGTAAATCCACTCAGCTGCCTGTCAGATGGGAAGATGTACTCCCAGTCAGTGTCTGCAGATTCTCATGCTAGAAACTACATCTGTGAAACAGTGCACGGGGATTGGGATTCCCTACTCTCTCTTGAAAAAGCCCCTGTAATTTCCACCTTTCTTAGCAATACTAAGTGTCATCTTTTAAAAGCATTTATGTGGGCTACTGTATGTAAACAGTACTGCATGGATACATATAGTGGTGTAATGATTTGAAAAACCTGATGTTTCAACCTTTTTCTTAAAAATACTGCCTTTTGACCAAGTTAGTGAATAAAAAACTTGTAAGATACAAAAATGAATGCATTTAGTCAAAATTAGAATTCAAAGAATGGCAGGTATGCTCTTGTCATATTTCAAGCTCAGACATCAAACAGATATTGGATTTCTAGCAGCATGTCTAAAAACATTCAAACCTGTCTGTAATGTAACAAATCAAGTTGTTTTATTTAGGCAATTGAATTCTGACACATTGGCAATAATAATCATGGCAGTGAACTTAGCTTTATGTGTTTGGTTGGTTTTCTTTTTTTCATTTTGTCCTCTATTACTTTGAATAATAGTTAATCAGTTTTTAAATTGTATTTGAAAGGAGCAATTCCAATTTCATCTGCTGAGGATCTGTATGCCCTGTCTCAGGCCAAAGTGAATTTTCTTTTTGTATTGTCTGATCTTAGGTCTCTGTGGAAGGAATCTTACTGATTTCAGAACTCTTAGGGCCAGGCCTAAAGGTTAAACCCTTTTTAAAAAAAAAAGGGGGAGAAGGGGAAAGAGCTGTCAAAATGTGTTTGAAATATGTGGGTGAATTATGAGCTTCAGCTCCAGTGAGGTTGTTTGGCAGTGTGTATTTAGGGGCTTAACCTAAAATTAAAGGTTCTGTTTTTCAAACTCTTGCAGCTACAGTTGCCAACATGGGCTCAGATATAGGAAAGCATAGCTCTGAACTTAGAGAAACACCCCTTTGCTTTTCTGTGGACAGTTTATTTGATCACTGGAATGACATCTTGACTTTTATCTGCACTCATCAGTAGTCATTCTTTTGCACAGAGCAGAAGTGCCAAACCTGCACTGTTGCCCTCTTTCTTTTTTCTTTTTCATAAATACAATGACAAAGGACAAAGCATGTCACTCCCTCAGTTTGTCTTGCAAAGCCTCTCTTAAAAGTGTGGATACTGTCATACAGAGTTGACTCAAAACACTGAAAAATAAAAATAAAATGAATGTCTCAACTTGGCTTAAGATGAGACATTCAAGTTGTAAGAATTGATCTGGTCTATGTGACATTCATGAGCTATGGCCATGGCATCCGTTTTGTTTTGAGGAGAGAAAAACTTCATGTGGTTTCTTTGTCTGAGCAATAATTAAAGAGAAAAGGTATTTTTCTCTAAGCCTTGTTCTCAACAAGCAAGCATTGCTTATGGTGCTCTTTCTTTTTTCCTCTTCACCCCCTCCTCCTGCAGAGTCTCATCGGGAATTCCTTCACAGGCCTGCATCTGGATACGTGCCAGAGGAGATCTGGAAGAAAGCTGGTAAGAACTGTTTAAAAACGCCAGCTTAGTCTTCTGGCAGCTGTGTGTAGTTGTTAATGCACTGATGTGAGGAATTGGGAGGCGGGGGAAGGGCTTACTAGTAACAAGAAGAAATTGTGTTTAATAATCTTAAACTGGAACTGATCAGGACATTAAATAATTTTATAATAGAAGCATGTGCTGCTATAGTTAGGGGAATATCAGTACTTCCAATATGGACCCCTATTTTCAGGACTTCTAATGGTTTCAGGCTGAAACTTGATATGTTAAAAGTTTGTCTGTTAGCAATTTTAAAAAAGAGAGGTTAGTGTGGGTGGGTTTTTTTAAGCTTCAGGGTTCTTACCTAGTTAAGGTTAGAATTCCCAAAGGAGGGGAAAAAACCTAAGTACACCTGTTTAAAAAAAGGCTTCAACTATGCAAAGTAACCATTCTTAATTTAAAAAAGATTTTGTGCCTGTCAGCCCCCAGCGAAGACTGTGCTCATAAACCTGCAGAGTTTGCAATGAAGTCAGCAAGTTCACATCTCTGCAGCTGCTCTGGCTGTTTGCAGGGCATTGACAGCATCTGCCTGTGCCTGGAAAGCACCCTGGGCAGACGTTGTGGTTGTGCAAAGTTTTCTTAACACTTTGAAACTCTGCCTGAGCACAGGAGTTTCCTGGCAAGGCTCCCACTCTGGTGCTGGAGCTAAATCTTTGCTCTTTTGACACTGACATCAGAGCTTCCTTGTTTTCAGAGGGGCCAGGAGGCAGCTCTTGAACTCCATCAAGACAGTTGAGGAGCTATATATACACCCAAACACGCCCCCCTGCTTTTGAACACCTGTATAACCATGAAGTCTACAGCAGCTGTCTGAGCAGCAGTTAATGATTAAATGGCAAATATGCAGCAGTGCTGATGCTTTCTGATCAAATCTCCTGTAAATGCTTAGTACTTTCCAGGGTATTTTAAACTAGATACACAGGATACATGTAAAAATGTTACGCTGTTATCTTGTTGCATCAGACAAGAAGATGTGTTTTGTGTGTAATGTGGGTTTATCTTGTAAAATATACATTTGCCAAAGTTAATATTTTTAGAACTATTGAATTTTCTGTGAAAAATAGTAAAACAATGTACATGTTCTTGGTTTTGTCCAAGGAAAGTGTAGCTTTTGTAACTCAGTGCCCAAGAATACTTTTAAATTGCCATATTTATGTTAACATTTTAAATGAAATCTACAAAAAAAAAAAATGCAATCCCAGGAAATCTCACTAAGAGGAGCATTATTCTGTTGAATTTCAAAAACTTTATTCCTCTTGCAAAATCTAGGGTTTGATGTCATCTGGCATCAGGTTATTTATGACTCACAGATTCAGTACGATAAAAGAAAAAATTTCTTCATAATTAACAGAAGTTATTGAAGCTTTTGGCTTGAGTTTTGAAATTGGATGTGCATTCACACTGCATGTATTCACAAATGGTAGTGTACAGGAGTTGTGACGTCATCTCGTGAACATCTGTGTCATCAGTTCCTTTGAAAAACGTTTTCCCTTTGGTCCCATTTCTGGTCTCTTATTTTCAGGCTGATGTGGGTTTAAATCAAGTGAGCATGCCTGTGAATTGGGGAATAAAAGAAGTGTGACTATACAGGATGCATACATGTATCTGTTACTAAGTCTAGTCAAACATCAGAAAGCATACTGCTTTCATAAACCATGGTCCTGCATTTTCAGGAGGGTGCTCTGAAATTGGAGGTCTCCACAATTTCGTGATCAAGGCAGTAAAGGTGCAATTCAGCTCTGTGAGAATAGGCCTCTCATGCCATTTGAGATGGTCCATAGTTTCCTGGTTGGGCAGCAACTGCCAGTCAAGAAGACTACAAATCCCTCACAGGTCATTTCTGTTGGCTCAGTATGGATCTCTTGGTGTGTCAAATGTCTGTAAAGACCAATATGCAGAGAGCTGAATCAAGTATGAGAGTCTGTTTGGAATGCTGAATCCATTGCACTGAAAGAATTGGCATAAAAACCAGTTAATAAGCAAGCTCAAAAGCATGTGGAGAAGGGATTCACTTTTAACTTTTGGAGATTGATAGACTCTAGTGTAATTCTTGGAATATACCAAGTTAGGCATGTGCTTTTGTGGTTGCTGGAGCAAGGACATATTATGTACCTCATGAGTTGAAGCCATGTAAGGCCACTTCAGTTTCATACACCAGTAGAAAACAGTCATCAGTGCCCTGATTAAGCTCACTGAATTATGGATATGGGGATGAAGAGTGCAAGACAAATTCTTGGTGTTCCTCAGCAGTCAAGAGGGAGGGAGGCAGGTAATGAGGATCAGTCAGATCACAGGTTGGATGACTTGCTCTCTGGGAATACATACTTGCCTTTATTAAATACAGAGAGGGTGGAAGGCCCATTGTGGGCTGCTGCAATAGTTCCTTCTGTACCATGTAGAAACTGTCTTCTAGCCATCCCTGTCACTTAGCCAGGCCCAATGTCCATGGCAGTCCAGCTGTAAGCTCTGGGGTTACAGAAGAGGAATGAAATGACCATCCTTTGTCATACAAAGACAATAAGGGTCCTGCACATTGTACAGAGTAGTCCTGAGAAAGAGATGATGCATTTTGGGATATGATACTGAGATAACTCTTTGTCACCAACTGCCAATGGCCACACTTGCCAGGGTCAGCCTGAGAGTGAGATGATCCAAAATGTTGTGGTGGCACAGGACTGCAGATCTGCCCACCACCTTTCTTTTCTCATCATGTGGACAAATGTGCCAATGATGTGAGGGAGGTGACCAGGAGCTGGCTGGTGAATCATCATTTTGGGTGAAAGAGAAGTACCTCTCCTAAGTCTGCTCCGAGGACTTGAGACCATGCTGAGTAATGCCTATTCCACACAAGCCATTTGCTTCCTGGAGCTTCTCTTGTGTGTTAGTGCTGCTCAAAGGGAAAGAAGATTTCAGTTGCATTCCTAAAATGACAGTGAATTTGTGCCAAGAATGCTTAGCATTGTTGGGAAGGCAGAAGATGCAGGTACATGCATCTTAGATACTTGGTTTTAAAAACTTCCCAATTTTTGCTTTCTGATACTGGAATCTAATCACTCTTCCATTCTTTGGTAGTGCGGGGAAAGGAAGGGTGCTGGTATCATTTTTGGTCTTCATAGCTCAGCATTGTCAAGGCAAATAAAAATCTCCTTCACTTTCACCCATATCACAAACATATCTTAAACTATGAAGCCTGCATTCTATATCTATAAAGTATCAGTAGGCAGTGAAAACATTTAGTTTGAGAAGCTGTGAAGGAAATCAGTGATATGAAATTTCATCTGGTTATTTAGGTGTTCATGAGTTTGTAATATATTGAAATGATAGTGCATTGTGACCTGAGATATTTTAACTTATTTTCACACTTAGTATAGCACAACACAAATTCTGTCATCAACGTTAATGGAAATATTAAAATCCAATCCATAGTTAAAGCCAGTTAAAAAGTATCAGTCAGGCATATGTGGCCTCGTAAGCACTTTCAGGCATCTCCATGCTCTTAGAAGCATTGCAACAAACTTATACAATATAGAAGATAGAATTTTCAATTTCTATATTTGAACTGAAAAGAAGTAGATTATCTGGAATGAAAAACTAAAATTAGAAGTCCCTCTAAAAATGTTGGAGTATTTTGCTTCTGTTTAATATAAGAAACTGGCATTTCTAACCACTGCAAACACCTAACTGTAAAACTAAATTCATATGATGTAACGAAAGTGCATCATGCCATACAAAGATCATTTCTATTCGTAGCAAACATCAGCAAGAATACAGATTTTCTCAAAGAAATCCACTTTGTCAGTAACTGCAGTTCGTAGACACGAAATGCCTGTATTTAAGTTGCCTCATTTTTTTGAAAATGGTAATAAAATTGCATCTGTATGTTTGCCTGTGTATATTTCTTTTCTTGTGATCAGTGAATGGTTGCAGTTGGTAATAAATATTCAAGCACCTTGCAAATGTCCTACCAATTCCCTTTGCTGATCTGTGTGTGCCTGTGGGACTAGAATAGGAATGCATAATTTAAATATAAATTGCCTGATTTGCATATACAATTAGACTAGCTGTAGCTTTGATCGTAAGCAAAAATTATTGTCCTGTATTGCCACTTAGATAGAATTTTAATTCACCTTGAATATTCAAAGTAAATTAAGCTGTGGCTGTATGGTGGAAGGCTATGATTTTTTCCTCTCTTGAGGCTTTCCCCTAAACAACATTTATGGTAGGGTAATATAAGGGCATATTTTCAGCCTCATAAAAATAAAGGCATAAGTTTTATCTGTAAATCCCTCCCCACCCCCTTGAAAACTTCAGTTGAAACCTCTCTTGCAGACATGCAGACATGTAACATGCACGCATACTCCTCAACAGAACTCTTCTTTCATTTTAGGTAGCTCAGTTTTAGTCAGTACATGGCTTAAAGTCACGTCTTTATTGTAATTTGCTTAATAACTGGAAATGGAGACTTCATGTAGTCATCATTTTTTAAATAACACGTGCAGAGCTATCAGACATAACTCAGGAGAGTGACTGGGTATCTGTACATAAGAGTTATGTCTGCATGTGCATGCACATAAGTACATGGGCTAAATACATGGACTAAAACTCAAACATATAACACCATTCTAATACTTAGATTTTAATCTACAGTAAAACATTTTTAATAGAAATCTATGGTTTTAATTAAACACAACATTTAATTAAGGTGGGTTTTAAGTGCGTGAAACAATTAAGTGCAAACACTTGAATGAAACATGTCATAATTAGTTTTAATAAGAGTGTTAATTGGTACTAGGTTTGCCAAGTTAATAATTACCGCTTATTAAATTTTCAATTAATCATTGTCATTTTGCTTTGAATAAAGATGAAAATTAGATAAACTAATTCAGGGGGAGGATGGTTTCCTTGTTAATTAGAGCAGTTAATTAAAAAAAAAAAGAAATTACTTGTTTTAGTTGTCAATTAAAAGACTGTTCATTAGTAAAATCTTTGCACTCTTCCTGCATCAAAAGCCAAATAACTAATTTGAGACAATCCATGTTTTCTAGAATAAAAGATATGACACTAGTATATACCCAAGGAAGGGCTCATACTATCATAGTTGTTTTATGAAAAGCATGAAGGTTTGAGTTTAATGAATCGGGGTGCCCCTGCTCAGTGTTAATTGTGCTCCAAAGCCTGTCTGGGCAGGGTGTGCTCAAGAGCTCAGAAGAGCCAGAAAGTCAAGTCTTCAAGTATAAACTTAGATTTGAAGGAGAGATCAAGAGGTCAAATGAATGTTCATAAACAAATCTTAATTTTGTCTCATAAAACAGTATGTCCAAGAAAAGATATTAGACCAGTGATTTAAAATTTTGAAATAAACTCTTGGGGATTTTTAACTTCATGTATTTATTTGTTAACATATGGGGAAAAAATTGTTAAAGACCATAAATCCTCTCTTAATTCCCAGACATTAAAAATACATTTTTAAAACAGTTTGTAATATGTCTTTAATAATTATTGTCCAGTATATTCATATATCTACTGTGCTGCAAAACTAATTTTCCAGCGTTTAAAAAGATTGCAAACAAAATGGACCAGACATCTGAAATGATTGCACATAAAGAAGTACTGACTGAGAATCACAATAGCAAGAATCATTACTAGTGTTAGAGACTTCGATGATGGGGAAGTAGAGAAGCAGCTCAGCACTTCTTGAGGATTCTTGAGGAACCAGGTTCCTGTGTGTCCTACTCAGAATGAAGATCGTCATTATAGTTGAGAATAATCTCAACATAATAATAACAATAGTGATGCACTTCCCACATCAGTCCCATGAAGCCGTGTGCCAGATGTGCTGTGCTGATGAGGATTTCTCCCTGCTTTGCAGAGGAAGCTGTCAACGAAGTGAAGCGCCAGGCGATGGCCGAGCTGCAGAAGGCAGTGTCGGAGGCCGAGCGGAAGGCTCACGACATGATCACTTCGGAGAGGGCCAAGATGGAGCGCACTGTTGCTGAAGCCAAGCGCCAGGCGGCAGAGGATGCCCTGGCTGTCATCAATCAGCAGGAGGATTCAAGTGAGGTAAGGGCCTTGCTGGGCAAGCATCACCTGTGGCTGCAAACCGCAGGTGTGTCTGAGCTGGCTTTAATCTGTGTGACACAGGACTTCAGTGCCCTCTATTAACTCTTTGCACACCTGTTTTGGACATGTATTTCAGGCATACACCAAGTTCCAAATTCTCTTGGCTATGTTGTAATCTGAGCCCAAAACAGCCAGTGAACTTGAGCTCTGTTCTCACCTTTTAACTGCTGCTTGGGATTACAAATAATGTGCACATTGCTGTTCTACTTTGACTTTACAGTAGCTTCATTTTAAAGCTCTTCAAACTGCCATACTGAATAGAGAAAAACATGCTCAGTGGAAAACATTTGACACTGAAATCTAATTTAAACAAAGAAATTATTCATGAAAGAGATTGTAGAGCAAGGTGGCTAAAAACTTGTCTGGGGAAAGTGTTGGATGTAGAAGCAACTAGCAAAAGATGATGGTTCCTGTAGGACAGAATGTGAATGTAAATTTGCAAGTGTTTCCTTATTTTTAATGTGTTGCTTTGGCTGCAGGGAATATTTCAGAGTTGAGGAGTGGGCAAAGAGCATTTAGTAGGAGAAAAAATAGACTGAAAGATCAAAGAGTAAAACAAGAATAAGTATGTCAAGCCTTGATGTACTTTCAGACCTGAGAGTGGAAACCTTGAATTGTTGTGATACAGGACATTTGACACCATGACTACGTGGAAGCTGGAAGTGAAGGAGCAGCATGTGTTTGACCAGTGCTGCACCAGTCTAGATAGCAATTAAATGTTATGCTTGTTACAAAAAAAAGAGTCTTAAGTTAAAACTGCCCTTAAAAATAGACATGACAAAGAAATTTTGTCAGTTAGAAGTTATTTCTATATAATCTTCATTTCACAAGACCACTGAAATGAAAGAGCGTTACCTTCATGAAGTATTTATTGTTTGTATACTAACATCTTGACTGTAGTAAATCCACTTTTTAATATAACTTCTAAACAGCAGGGAGTTGGGGAAAAGAGTAGGTGACAGTCCCTGTTATGTGGGGACATACATTCGTGTATGCTCATGTCTAAACACTTTGCATGGGCTGGATGGGCAGTATTTTAGAAGAGTCACTTAAGTTGAGAGATGCAGATGAGCTACCTGCATCATGCTGAGAACACTGGCAGAAAGCACCAGCACATAAGTCAGTGGCATGCTGCAGTATGCATCTGTAATTTGAGGGAGCGTAAGTTTTTAATTCATACCAGGCTTCTCTGGAGATGAAAGACCATTGTGGGATCACTGAATGCCCAGAGTTTCTCCTTAATGTGTAGCAGATGAATAACAAGGAGACAAAAGGAATTGATTTTCAGCATCTGAAATTTTCTCAGGAAGAAAGGGACTAGGGGAAGTATATGTACCCTTTAAGTAGTAACTGTTCCATTGTAGATTAAATGAGACATAAATTCAATTTATTGGTCTTTTGTATCTAAGATACTCAAGGACATTTTCCTGCACTGTTCATAGAAAGGGCATTTTTCTGATATAGCATCATTAAAGAGCTGTCATTTTATGCATGTATATATACAAGAGACTCCTATTGTTAAAACCAAAATTCCAAAGGTAAATACCTTTGGAGGAAACAGCAAATTAAATCTGTTTAGTAAACTGATATAGTGTAAGCAGGACAGAGGAAGTATTTACGTGCCAGTACATACAGCCCATTTTTCCACAAGCAAATATGCATCCAAAGGAATGTGCAGAGGGTTTGTGTGCTGTGATTAACTTCTGAGCAGTTAAAGCTCTGGAAAAAAACCATATAGCAACATCTTTACTTCTGCTGCAGAATTGATTATAGGGTTTTTCACTTCTTGGGAACAGGACTTTAGGCAAACAGTTCTTTTAATTGCATTCTAACAAAATGTGGCTGATAAGGTTATAGATGTTCTCAGGGCTGTGTCTCCTCAGGGAAGTTTACAGGCCTTCTGGACCTAGAAATGAAGTCTAGTGTCCTGATCCTGCAGCTTTCACCCCTGTGATCATCATTTGAAGTGCAAGTTTTAGTAAGCCATCAGAGAGAAATCAAGTTTGACAGTTTGTTTACAGGTGATTGATTAACTGTGAAGGGAGATGTTGGCAATACTTGTTTGAGTTAGATGTATTTATTTATAAGTAGTTCCTCTTTGGCTTCTAATTATTGCAAACTCCAAACACTTAGAGCAATGCTTCTCACAGTTACCTGTTAATTCAGGCTGGTCACCTTTTCAGGTGACTTCTGTAAGAATGGACTGGACTTCTCCTTTGTCTTTGGGGACAGGAGATCAGTTTGCCAGTGTTTGAAAAATGTTTCTTCAGAGATGAGACTGAGTTTTTCAGGTTTGAGGAATAAACTCCACATTTACTTTGGTATTCGTTATTTCTTGGATCTTTCTGTGGACACTGCTCCTCATTTGTCTAGGTTGTAAGTCTACATAAACTTCTCTCTGTTTACAGCTTTCAGCAGAACCCTTCCAGCAACACAGATTCCTGTGTGCTTAAGGCACCGGCATAAAACTTCTAGAGTTTGAATATTACCAAATATGAAACTGTTACAGTGCAGCCTCTGAAGTCTTTCAGGTCTAGGGGGAATGCTGAGCATCTCTCCTTATTTCTTATCCTTGGTGGGACATTATGCCAAGGCCTGCAAGAAAGCTCACTGTAGGCTGCTGTATAACCTCCATGCAGCTCCTGACAGAGAATATTTCTCTCATGGGTGTAATTTGTTCTTTTGGCTGTTGAAACTATGAATGGAGATGAGAATTTGATGCCAGATTTGTAATGTATGAGATACAGTTTTCAACTGATATGGCCACTCCCTGTCTGTTGGCAAGGTTTCTCCCTTCATTTGTTGTTCAGTAAAATGCAGCCTGAACTTCGCTGAGGCTTCTTGAAGCTGTTCTGGTGTGAAAATTATGTGGTAGGATTTTTATTGCAGTCTTCTCCAGCTCTCAAAGTGATCGCTAGTACAAAGACCCAGGATTTTTGTGATTCTTATAATGCAGCCTCCTCATCTAAGACATTTCAGAGGTCTCACAAAGAAAAGTAGATTGGATTTTTTTGAAATTTTTTGTTGATGTTGCTGATTTCTGTGCTGGTTTTTTTTTTTTTTCCTGGTTTTGTTTGTTTGTTTTGGTATTCTGTTTTGCTTTGTTTTTAACCCAGAAAAGGTAGGATCCCTGAGTGCAAGATTGTCTTCAAGAAAAAAGTGAAGTTGGGCATATTAAGCTGACCAGACCAAAATTCCAAAAAACTAAGGGAGCACAAGACAGGAAGAAGACTAATAGGGGAGGTGTAATATTTGGAAGCATCTTGACTTTTAAGAAGTGGTCTGCAAGATTTTGAGAATGACCACGTTACATAGCATAGGTAGAATTTCTGACTCTGACTTGACCTTTGTTGAACTATTGTTTTTTAATTATCTTAGAGTTGTTCAGCATGGTTTAACTAGCACTCTCACTGCTTCAGTGTCTGTGCATTTACTTCCTAAAGATTTTCATAGTTTCTTCACATAAGACCTTATAACTGACCAGCTAATATTCATGCTTTTCTGTTATTGAAATTGGTTGAGAACCAGCCAACAGAGCAGGCTGCTGCTGGAAGGCAGAAGGACCAGGAGAAGGCCTACCTGTCAGCATGGCTGTTCCTGAGCCACAAATTATTTCTTTACCAGTTCCTTACACTTGCTTGACAAAAGATGACCCATTCATCTGTAGCTGGCTTGGCTAAGTACAGAAACATGTGTGAGCAGCCTCCTCTCTAATGACTGCTGTGCTTGCTTTGGCTGCAATGTGCTGTTCCGCAAATCAATTTTAATAGTGAGGGTGAACAGTTTAGCAAAGAGACTGACTGCCCAGATTGTAAGGGGGGGTGGGATCATCAAAACATCTGTCTTTCTGGTTTGGTATAAAATGCCACTGAAAAATCTGACACTCAGTGTTCTCCCTCAGTTTTGAATAGGTTGGGGGCTGGGGACAGGGAAGGAACACAAATGTTTCAGTTCTCTCTACTTAAAGCAGATGCTGACATCTGCTCAGATGAAACAAGTATGTAACTGGTCCAACACTGCTTTTAGGAGATGTGTAATGTTAGGGCTTGTTTATATTGCAGTGGTTCATGTTGTATGTGAATATCACACCTGACATTTTGAAGACAGCTGGCTTCAATCTCTGCTGACCAATCCATTGAGACCAGGACCGTGCCAGCAAGCCTGACTCTGAGCATCAAGATGGTGTGATTCAGGCAAGCCTAGTTTTCAGGCTGGCATTAAGTTTAATACCTATTTCAGCTAATGTTTAATTTTCTTGGCTGAGCATCTCTTGGAAAGTCTCACATCATCCCCTGCAGTGGTGGGTGATACAGAGGCACCAGAGCCATGTGTTCTGCACAGGATCAGCCCAGATGTGATGTGAGCATTGGCACTGCCCCAGACTGCTAAGCTAAGCCGGGCTCGCCAGCTTGCATGGCTCTTCTGTGGGCTGCTCCGCACTTCTGTTTTCAGGATTGAGCTACTTCCACTGACTTGTATGAAAGTTCATGTATTTCACTCAATAAACAGAGGCTTGGGCAAGCCTGGAGTGTTTGGTGATAGGTGAAACTTTACTAGAAACATCTAAAGGTTCGAATGTCATTTTGACACAGTGTGGGAATTTCCAAAGTACCAATATATTTCCATTTCCCTTTCTAATGAGTCTTGGATAAAATTCTCATAAACAACTTTGCTGGATTTTTTTACTGCTATTCAGCAGCTCATACAGTTCTCATTTATGCCCCTGTAGTTCCAGTGATTTCTAGATGTTCCTTTTCTTGTGGTTAGCAGTGGTAGAGTTTTGAATGCTATGGGCCTTGCAGAACTGGGAAAAATCTGGGTTCTTCATACCAGCCACGCTTCCTTTCATGGTAAATTGGAGAAATCCGGAATTTCTCAAAGATGACAGAACAAGGGCTTTTTTTTTTTAATTTAATCAAGGTCTATACTAAGTCTCAGTTGGAATGTCAGAGGAAAGCAAATACTCAATTCTTATTGAATATTTCAGAGATGAAAGCAACAGGATGGGCAAAATTACTGACGAGTATATGTTTTGGTACTAGAGACCACAGAAATTGAGACTTTTTGTTTTTAAGAATTTTCATGAGGGCAAACAGTAGTGTTTTAAGATGGAAGCTTAAGTGCATGAGAACTGAGAGTTTGACTTAAGATAAGACTGACCTAAGACTGATGTTCCTTGTCAGTTGAAAGAGGAGGATGAAACATGATCGGTGGCGTAAATTTGGAGTGTGATTTCCATCTGGTGTAATTTAGCACAATTTCATTGAATTAATCCATTTTCAAGGTAGTGAAGGTAAATTGAATTTTGTAGTCTGAGAATCTAGCCTTTTGTATAACTTCACTGTTTCACAGTCAAATCTACACAGAGTTAAACTGCAATGCAGTCCTCATAGTTTTAGCTACATCTGGAACTCTATAGAGCATGAGCTGGAAGTGCAGTGTAGTAGGTCACTACCTAAGGCACAATATATAAACCAGCAGAGGCTTTGAGAGACTGGCTTCTCCCTTTCCCAATCCATGGTCAACTCGAGCTGTACCATTCCCTGTGCTTTTCCTGTGCTTTAATAATGGAGATTCTCCAACATCTCTAGGCAATTTGTGCCTGTTCTTAACAGAATTTTGATCCCATTACTTATGCTCATCCATGTAGACATGGATGTAGACATTCACTGCAGTGATGTTTGGGTGCTACTGCCCCTTTTAGGCTACCATCTCACATGTAACTGTCTGAGTTCTTTTAAGTCTCTTCTCATAGCTTGTGTTTGCCTAACTTCTGATTATTCTGGCTGCCTTTCTTTGGGTTCTTTCAAAGTCTTATTTGTCCCGCTTGATTGTCTGTATTTGAAGTGCATCATCCCAACCTTGATAGTGCTCGCAGCTGGATCTTGCCAGTGAAAGGAGATAGTCTTAAATCAAGCGTAAGGCACTCCATAGTTGTGGTTCTATGCCCTTGTATGAAGACTGCCATCCTGTCACCAACATGACGTTGTGGCCATCTGTTGTCCCAAATGCTGTGTACACACCTCAGCAAGGGTGTACCATTTTGCTGGTACCTGCTAGAGCATCCCAGGAAGGAAGATACCCTGAGTATGTTCAATCCCATAGTGAGGCCAAACTTTGTGATAGCTGGATCTGCTGGAAATACATGAGCAGCAGGGGCATATGAAGCACAGCCCAGGCTATTAGCTCCCATCTTGAGCCTGGCTTTTCTTTAGTAGAATCTGGGGCTATGAGCCAGCACTATGAACAAAAAGCATTTGTTTCCAAATGTTGTGGTGCCCGAGCCTGATCTTTGCTGCTCTTTTTCACTACTTGCACATGGGAAGGAGCAATGAATCGTCACAATGGTGAAGGCTGTGTGGGACAGGGAATTCTGCACGTCAAATCCAGCTGCTGTCTCAGTACAAGCTCCCTGTGATGTTTGTGCTTGTTTATGTTAATTTGCACTGTAGTAATTTTTAAATGCAGTAAGTTGCTGTGTAAATGTGAGCTGTAAAATTTATTTTGAAATTCTTCTATTTTATGTGGTTTTATTCCCACAATTACACTAAAGTTGTAATGACCTGTTAAATTAGAAATAATATCTCCAATGAACAAAATCACATACCAAACAATGTAGGACACATTAAGTAATCATGTAAGGAGCCAGCTTAGTGCTTTACCACTTCATTAAAATCTTCCACCTATGTATCACTTTTCATGTTCTGTACAGTCTGATATTTAACTGATGTCTATTTTATTAAGAAAGTTGAACCAATACTGCTAGAATTAAACTACTTTTTTCTGACATCAGTACAGATCATGTGGTAAGTTACTGAAATACTGTATGGTTGCTCTGGTCACATCTGGAAACAGATCTCTACGTGCTCCTCAAAAAGGGAAGCAAAGTGAAGATTCTTCGGATGCTGGCCTATATTAACTAAACAGATACTTGAATAAGTCAAGTTTGACATCCTCATAGTAACTCCCATGCAATTAAAGCATGCACTTCAATGTTGCAAACAGATCTGCACAGGGGAGGAATTCCTGCAGCTGGGCATTTGCTGGCTGGCTGCAGCATTATTCCACGTGGGGGGAAAGTGTCATAGTCTGCATGGGGATGTTTTATACACGTGTATATGTTTTCAGATGAGGGAATAAAGGGAAATATGGGACAAACTCAGGGCTGGCAATTTAGTTGGAAGCAAATAGCTAGGAGGTTAGCAGGCATGGCAGTCGTGGAAACTCTGTGCAAGTCCAACTGTAGCAGAATTACAGCAGTTTTACTGATCACAGTACAAGCAAGCATCAAGCTGTCAAAATGAAACTTTCATCAGGATGAAAGAAATAAACAGATATTGTAATATAGAAATAGAATATATAATAAAGGATATAAAATAAATATTAACATATACACATCAAATACAAAATATAAATATATAAATTTTAATGAATATAATATATAATAAAATATAATAAATAAATATTATAATAAGGAAATATTAGTATAGCAAAAGAAGGAGAATCCAGGTACATCACACTTAGTTGTCTTTCTGGTTAGCAGGATGAAATGCTAATACAAAATGCTAATGCAAAAATGTCAGGTCATTTTGGTGTATGCATAAATATATCTATGTGTGTACATATTCATGTACAGTGGTCTAAATTACTTACAGTTATTTTTCATTGTGGAGATAAAAGGTTGTTTAAAGAAAAGGTGTTCGAGAAGAGTACAGCTATTCATTTTCAAAGGTGGATTTACCTCTCCAGCACTGGACAGAGTTTGAGCAAATGGACCTGAAACAGTGACTACTGAATCAAAACCAGGTGATGCCAGACAAGGAGTCTGAATTCCCGACATTTAACTACCAGAAACATCTGTTTCTGTGTGTTGGCAATTCCACCTTTTTTTTTTTTCCCCAAGTGTTTTTAAAGATGGGAACAATTTTATGAATTAAAAAAAAAAAGTCCCCAACACATGTATCTGTAATTACCTGGTTTAGTCTGTGTGTTTAATCAGTATGAATTGAGAATGCCATGTACCTTTGATTTCAATCTCAAAGAACAATTGGGCACTGGACAATTACTCTTCCCCCATCTGCCAGTACATGCCTATGCAAAAAAACCAAGCAACCAACCATCCAAAACAACGAAAACCAGCAAAAAGAGACAATATGGAACTTACGCAGGCATATTTTCTAAAGCCACTTGATTCTGATTAAAAGTCTTAATTTCCTTAAAATACTGTTTTGGATTTAGGTCTTTGTTTCATTCTCGAACTGGGATTTCTTTTTTTTAAGTAGTTGAGGAATATCACTTAAGGATTGGCTGTGTTCCAGCATCCAGCTGGCAGAGCTATGGAGTGTGTTAAAGTGAATAGCTCACGTATTCTGCAGTGGCTTCCCCATCCTGCCAAAGATTTAGACTCTAGCTTAACTGTTCACTGCCAGAAGTGCCACTGAGTCAAATGGTATTACTCAGACGATTAAAAATTAGGTTTTCCTAGGGTAGCGAGTTTTCCTAGATCAGCAAGTTTTACCTTTTCTTTTAAAGTCTTTTAAGTCTTATTTTCCCTTTCTTGTCTTGCATTAGTCCCTCTCCACTTTTGAAGAAGCACTTTTTTGTGTGTGCGTGTTTCATTATTTTTTAAAATAAATCTGATAGAGGAGCTAGCAGAAGTTTTACTGAAACTTTGTATTAGTCAGCATGCTGCTGGTTTCTGGATGTGGGGCATACTTGGAGTTTGCATCATTAGTACTAGAAACGAGCTGCTTCTGTCTTGCCCAGCTTCTGAAAGACAGAGTCCCCCATGTGACTGAAGCTGCTGTGGTACAGGTTCAGATACCCAAGGTAGCACCTACTGCTGCCTCAGTTGTCCTGAGGCAGAGGGTTGACCCTGGCAGCTGTTTTTACTGTAAAATTTAGGACACTAGCTAATTTCTCCCATCTCCCTCCTCTTTTGTTTCTAGAGTTGCTGGAACTGTGGCCGGAAAGCTAGTGAAACCTGCAGTGGTTGCAACACAGCACGATACTGTGGCTCATTTTGCCAGCACAAGGACTGGGAGAAGCACCATCACATCTGTGGACAGACCCTCCAAGCCCAGCAGCAAGGAGAGACACCAGCAGTGAGCTCCTCCGTGACACCCAGCAGCGGGGCCGGGAGCCCCATCGACACTCCACCAGCAGCTACTCCGAGGTCCACCACCCCGGGAACCCCATCCACCATAGACGCGACTCCTCGCTAAAACTGAACTCGAAACTCCGAAAACAAAAACACAACAGAAAATGAAACCAATTCCTCATCCTCAGATGTGCAAAGATTTTAACTGAACTGTCATATTTCAATACTTCAATAAGGAAAGAACTTACTGTATCTTGAGGTGGTAGAAAATACAGAAGGCCAGTAACGGGTCATAATGACTTATTGTGGATAACAAAGATATCTTTTCTTTAGAAAACTGAAAAGAGAGCAGAGAATATACACAAAATGATAGATTTGACCTCCTCCCTGTTATTTTCCAGTAGCTGGGATTTTAAACTAGATGACCTCATTAACAGATGCTTTACCAAACAGCAAACCAAGAGATTGCTAATTGCTGTTGAAAGCAAAATGCTAATATTAAAGTCACAATGTTCTTTATAACAATAATGGAAATTAAAAAAAAAAAAAAAAGAGAGAGAGAAAAAAATAACCCTCAAGGGCATGAGCATTGGATACAGCAGTAGACATTTTAACAAGAAGATGAATGGCGTCCGTGGGTTACTGACTGAACTTTGAAGACCCGCATCAAAACGCGCAGATGTGCAGCAGATTGGAAGGAGACACAGATGTTCATTTTTTTTCCTGTTTCTAAAAGAA
>NW_008237244.1:6021145-6068190 GCF_000691975.1 Corvus brachyrhynchos
GGACTATAACTGAATGGCGGTCATTAATAGGAATAGGGCGTCCTCTATCTCTCCTCTCTGTCTCTTTTACTCTCCTCTTTTTCTCTTTCTCTGTCATGAGACTGTGTGTGACAGGGGCCGCCTGTCTCTCTTTTTAATTTTTAATTTTTATTTTTTATTTTTTTTTATTTTGTGTAGGTGCATGTCTTGGGGATTTAAAAATTACAAGGCTGGTTTACTTATGCAAAGCATGCCTATGTCTGGAATATGTTTAGGGGAAGAAAGTGACTCCATGTTGTCCGAATTCCTCAAGGAACAGAAAGTAAAAAAAAATAAAAAATAAAAAAATAAAAAAAATTAAAATTGGAGACTGTTGAAATGCAGATTTGAAGTACTTTCTTATTTTATTTTTTGGGTTCCGCAACATTATTGTGAAGAAGAAAAAAATAAAAAAAAGAAAAGTTGTTGTGCAATACTGAATTTCAGACATGTACCACAAGTTAATGGTAGACTAACACTGAGGGGGGGTGGGGTCTAGGCATTGTGCTTTTGTCAGCATACTCTTGAGCTTTTAAGTCTACTATGTCTGAACTGTGGTTTCTTGTTTATCCTTTTTTTCTTTAGTTGGACTGTAATGTATGGTCTGTCAACCTGTGAATCTTTTAAAGTATGATTCAGGTATTGTTGTATTCTTTACTGTGTAATAAAAATGTTAAAAAATCTGTATTCCTACCTTCTCCATGGAACTTCATTCCTGATGTTCCGTCTGTGAACAGTACTTTATGAACCACTAGCCCCAGAGCAGGAAAATGTCACTTGAAGTGCTGTCATGGGCCAAAGGGTCACATAATCTCTTTTTTTTTTCCAGTTTCTGCATGAGACAGGACAGCCTTGATGTCTGGTTCTTGAGGGGATCTCCTCTGAGTTTCAGGTTATGGCTGCATCCAGCTAACTCAGATCTGTTCCTTGTTTGTGGCAAGGGGAGACCTTGTAAGAAAACCCCCAAAATGCCTAATCACTTGCATCAGAGATGTGCTTTGTCTTCAAAGTCAAACTAATGCCTAGATTAATTGCTGTCATAAAGCATATCTGTTTTTAATGGTTCCTCTGCACTTGAGCTTTTGCACAGACATCTATTTCTATTTTAAACTTAATGGAAATACTCATTAAGAAAGAGAAGCACCTTCCCAGAGGTGTAGACTGAGCAGTAACTTTTACAGCCTTTGTCCAGTGCACTTCCCAAGGGTACTCTGGTACATGCGGGGCTTAATTAACCATGCTGTCTCCAGAAGTAAATCCATCTATAGTGTGATTGTTACAGAAATTAAGACTGCCCTAGCAGGAGGAGAACATCCTCAGCATGATTTACATTTATATCAAGTATTTGGTCCTAGCTCTGTACTGTGGTCTGCTCCCAGGTACTTCCTGTGGGTACAGAGACATTGCTGATTGCATTCAAACACTGGTGCTTTGCCAGTGTGAACCATCCTCCCTGGGCCCCCGTAATTCTCTTGCTTCTTGTTGTTGCAGACACAGAGTATTTTTTAAGACGTGAAATAATTACCTTGACCTTAAAGATATTTAAATTGGGATTTGATAGTGGAATTAGTATCATTCCCCACCTCCTGCACCCTCCCAGAAGGGAAGAGAAAGTGTGAGCATTGCAAAGCCTATTTAATGGATCAACATTTTTAGAAGGATCTTTCTTCAGTCTGCATTTTTAGCAGAATCGTAGATATATCCAAATCTCCGTAAGACTCTTGATATGGAGCATCAACTCTTCACCTTGTTAAACAGAGAGGAGGTATTTTTTGTTCATTTTGCAAGTTGGTGTAAGGTAAAGAGGACGTGCAATGGCATAAATAAATGCATCATGAAGACAAGTGAAATGCGGTTTTTTTTTCATGTCAGAATTCCAGCACTGAACTAAGCCCTCTTTAAAGGTTCTTGCCAGCCTTCTAGTAATTTGATTAATTTGTTTTATCATCATCTGCATTCTTGAAAGCATTTTGGTGTTTAGAGTTTCTGTTAAAGCTGTTCTCGAGCAAGCCCAGTGTTTGTGAATTACCACCTGGCAGTCAGAAGCTCTCCTGTGCCTCAGCAGGGACTGTGGCTTTGGCTCTGGAAGGGGTCACTGCCAAGTGAGAGTTAATTTTTGACCCTTCCAGTTATACTGCCATTAAATGGCATTTAGAGTGGAAAGGGAATTTGAGCACAGATTTGTCAGTTTTCAAACCACAGGCTTCAGAGAGCAGAAAGTAATTGTCAGCCTACGCCATGTGCTGGGAAATGCCAACTATGAAGATTGGGAGGTTCTGCCCTCAGATGAATTTTTTGTGTGCGTTAAGCTGCAGTGCCTGACTTTGTAAGCTGAGGTGTGGGTAAAATGTAGGCTGTTTACCATTTTAACTCATTTACCCCCCCTTCCCCCAGTCCACAGGCTGTAAGTACCTGATCCTGTGTTAATGGAGCAAACTCAGGGTGTGGTGTCAACACAGATAAAGCTGCTTTCCTCTGCCTTAGTGTGAGACACATCAGCCAAAACCAGGGTGATGTGCTTCAGATTTTGGGATCTTCAGAGAAGTGATGGCAAAATTAAAATGTCTGTTAGAAGGAATGGAAATCTGATAATATTCAAGCTGGGAAGTAACCTGTTTCTGCTTCATCTACCCTCTCTGAGGTGTACTGAGGAGGGTTAGGGCACACTAACAAGCTGATTTGTGGGAACCCAGAGTGCAGAGGATATTTCTCTGCCTGAAGACCTGAGCAGTAAACTCAGGGTTTGAGTTTGTACACCTTGCTGCAGCTGCTTTCCTCTTCCTGTAGCTCCCTTGTTCTCCTTCAGTTATTCCAGCTCTCAAACTGTTGATTCATGTGGTATATGTCTCATGTTTGGAGCTGAATCCCTGGGTTTTCCTTTACATATCTTTAGCCTTAGCATGCAAGGTCAGTACCACTGCTGAGCTCGAGAAGAGCCAGAGACACTCTCCACGTTGCCCCAAGCCCGAGCCCTTGTCCCTGATGTGCAGCTGCTGTCTTAGGCAAAGAGGGACCGTGAGTCACCAATGGCAGTGGATTTTGCTGTTCCCCTCCTACAGCCAAAGAAATGCCCGGTGCTGGAAGACAGAGCCAGCTGAGCACTGGTCCTGTTCACTTCCTGCTCTCAGAAGGGTTCCCCCCGCCTCCTTCCCATGTCTTCTCTTCATCAGTCTGGTTCACAGGACCTTTCTGTCTGACCCGGTCACCTCCAGATCAGCACATCTGCCCTGGTTGCTTCAACCCACGTAGCACTACAGTGAACAGTTAAGGATTGAATAATTAAGGACTTTATTTCTGCACACCCCTTGCTCTGCTGTCCCTGTTTTCTGCCTCCCGCATCCCACTGCACCAGGAAGCTTGGTTTGGGAGGGAGAGAAGGAGACACTGAGGCAAGGGTGGCTGGAAGGAAAGCCAAGGTACTCAGGCTCACTATGTGGCTCTGAACCAGGCTGGGCTGCGTTGGGCTGGGTGAGAGGACACCCGTGTTTTTTCCTTGCTGTTTCTGCCCTTGCTTTGTCCTGCAGGTCTGAGCACTGTGCTGCCATTTTTTCATGATAAAAAGGAGTTAACAGTGCTTCCACCTCTGCAAAAGCATATTGAGGCCACCAGAGAAAAGGGCAGTGCACAAGGTAAGTATTTATTCTAACAGCAGGACACCTATCTTGAGGGTACTTAAAAAAAAGAGGCAAGATATAACAGAGGAATGTAAACATGCTGGCTTTGAAGGCTAAGGCCATCTTGTTCAGTCTAGATCAAACACCAGCTTCTAGGCATGGGCATGAGCCCAAGAGCACACGAAGTGCATGCACAGTTCAGTGAGCACACTGGCGTCCCTGGGCTGCAGCAGGCAGACACTAACGGCAAAGGAGGAATTAAACACCGCAGCGGACTGACAGAGTTATGTTTCCTTAGAAATCATTAAACCCAAAGGCAAGTTGTTTTATAAAGGAAACACCCTGTGTAAAGTGCAAGAGATGAGAAATGACAGGGAATTGGCTCCCAACCATACTATGAGCTTGGAAAAAGCAGCAGATGTAGACTTGTGCAATTTTCTAGCATGTAATTTGTTTTTACATTATGTACAACTTGAGGTAAAATGCACTGAGACCCTGTCCCACAGCTCATGTTAGACAAGGCAGCATGGCTGTGTAAAGATGGTTACGAGTTCTCTCTCCATCCCGTAGAGCTGGCTCCTCTCAGGGGCAGTCAGTGTGTGTGAAAACAAAGTGTGCTGAGACCTGTTTTCACCACTGGCCGTGGCTGCTCAGAGCCCAACAGCTTCTACAGGGCCACAGCCAGCCCAGACAGGGGGGCTGGGGAGGGCACACACATTCAAGCTGTACCATAAAGATGTTTTTTTTCCCCTATATTTCTACTCTGATAAGGAAGACATGCCCTGAAGCAGCCTGGGTATCTCCAGTCTCCTCCACTCCCAAGCAGGCAACAAGACAAGGAGCAATGTGGGTTCCTGTCCCCCACTCTGTGATGCTGTTGTAGCAGCTTTTGTAGAGCACTTGGAAGAAAAATCTGCTTGCATCTTTTCCTCTTTGTATCTTACAAAGACCAAATGGATGCTTTAAGTCTTTTTGTTGTTGTTTTTGTTGTTTTTATTTCTGGATGGGAGAAAACCACAAGAAAGGCTGACATTAAAGTTTCTCTGGATGCTCCTTCTGTGTGCATGTATGTCCAGCCTTGCACACTGAGGCGGCACTGGTTGCCCTCAGCACAAAACGTCTGCCACCCATGTGAGCCCGTGCACTATGGTTTGTATAGCTGTGCTTTCAATACCCCTCCCAAAGCAGCCCCTTATGTCCCACATTCAATCTCTTTACATTAGTTGTTTTAACGTTCTCTGAATTTTTTTCACTTTTTATGTTTTTGTGGGGTTTTTTAAACTAATGTAAAAAACATTTTTTGAAGCCTGACGTCAGTTGTGGTTGATGGGCTTTGTTTATTCATGCCAGTTAACAGGCTAAGTGGAGGTCTACTGTACTTTTGCAAGCAATCTTAATCCGTTCGACTGAATAGCAAGAAGAAAAAGATGGGTTGACAGAGGCAGTTAGCAGAGATCATACTTACACATGTTTGTTTTCAGTAATTAGTCACAGTGTTAATAGAAACATCCACTTTAAGCAAAGACGGCTGATTTGCACAAACAGTGGGCCATATGCTCTGGTGGGTGTGGAAGGGGGTTGATAAAGCTAAAAACTTTTCAGGAATTTTTATATGTGAAAACCTGCTATTATATTTATTCATTTATTTATCCAGTGTAATTATTTCCATGCCAGTTAGGGTTTGCAATATTTTCCACTTCAAAACATCAGAATAAAAATGCAGGTCTCCATGTTCACCTTGTCTGTCTGTCTCTCTCTCTCTTCTCTCCCCCGCCGCTTCCTCACACACACACGCACACAGAGAGAACAAGAGAGTTTTTAAGTGGCTGTCTATTGCTCAGGGCTTACATATGGATAGCATATGAAAATGAACTAGGCTGTAGGTGTTTTAACAATGTAATTTAGAGTATGTTGCCTTTTTCACTTTTCCAATCATGCCAGACGGGTTTTGCTGCCAGAGTATGAAAACAACTGCTGCCTTTTACAAAGATTTATTATTTTTTGGTGATATGATAGACTAATACTAGTTCCAAAGGGGTAGATATGCTGAGTTGTTAACATACCCCCTTGATTCCAGTGTATTCTCTTCCTGTCAAGTGTAATGGGGAAACTTCCTATATGTTATGAAATGCTATTCAGGTGCACATCTCTCCAGTTTTGGGTTTGGTTTTTATTTTTTTTTTCCTAAATAATAAAGCTAATTGTTTTAACTTCAAACAGAAGCCGTTTTTCTTAGGCAAAATCATAGCTTCACTTTCATAAGGAGCTCACGATCACTATAGGTTTTCAAGAGAGGAAACTGTTTGAGTTTGTGTTATTGCCTTTGTTCACTGTTGTGTTTTTAAGCATGTTTATAATTTACTCAGCATGGTGCTTTTGACTTTGCTTGTGTGAAACATCAGAAATTTTGCAATTCATCCTCTTGCAGCAGGCTCAGATCCGAATCACAAGCTCCAGCTCTGGGATGCATCCCTGATTACCTGTGGGGAGGTGCCAATAGAGATGAGCATCTTCCTCTGTGTCTCCTCTGAGGCTGGTTTTCTGCCAACCATTCCAAGTGGAGCCTGGGCACTTTGAGAGCATTTGTTCATTTCTAAATCATAACAGCCAAGTTGCAAAGCAATTAACCACTGAATCTAGTGCCTGATGCAAAATATGATTCTCAGTTTTATTTACATGAGTATTTTACAGGTGAGAGACAAATGCATATCCATTTGAAAATCTAAAAGAGTGACAGAAATGAATTCACCACTTGTATAACCAAAAATCCCAGGCCCACACCACCCTGGCACACACACAAAGACTATGACAGAAACAGTTCTGGCATGTTGCACACCCACAGCTTCTTAGACTGCCTTTCAGTGGCCTCTTTGGTCATCCACATGTTTGCACTATGGTTTATCCCACAAGCTGTGTATTGTCTCTCTGTCATGCAGCCTGCTCTTCACACAGAGGCCCAGTCCATAGTAAGGAAGTAAGGGCTAAGGAAGGCAACTACTGGCAATGCCCACGTATTTCAATGTGAGGGAAGGAAAAACTGATGGGAAAACTTGGTTGTAGTGTGTAAAAAGGTGCTGTAGAGCAAAGAGAATAATCTGTTCTCCATGTCCGTGAGCAAAGGCAAAGAAAACGATGAGCTGAAGCTGTAGCAATGCTTTAGGTTGCACATTGGGAAAAACTTTTTCCTGGAGAGGATGTTGGAGCCCCAGCAAGGACTACCTGAGAGGGTTTGAAATCCCTGTGATGAGAGAGTTATTATGGTCAGGCTATACAAATTTCTGCCTGACTGACTATATATGGATTCTGCCTTGGGACTGGAATGGACTGGATGAGTTTCAAGGTCCTGAGGTCACCTGTTTCCCTGGTTACTGCAGCAAACCACAGCATCATCCTGCATTGCCCTTCTCATGTGCTCCACACAGGCAATGCCATTTTCAAAAGCTTCTGCTGGACAGACTTTAATTTTCAGCCATAGCAGATTAGAGACCTTTTGCCAACTCCTTCTTCAGCTGTTTCCATGTTGGTGTTGCCGCAGCTGGCTGCTGTTGGCCCAAGTTTGTGTGGCATTTGTACATTCCTTCATTCCTTTCACAAAGCATCACAGCTGGGGGCTTTGGCTGTACATCACTGATGGGTAAAGGTGGGTCGATGGAGGAGCCAGCTTGGCTCCAACAGAGCTGTTGCTTTGCAGGAAGCCGGCAGCCAGCAGCCCTTGTGGTTCAAGTACATCTTTGCCTTCACTAATCTGGCTGGCTTTCCTCAGGAGCGGTTTGGCACTTTGCACCTGGGGTCCCAAAGAGGCTATGTGCTGTGAGCAGAGGCAAGGGCCGTAGACAGGGTGGCAGACTTCAGTCAGAAACTCTGGAGTCAAAGCTGGGCTGCTTTTGGCTCCCTTCCCATCCCAGGGTAACAGCCTACCAGCAGTTTGAGTCGCTGTGGTAATTCATGTTTAAAATCATCATTCTTGGCACATGCACCAAAGATTAAAAGAAAACAGGAAAAATTCCTCTCAGAATGACAGATTTACATACCAGGAGGAAAAAAACCCACATAAAAATCTGATTTGAAGAACACAATTATAATATTTTACCCTCATTTCACTAACCATTTTATTGACTGAAAATGGAGCTACCTCAAGACTACAGATCTAAAGTGCTAACAAATTAAAACCATCCCCGAAGGAGAGAGACCACTAATCTGAAGCACGCCTCCCTAAAGAATTTCCGAAGATCTATAAATGCCATATGCTGAATAGACAGTATTTCTTTTAAGGTACAAGTAATTTTTTTTTCCTGAATAACTGACCAAACGCAGTCGAAAAGGGAAGGAAAGAAGACAAAGGACACCACATAAGAAAAATAAGAATGCTATACCAGCATGAAATACCAGCCAACATGCATATGGGAACACTTACTTGATCATCTAAATATGCTTATTTTATACAGTGGATATCCAGAAGTGATTGCATTTGCACTGATTCACTTAATGTAAGAAATAAAGTTGGCCCAATATCCATATTCCATAAACAGAGGTAATAAATTAAAGAAGCTGAGGCTCTTGCTGCCAAGGCACATTTAAAATGTGAGCCAGAAAGAGAGCACAGCTAAGGAGTTTTGGAGAAAAATGGAGAGAAAGAAAAAGCTGTTATTTTGTAAATATAATTACTCTTTGAAATGCAGGAAATGGACACTAAGTGAAGACTCTTGCATGACTCTGGAGGCCTTGAAAGTGTTTCTCCTGACGGGTCCAGAGAGTGATGGTGCCTTTCTCCTGATGGGAACATCTGTCCCCCCAACTCCTGCTCACTTGAACCCACAGGTCTCCCAGCCTCAGGACATGAAGTTCTACACTGCTGTGGCACATCTGCAGGGTTTTGACTTGCACTGGGTGTACTCCCCCTAGTATCTTAAAATTACACTCCGCACTGTGATGAAACACATGCACTCATGTTATGAAATACATAAATATAAACTGGCAATACACATGTGTTTTAATATAAGACAGAGAATATCTAGGATATCTCAGTGCCTCAGTTCTCACCTTCATTACAGCTCTGTGAGCAGCCAGTGTTCCTGGGGAGCATCGAGGGAAAGAATCCCAGACTCTTTCAGAAGAATCCTCCTCTACAAGAACTAGACTTGTGGTAATTTCATATGATGTTAGACCTCTGGTAAAGTCCTCCTGAGATGCCTCAGAGCTGCCCAGAAAACAGAGATGTGAAAACATCAGGTATACTTTGGCACAAATGCAGCCACCTGCTGGTGTCCCATCTCTGTGAACAGCTAAAGCAATGTTACTGTGAGCTGAAACCCCGTATGTGTCCCTCAGGGTATATTTCAGCCATGCATCATACCCTGGACAACCTCAGGTGAGTTGTCAGATGGCTACCTCTGGTTACACTGACCTGTCTTCATTTTGGCCATGGTTACTGTGGAAGGCAATAGGGTTTCTTTCTACCAGTTTTCAGGCATTCAAGACAAAATGTTGCTGGCTAGTTATGTTTGGAAGAGACTTTTGATTTGATAGGAATAGCATAAAAGTATTCAGAGGGATGGGTCCTTACTTGTCTGTTCCAGTGCACCTGCACAGTAAAGTTCTTCCTCATGTTCAGGTGGAGCTTCCTGTGCATCAGTTTCTGCCCATTGCCTCTTGTCCTATTGCTGGCACCACTGAGAAGAGCCTCCTCCATCCTCTTGACGCCCTCCCTTCAGAGACTGATAGACACTGATGAGGACCCCTCTCAACCATCTCTTCTTGAGGCTAAAGAAACTTCTTGAGGCTTAAGGCAGTGAACAAGCTCCTGCACTGCAAACTGGTGTCAAGATGATGCCATGCAGATTTTTAGATGAGCCTGGGAGTAGATGGGACAAGATGCTGCTGTCCACTGTGCCATGCTGAAGTAAGGGAGGAGCTGCCAAATGTGGCAGGAGCACAGGAGTGGGCTCCAGAGTGCTCACAGATGGAGCCAGGTGAAGGGACAGCTGTTAGCAGGCATGGACGCTGCTCGTGCCTTGAAACCAGGGTACAGACCTCTCTGGGGAATCAAATCATTCTTGGATAACATCCACTTGGAAATTCTTCCTCAGTACAAGGCAGAGGTTTTCACTCAGCAGACTGCTCGGTAAGGCTTTCATCCCTTTTTTTTCCAGTCATTTTTCCCTCCTTGTACCAAGTGGTAGCCCCCAGCCTGCTTTTCCTGATGCAAGCCATGTGGGCTGGAGAGCTGTACTGCAGTAAATACTATCTGGGAACCATGTCTTTGTGAGTTGCAAGTATTTGTCACTCTTCAGGCTATAAACTTCCCAAGGAGTCTTATTTTTCCTGTTAATATGGAAACTGAAAATTACAGGAACTCCTCACTAAAATGACGATGTTAGCTTATTTCCTGTGTAACATGGATTGACATGTACATATGCTGCTGACATGTTAGAAAAGCAGCTATCTGCTCTCAGGGTTGCTAGAGCCCACTCATAGGACAGATCCAGACTGAGTGAAAAAAAAGGGTGTTACTGTGAAAAATCCAGGATGTGTTTCTCAAAGGCAAGTAAATTCCTTCATTTCAAGTTTAAGAAAAAATCCCCCTGCAAATAAGTTAGACTGGTTAAGAGGAGATATTTAACTGGAGTTCACTAAAGGAAGCTCTAGCATTAAAAATGTCCTTCTAAAAAAGGGAGGACTTTGTGAATGACAGACACAATGCACAATAAAAATCAATAGGGTTTCCATCTTTCTCTAATACATGCCTCTAAGGATAAGATATCCCCTTCTGAATTCACACTGGGATAGCAGCAAACACTGAAACAAGCACACATGATTGTATGCACATACCAACATCTCCATGTTAATTTTCGCTTTCATCTTCATATGTCATCCATAAGGTTTTTTTTGTCCCATTTGAACTGAAGCCAAAAATATTTAAAAATATCAAACATTTACTGCAAAATCATTGGCTGAACTGAATTTCTGGCCACCCTCATTAAAAAATAAAATTAATAATTTCAGAATGTTTTAGTTCTGCTTTAAATATTTATATTTTTAAACTTTTAAGATTATAAATCAGTTGCACTTTTGAAATTGTGGTTATCTGAAAATGACAACTCATGCTGTTTTGGAAAGATGTGATGCAGTCACTTACTGTTCCTGTAGCTTAAAGCCATTGTTCAAATGAGACTCAGAAGAAAACCAAGTTTCTCCTACAGGTAGATTCAAGGTTTGGTGACCTACTATTCACTATTAAAAAAAAAAAAATCACAAATGTAACTTTACATTTACACAAATGTTTGTTGGACAATTCACTATAGCTCTTAGGTAGGGCCATTAACTTATATGTTATAAAAAATATCCTTACTGCCCTATGGATGCAAATACCACCTGAGGAGACAGGTAATTCCAAAATCTCCTACTGCTGCTCTCAGGCAAGGGAAGGAGCACAGATACAAAATTTGGTCTGATAGCTTTCTTTTCCATAGATTTAACAGCAACACCTGATGTAAAACATACTTTCTTGCTCTGTGGCAAAACAAGCCATGCTTTAAGCAGTATCTAAGCTATGAAAGAAGTTGTTCCTACTGTTCACATTTGCTGGTGAGAAGGCAGCTGGTACCACTGATGACATTTGAGGAGAAAGGGAAGAAGCATCAGGTAGGCACTGGGCAAGGTCATGGAGAATGTGGCCAATCCATGGAAAAGGGCTGCTCTCACAGCAAGTTCTCACACTAAACGTGTCTAAATAGTCCACCAAATCACAAAGGTTTCATCCTTCTTTGGTAGGGTGTTCTTTACCAGCATCATTAGGATTTGCCTTGAGCTCATGCAGCTGCTGTTTAAGAAATTCACCTTCAAAATATACGGTTTGAAAACCTCTTAATGTGGATGATGTTTTTTACAAAATTTCCTGACAGTATTTTGAAGACCAGGTCACACAGACCTTCTGTGATGGGAATGGGATAAATATTTCAGCTGCATGGGGTGTGATATATCATTTATTCTGGCAAGTAGAGCTGTACATTTGAATGTGTAAAAAAAAAAAAAGGGATATAAAATTCCTTAAACTGTGATTCAAGTGCAAAGATGAACAAAACAACAAAATAAGGGGAAAAAAGGGATAGCTGTATTTGTATACTTCAATTAACTGGTATTCTATGGGTAGAACTAGATATAACTTCAGCTATATATTGGCTGGTCAAGTTTCTAACAACCTTCTTCACTCTATGGAATTTTTGCTACTGAAAGCATTTTGTGCTATTAGGCTTAATTCTGCAGCAGATTCCTTCTAAAAAAGGCCTTAGTGAAAATTAAAGTCTTTCTTTATTGAAGAATCAATGTAACCTAGGAGAGATCCTTGGGGGCAGACCAGTGAAATGAGGAAAAAAAATTATTCCTGCTCATGTTTTGTTTTGCTGGATTTTTATTTTTTTCAGCTAGTGAAACTTGGGGAAACAGAGTGAAGACCTTTGATTAGTTGTTTCTATTAAAAGATCAAGTCCTGCTTTCCACTGGAATACACTCAAGTGTATTATAACAAGATCTCTGTTATCTTCAACAAACTAAAGCCATCACCATTTACTCCAGCATGAGAACAGATTCTGCCTACAGAGTCAAAGGATACAATTCTGCCCTGAGGCTTAATTTGTCCTTTTTATAAAGTGACCTAAATAAAGTATTGATGCCACCAGGAGAACAGCAGGTTTTGAGTAAGGCACAGACACCATTTTCTGTGTGACTGCTTCTTGTCTTTGTAATGCATAGCTGTGTGTGTGGGATGGCAGCAAGACTAGCAGCTTTGCTGTCACCAAGTCTGAAAACACTCTGCAGTTGAAAGGTCTACTCTTCTAAATGCTCTACATTTCCTCAAATATGTTTTCTTATTAAGAAATTGGTGTGCTTACATGGGTGTGAAGCAGGACTAGTGTTCAGCATTTTGGAAGATTTGACTAAGCAGTTGCATGTAGCAACCTCAGGAGGCAAACCAAGCAAGCCTGGTATAGGGGCTGCACAATTTTGCAGAATCACAGTATCAATCATTAGGTTTTAAAAGACCAACACACCATGTTGTCACCTAAAGCCATAGCACTAAGTGACACATCCAGTTGTTTCTAGAACACCTCCAGGGGTGGTGACTCCACCACCTACCTGGGCAGCTCATTTCAATGCTTAAGAGCCCTTTCCATGAAGAAATTCTTCCCTATGTCCAACCTGAACCTCCCTTGGTGCAGGTTGAGGCCATGTCCTCTTGTCCTGTCAGCAGTCACCTGGGAGAAGAGACTGATCCCCACCTGATCCACAATCTCCTTTTAGGTAGCTGTACAGAGCAGTAAGGTCTCCCTGGAGCCTCCTTTTTACCTAGGCTAAACAACCTCAGTTCCCTCAGCTGCTCATCACAGGACTCAGGATTTTACTGGGGTTTTCAGTCAATTGTTTGTTAGTTGACCTATCTAATGCACAAGGTTGGAAAGCAACACTTGAAACACGAGTCAAGAAAGAAACAGGCTATTTCAGGAGATGCAGGCTCAGGAATTAAAGGAGACACAGAACCACACAGAATCACACAGAATCATGTTATGGTTGAGGCTTATCTGGAGGTCATTAGGTCAAACCTCCCTGCTCAAGAAGAGCCACACAGAGCTAGTTGCCCAGGACTGTGTTCTGACCTATTCGCTCATCTCTTAAACAAATTAAAGCTCTACTGGAGTAGGAGTCAGATGCCACTGACCTCCAAGCCAGTTCGTAGCCAACCATGAATGGCAATTTCTTCTTGCATTTAAATGTGATTTATCACAGTCTCTCTCAACTGAAGTGTTTGCCTGAGGAGTCAGATGACATTAGTTTGGGGTTTCGTGTTCTGAGGACACTTAAGAAATCCAGAAAGCTCAGGTTTTTCCTTCAGTGAGCTGGCAACTGTGAATGCTTGCTGCAAACAGAGGCTATGAGGGGTAAGATGAATGAGGAATAAAGAATGAGGGTTTTGGAGCTACCACAAGAATTGACTGAGAGCAAACTGTGTCAGCTGACATGAAAGGCGGACAGACACACAGTGGAAAAGTAAAATCCTAGGAGAGGCGATCAGTTTGACAACATTTGGGGGAGGTCACTGTCAACCACCCATTATCTTTCCCCTGGGTTTATGGCCTCCACTGAAGCCACAGCTCTGCGAAGATGTCTGAGTTATGCTTCCTTCATATATATGTGAACATCACTCCCTCCCCCCTTTGGATGCAAGCTTTGAACACTGAAGTCCCTCCCTCTGCTGTCTCTGGCTGCAGGTGTTTCCATGCTACTGCTATGCCGGGTGCCGCGGCTTCTGTGCCATAGTGCAGGGTGCTGCGATCTTCCCAAAAGCCCCACACTCACACACGTGTGCATGCACAAACACACAGCTTCAGCAATATGGGTCAGTGGCAAAGAGGCAGGAAGGGTCTCTGTACAGAGTTCCACGTACGAAGGTTGATTGCAGCCGCACCAAGAAGGGATCCAAGGACACAGACAAAAGACAATGGAGGGTCCAGGTTTAAGTACGGGAGTGGGGTGAGCACCAGGGCCCAATGCTCTGATGGCACGGGGGCGGTACAAAGGCGGGACTGGGGAATGGGAGCCAATGGGGAAGCTCTGGGGGAATGGCGAGGGGCAAAGGCCAATGGGGGGAACCTGGAGTGGAGAACTTTCTAGGACATGGAACATAAAAGGTAACAAGGGGGTGGAGGAGCCATGGGCCAACCAGGAATGCAGAACTGGGGTAGATTAATATACCAGAAGAATGCATCCTGGGGGAAGCCTTTTCTGTTCACCCTAACCTGGAGGCTCTCTCATACCAGGGACTGTCTCACCAGCTGACGCTCTTTGTCCCTTGTATCGTAGGCTCACCGGCCACCACACCATGCTCCAGCCAACACCAGATGAAACTCAAGACAAACCCAGTGCTGAGGTTTCTGGGGAAGAGATCAGAACGGGCATGCTTGTTCTGTATCACAGGAGAGGAGTGCTCATGGAGACAAGCTTCTGACCCTGTCCACCTCCACAGAGTACTTTCGTCTCAGCTAAAAATATCACATTAAGGTAAATGGTCCACTTAACAGCTCTCTTTTCTCTTAGGTATTTTCTAAGCACTTTAAAAGATTATTATTTCTGAGAATGTTGTTGCTGTTTGGTATGTCTTATGAGGATACTGGAAAGTCTGGTAAATCAAAATTGGGGTGATACAAGACACAGGGTCAATATAAAAATTCTTTACCTTTTCTCTATTCCCGTGCTTTGGTTTCTCTTGGTAATATTTCCCCAGGTCTGGGGAACCAAGCAGGGCACAGATCCAACTATGAAGGCCTCAGTGATACAGGCTGTGCTCAGGTACTGCCAGGTAACCACTGCCTACTCTGAGTGGCGTCTCTGAGCATCTGACATCTCTGGGTGCTCTAGGGAGACAAGGCAGGTCTGTGTCTTGATCCTTCAGTTCCCTCTTGTCAGTGATAAATTACGGATTTCTGTCTGCAGGGGAGGGAGAGTTCAACCTACGACAGGGAGGAAGGTGGTAAGAGCTCAGCCTGCCTCACTCCCTGCGTGGTGTACAGCAGCTCACCAGGCTGTAGCTCTGCTCTTTACTCCTTTCTTGGTTTAGGTTCCAGCTCTCCTCTCTCATGCCACCAGGTTTAGGATCTGGGGCTGTCCTGAGGGGTGCCTAAATTTAAACTGCTGAAAACATGGAAACATAATGTGACTGAAGAGGCATCCCTAACATTTGCTGGAGGAACTTGAAGTGAAACATTACTTCTCTTTCAAAAAAGCTACAACTTAATATAGAGCCCACAACTTAATATAGAGGAATGCAAAGAAACTCGGGTAGTAATCAGGCAGCATGTCAAATGGTTCATTCCAAAAGGACAGAACATCGCCAGGGAGGGAGGCTCCTGAATTATTAGAACCAGAGAAAAACAGGTCTGGAAGGGACTTCAGGAGGTCATGTAGTCACTTCCCTGGCCCCCAGCCAGTTTGGTTATATGTGTGTTGTTCCTGACAGATGTTAGCCTAAATTGTTGAGACTGCTAGTGATGGAGGCTCCACTTCTTCCCCAGGCAATCTATTCTAGTGCTTCCCTAATTGTACCATTAGAAAGTTTTCCCTAATGCCTCAGAAAATTTTTATACACTTCCTTTGCAGCAGCTGAACTCCAGTGCTTCTTGACCTATCCCCTGCAGATGCAGAGGGCAGGTTACGCCTTTCCTCCTCACAGCAGCCTTTATGTACTAAAAAGCTGTTACCATCCCCTCCCCCATCTGTTTTTCTTGAGACCACACCAAGCTAATTCCTTCACTATTTCCTCCAAGGTCATGCTTTTTTAGACCTCTTGTTGCTTTCCTTTGGACATTCTCAAATTTGTCCACATACGTCTCAAATTACAGCCATTGCCGAGGAAAAAATACATAGTATTTCTCTAAGTATCTCTCTTCAGCTCGACTCTTTATACACCCCACACAATGTTTGGCTTTTTCATGACACAGCTTTGTTTAATTTTGTTCTCACCAACCTCAGATTTGTGATCAATCCTGTCAAAGTGCAGCACCTTGCATTTTCACAGTGGAAATCCATCTTGTGTGTTTTCCAGGCCATTTCACTGGTTTCCCAAGGGCACTTTGAATTCTAAAGCACTCCTGCAATGTACTTGCAACTCCTCCCAGCAGTATAATCTCCTGAGTTATCTAGCAAGTCTCCTTTCCCACCACCCAGACAGTGATACCACTGGGCAAAACTGACTCTGGCATCCCACATCATTCTGTCCAAGGCATCCATTCACTTAGAGAGCAAACCTTTCAAACTGACCTGCAGGTACAGGTACCAGAACAGCTTGCAAACAGCACATCGACTCCATTGCTTTCTTGTGAAATTTGCGATGTAAAACTGTCAAAACCTGATTAAAGCAAAGATAGCTGCTATCCAGTGCTTCTCCCCTTGTTTCAGATGATTTGTACTTGGTAGATCCAAGCTGGATATTAACCCTTTCACCTTTCAGTTCCTCCCAAGAAGTTTGTTTGCTTATTTGTGACGTATTTTTCAGAGGCTGCATTTAAGCTGACATATCCATGATCCTCTGACTGTACTTTCTCTGTCTTTTCATTGTTCCTTACTTTCCCCTGACCTTTTCCAGACTCTTGGTAACCCAGCTGCTTCTTGCAAGGCCTCAGTGATAACTGCTGACAAGTCAGAGATATTCTTATGTCAGACAAGGAAGCTCAGCCAGTTGTAAAAGTGAGCCTACCTAATTCCTCTCTGGTTTGCTCTTTCCTTTTGTCCTTGGAATTAATGACATTAACCACCTGATCACTGCTATAGGAATGATAGATGGAAAAAAAAGTCATTAAACACTATGACCTTCATCTCTATGTTTCCCACTCCACCAGTCTTTTCCTTACTAGAAACATATAGTGATTTCCTCTTGTCCTTGATGTCTCTGTTCTTACACGCTTTTGCTTTTATACCTGCCTTTAGTAATCTCACCTACTGTTTATTTCCTACATTTCCTCTTGGGCCTGACATCAGTGAAGAGCTCATGATTTTGCTGAACTTGTATCTTTTTACAAATGATTTCTTCCTCTGATTCTTTGAGAAGTTGCCAGCTCGTTTCATCTTTTCCTTCCACAAGACTTTGCCTATCAATCCTTTGCAGTTACTGAAGTTTACTATCCTGCATTTCATTTTTTTCATTCTCTTTATAAAGATCTTAAACTTTGTCATTTCACGTTCACTCTCATACAAATTGTGTTCTACCTTTTTATTCTCAACACCTCCTTCTCTATTGTCACGTGAATAGGGGAGATTTCCTCAACCCTTAGTGTTTGATTTGTCTGTCAGCTCCCCAGGAAAGCCAAAACTCTTGTGCCTGAGCAGTCTATGAGCATCCTGTTATGGGGACCCTTTGCTGAACAGTCCTGCTGGATAGGACAGTTCCACTGACCTATTCAGGGAAATACAGCAACAGCATAAGGGACACCCCTCAGCAAGTTTTCCCACTTTATGACCCATCAGCGGATCTTTCACTTTGTTCGAGCACGTTCCCTGCTGCCAGCAGCTGCCAGCATCTGTGAAGGACTCGCGCCAACAGTTTACGGAAAAACTCTGACAGGTTAAGGCTCAAGGATTGCTGATGATAGTATCTGACTTCAAGAATGTATTCAAAGTGATACACAGACATGCTCTAATCCCCAGTAAAAGTATTCAGCAACCAGAGTAGGGTTCTTACCCACCAGGCAGGTTCTGTAGGGGAGAAGGCAGGTTCAGCCCATTGACTGATCCCAGCAGTTACAATGGAGTTTTCCCTTTTTCCCCATTCTTGACTTTTGTACTATTCCTTTATGTTTAGGTGGAGCTTGAGTGACTTTAGCCATAAATACCTTTGTTACTGATTGGTGTAAGTCTCTCACTTCGCTCTTAAAGATATAGTTAATAAAATATAGAGCACAGGCCCAGTGAGGGGTGGTTGTACCTCGGACATGGGTAACTTTGGGATGGAGGTGTGAGTTAATATAATTAGGTTATGATGAACCACATTTATCCAAGGACAGTGATTTCAGTATAGCTTTTGGCTCAACAGTAAGGCACCTTCTCCTATCTCCCTTGGTTGACAGGTGCTATGCAGTTTCTCAGCAGCAAACAACCACCAAGTTCCCCTCCCTGCAAAGATTTCTACACAGCCTGGCTGTGGTGTCTCCAGTTGCTCCACCCTCCCTTCCTCCCCCTTAGCAGGTGCTTCTGGTTGCAGATTGTGTGGGCAGAATCATCGTGGAGCATGCCAACCGCATTCCATCCAGGGTGCAGCAACCTTATTTTAACCTATGATTTCTGTACTGTTATAACTCATGTTAGGATGTGAATATAACTTCTCAGTTTCCTCTGATTTTACCCCCAGCCATCTTTCCATGGAGTCCCAGCCATCTTTCCACAGGGATCAAAACAGAAAAAGATTTTACTGTTTCTTCTTTATCAAAAGTTGTCTTTCAAGGAGTGACAGAATGTCTCTCTCTATATTATTTCCCTTTCATATAGTTAAAATACCTCACTTCTCCCAAATCTATTTTAGTATAATTCCTAATAAGACCTTGTAAGACTGTCTTGTTAATGTGATGTGCTCTAGAAGGCTCCCCTTCTGCTATGAAGTGAGCCTTGTTTTCTTCCTTAATCATTTTAAGAGACTGCTAGAGGTCTAAATCCCTCTACCTCCTGGTGAATTTAGGAGCTGAGGGTATGTAATGCAATAGCTTCTCTCTTACCCATCCCTGTCTTAGCAGAATGATTTATAAATTACAGTAATATTCAGATAATTTTAAAGAAGCAGAATATTCTTTGTAGATTTTAAGGTTAGATTCTGAGACTTCCCTCCTCTGACCAAGGTTTATGGCTGCGAAGGGTACCCACAGATATCCAGATGTGAGGCAGCAATCTGCCTACATGAAATAACCATGTGTTTTTCCAAGGAAGTGTCCCCAGAGAGAGTGGATGCTAAATCCCAGATGTTGAAGAGCACTGGGGATTCACAGACACAACTTGCCAAGAGCAAGATGCTTAAACAAGCACTTTCACATGGAAGATAGGGATGAGGAGTCCAACCACCACCAACCATTTGTTAGAGGACTGAGGAGAGGAGGCGATGAATCCTGGGTGAAACATTCATTTCTGCCTATGCAGCTTTGTGACCCCATCACGCAGCCTGAGAAAGCTGAACATCCTGAAATATTGAGCTGGAGGCATCACGTGCCTTCAGGGTGAGGCAGCAGCTAAATGCCTCGTGCAGTTTAACAAGAGCGAGTGCACAGTGCTGAACAACATCCGGTATCAGCACAGGCTGGGGATGAACAGACTGAGAGCAGCCCTGCTGAGAAAGACTTGAGGGTGCTGGTGAGTGAGAGGCTGGACATGACCCAGCAATGTGCACTTCTACCCCAGAAAGGCAAATGTGTCCTGGGCTGCATCCAAAGCAGTGTGGGCAGCAGGGTGAGGGAGGGGATTCTGCCCCTCTGCTCTGCTCTGCTCTGGTGAGACCCAGCCTCGAGTACTGCATCCAGCTCTGGGGTCACAGCACAGGAAGGACATGGAGCTGTTGGAGCAAGTACAGGGGAGGCACCAAGACGATCAGAGGGATGGAGCAGCTCTGCTGTGAGGAAAGGCTGGGAGAATTGGGATTGTTCAGCCTGGAAAAGAGAAGCGTCAGGGTGATCTAATTGCAGCCTTCCAGTACCTGAAGGGAACTTAAAGAAAAGATGAGGCAAGCCTCTTTACAAGATCATGTGCCAGGACAATGTAGAATGGGTTCAAATTGAAAGAGAGTAGGTTTAGGTTGGCTATTAGGAAGAAATACTTCCCTGTAAGGTTGGTGAGGCCCTGGCACAGATTGCTCAGGGAAGCTGTGGCTGTCCCATCCCTGGGAGTGTCCACGGCCAGGTTGGGCAGGGCTTGGAGCAACCTGGGCTAGTGTAAGGTGTCCCTGCCCATGGCAGGGAGAGGAACGAGATGGTCTTGCAGTCCCCTTCCCACCCAAACCCTTCTGTGATTCTCTAGACCACACTCTGTGCTGCTCCAGCCGCTCGCATCCACTGAATATAACTTCTCAGTTTCCTCTGATTTTACCCCCAGCCATCTTTCCATGGAGTCCCAGCCATCTTTCCACAGGGATCAAAACAGAAAAAGATTTTACTGTTTCTTCTTTATCAAAAGTTGTCTTTCAAGGAGTGACAGAATGTCTCTCTCTATATTATTTCCCTTTCATATAGTTAAAATACCTCACTTCTCCCAAATCTATTTTAGTATAATTCCTAATAAGACCTTGTAAGACTGTCTTGTTAATGTGATGTGCTCTAGAAGGCTCCCCTTCTGCTATGAAGTGAGCCTTGTTTTCTTCCTTAATCATTTTAAGAGACTGCTAGAGGTCTAAATCCCTCTACCTCCTGGTGAATTTAGGAGCTGAGGGTATGTAATGCAATAGCTTCTCTCTTACCCATCCCTGTCTTAGCAGAATGATTTATAAATTACAGTAATATTCAGATAATTTTAAAGAAGCAGAATATTCTTTGTAGATTTTAAGGTTAGATTCTGAGACTTCCCTCCTCTGACCAAGGTTTATGGCTGCGAAGGGTACCCACAGATATCCAGATGTGAGTCAGCAATCTGCCTACATGAAATAACCATGTGTTTTTCCAAGGAAGTGTCCCCAGAGAGAGTGGATGCTAAATCCCAGATGTTGAAGAGCACTGGGGATTCACAGACACAACTTGCCAAGAGCAAGATGCTTAAACAAGCACTTTCACATGGAAGATAGGGATGAGGAGTCCAACCACCACCAACCATTTGTTAGAGGACTGAGGAGAGGAGGCGATGAATCCTGGGTGAAACATTCATTTCTGCCTATGCAGCTTTGTGACCCCATCACGCAGCCTGAGAAAGCTGAACATCCTGAAATATTGAGCTGGAGGCATCACGTGCCTTCAGGGTGAGGCAGCAGCTAAATGCCTCGTGCAGTTTAACAAGAGCGAGTGCACAGTGCTGAACAACATCCGGTATCAGCACAGGCTGGGGATGAACAGACTGAGAGCAGCCCTGCTGAGAAAGACTTGAGGGTGCTGGTGAGTGAGAGGCTGGACATGACCCAGCAATGTGCACTTCTACCCCAGAAAGGCAAATGTGTCCTGGGCTGCATCCAAAGCAGTGTGGGCAGCAGGGTGAGGGAGGGGATTCTGCCCCTCTGCTCTGCTCTGGTGAGACCCAGCCTCGAGTACTGCATCCAGCTCTGGGGTCACAGCACAGGAAGGACATGGACCTGTTAGCGCAGGTCTGGAGGAGGCTACCAAGGTGACTGGAGAGATGGAGCACCTCCCCTATGGGGAAAGGCTGAGAGAATTGGGATTGTCCAGCCTGGAAAAGACAAGGCTTCAGGGTGACCCAGTTTTGGCTCTCCAGTGCCTTACAGGAAAGATGAAGAGAGACTGTTTACAAGAGCATTTAGTCACAGAACAAAGGGGAATCGATTCAAATTGAAAGAGACTAGATATTCAGAAATAATTCTTTACTGTGAGGGTGCTGAGGCACTGGAACAGGTTGTTCAGGGAAATTGTGCTTGCCACATTTCTGGAGGTGTTCAAGGCCAGGTTGGATGGAACTCTGAGCAACCTGGTCTAGCTGAAGGTGTCCCTGCCCACAGCAGGGGGGTGAAACTAGATGATCTTCAAGGCCCCCTTCCAACCCCCAAAATTCTATGATTCTATGATTTTATGAAATGGAGGATCCAGAGTTCAACATAAGGTCTTAAAATTCCCCCAAATGTCATTTGGAGACTGAAGTCCCCGATCTCACCCCTCCCTTCTTAAGCAACCCAGCAGGGAGAGCTCAGCCTCTGCTCAAGAGATTTTCCTCTTACTCACCATATTTTCTCCCATGAACAAAAACCCCCAAATCTGCTCTTGTGGAATTCCCAGGCCGTGGTCTCAAGGCTATATTGTTACGTGTACACATAGCTGCCATTAGCTCTAATAATGTGTGCATTGTTCAGGGTGCAAACAGAGAGCTCTGCTGCCACCACCCATTAGAGTAAGTAGTGCCTTCTGACTTCAGCAGCCCCAGCAATCGCCTGAGGAGCCAAAATTTGTACCTAATGCTTCTATTTTTCAAAGCACAGAGCTGCCCAGTCTCGAGGAGATTCTGCAGACTTAGGTAGCAGGAAGGATGACAGAAGCTGTCTTCATCTGATGACAGTGTCTGGCTGGTCGGTGAGAAAGATGCAGAAGTGCCAAAGGAAAGCACTGTTTCTTTCTCAGAAAAGCCATGTGGTACAGCTGCCTGCATAGCAAGGAGAGATCTGGCTGAGTAACAGAGGCTGGGCAGAACATCTGTTTTGTGTTTCCCAGGCTTCTGACAGCAAAACAGAGTTATTCTGGGGGTTTTGCTAGTCTTGCAGTCATTTTAAAAAATGTTTTTGCCAAGTTTTCCACTTTTTGTTAATAAGATTGCTCTTGGTATCAAGACATGACTTTACTTAAGGAAAAAAGTCATAAATGTCTGCCATTACCTACATTCCCTCACACTACCTTTTTTTTTTTGTTTGTTTTCCCACCAAGCTTTTAAATATCCATTCAAGAACTTTGTGAGAATTTCTGCTGGTGATAAAAGCAGAAAGATTTCTTTCATGAACAAATGAATGGTTTCTCTTAGAAGAGAATTACATGTGCTGCTGCCTTATTTTTTCCCTCCCCCTCTAACTCTTGGTTTCCAGATGTAGTGAAAGCTGGTTTGAGCAGAAGAACATATGTTTTCAGCATGAATTCTGTTGGCAGGGCACTGCTGCACAGTACTGCAGAGTTGCTGCAAGCCATCCCTGACCAGCATACATGTATAATGTGCTCTAGAAATTATCATGCTTCAGTTTTATCCTCCTCCCCCTACCTTCAGCAAGTCTTACTTTAATGCAACACTCTAGACTTCGTGCTCTATTCTGCTGCTGAACACTTGAGTGCTCCTATCAATAAAAATGTTACAAACTGAGCTCTCCCAGACACAGGGAAAAGGCAGCTAACTTTAATCCATCCCTTCAGCATCCTGCTTCTTTGATCTGCATCTGAGGCATGTGGCCATTCACATTTGTTAATTAAAAAAATAAATTATATTGTCCAGTGTTCTACTTATAGGTTGAAAGAGTTATTACAAAGGAAGAACCTTACATGTGGTTCTCAGAGTTTATAGAGATCTTCCTCTCTGCATATTAAAAATGAATAGGATTCTTTATATTTGTCTGGTGATGTTTAGCTCCAGCCAACTTTGGACCAGCTTCTGGCTCACTTGCTCTTTTTGAATAGTTTCTTGCTCCACGAGGAGTAGATTTATGTTGGGATTAAGTACAATTCAGCAAGAGCAAGTGTGCCAAAATCTAGTCCTATAGTAACATCACAGGGCAACTGTACTATAAACATGTCTTATCTTAGCAAGCAATATATCAGAATGATAATGTTTCCATTAAATATATTTTCAGTGACAGAAGGTTAGAATCACACTTTGTTCAGTCATAGATGCTTGGCTGAGTCATCTGCTAACTTGCTGCTTGCCTTACGTCTGTCATATATTATCCGTGAATGAACACAGCAATTTCCATCCCTATTATTCTTTGGGTTCAATCACTTAGTGCACTCCACAAGGCAGCTTTGAGGCTGTCTTTCCATCATATCCTCTATTACTTTAGCTGCCTACTGAATTATCAAACCAGCAATCCATAAAGCCCTTACAGCTCGTATTAATTATCAGAAACTGATGAGATATAAGAACATTAATTGAATTCTTTCATACTCTGCTTTTAAATACAAACCCAGCCCAAGATGGGATGTGGTGTTGTGCATATTGTGCTAGGTAGCAGAACTGAAGGTGTTTGGATGATTGTTTCACTTGGCTTAATTTGTTACATAATATAAATAACAGTAGACTCTGGGTGTACATCTGAGGACAACACTGTTTGTTAGATTATTTTCTCCAAAGTATTTTGTGTGTCTTGAACAACTATTCTGAGGAAACACAGTGCTACCTTTTTGAAACTGAGGACTAGGCAAAATTTTTGTTTGTGGGAGTGCAGTTTATAAAGAGAAGAAGGAATATGCTGGTGTATGGCTAGATATGGTGACAGACTTGGAATGGTGTAAGCTGTTACCATGTCTGATTTGAGATGTGAGCATGTGGATGCATTTCCTATACCATAATGCAAAAACAAGACAGATGAGCTGAAAGATCTTCAGAAAACTGGAAGTCAATGCATCTTTTAAACCCAGGTGCTGATTTACAATGAGAATGTTATGTTTAGTTTTCCCCAGTTCTCCTGAAATAAAACAACATGAAAATATTTGCAGATGACTCCAGGCCTGTTTCTGCCAGCAAGTGGCACTCATGGTTTAGGCCAGTAGGGATGTAAGTTGGTAAAGTGGGACATACATAGGACTTGAAAGTCCAAAATTTAAAGTTAGGACCCAGAAGTTGTGCTAGCTGATCCTGTAGGCACAGAAACTCCATATGGGCTTGGCATCTGCATGCAGGTTATTTCCTGAATGTTAGGTCAGAGCAGCTGGCTGTTTCCTTGGCCCATCAAAGCCATCAGGAGCAAAGCACTAAGGAAGAGACAAGTAAGGAACTAAGTTCTTATAGTATGCCTCATATTCACCAACGAATTCATGCCATAAAAGTCACAGGAGACACTCAGAGACCATGGTGCACTGGCTTTCCAGCCCCTTGTCTTTCTAGAACAGCAAAGGTAGGACGGTCATTCATGACAGTGCAGACATTTCATTTTCCTCTTGTGCCTGTATGAGAACAAATTTAACATTGTCTCTTGGAGAGGAGAGCACATAAACTTTAAGCCACAGGGCGCTGAAGAGGAATTTTTCCAACTCTGGTGTTGAAGCCATGTTACCATGCAGCATATAAACCATCTTTCTGTGGATTAGGAAAACACAAAAAGTTGAGATTGCAGCCCACTGTTCAGGCCTCTCTCCTGAGGCAGGAGTGGTCTGAGATTTTTAAATGAATGTTAATTTGAGGTTCAGAAATAGAATTTAAAATAAGGATAAATAAAGGTATATATAAAAAAGTATAAACTGTGAAACAAAGCCAGTAAACACCATTTAAAGAGATGATGTAGATGAAAAGTGGATGTATAGATGCCTACATATACTTCCAACCTTGAGAGAGCCACTCACTACACCCCAGGGAGATGGCTGAGGCAACTCCTCTGCCTAAAACAGGAAAAAGACTTGTACAGATCCTGTAACAGCTCCAAAGACCAAACTCTGAAGACTGGAAAACATTTCTAGCAAAGTTAATCGTGCTAAAACACTCAAGCTGCTCCACTTCTTGTGCACAACAGGCAGTCAGATAAGCCACAGTCTGGTGCTGGTAAGGTTGTCTCTGAACTTCTGGGTGCTCAGCAGGCTGCAAAGGGCATGGGGGATCCTGACACTTGCACTGGGAGGAGGACAACCAGCCTCCCTATGCAGATCTGCATGGCCTGGGGAAACTGGGAACCTGCTTTTAAGGCTCAAATCCTCATACAAAGTCAGAAATCATGACTATCCAACAAGATCTCAGAGCAGCTGAATTCTTGGTGAGATGTTGGGTGTTTTTTTCCTCCTGAAAAAAGAGAAAGGGAATATGAGGCTCTGCTGCCCAAAGACCATGTGGAAACTTTCTCTTTGTGGTTTCCACTGATGTTAGAGTAGCTTTAAGGAAAGCCTGGGACTGAAGCTTAAAACTAAGGGGCAGATTTGAGACCTTGCAGATGGGAGAGAGCTGTAATATTACTGGCCAAAAAACCCCTCAAATTTGCCTTTATACATCCACCCCTCTGTTTGTGCATGGAGGAAGGCCCCATTGGAGTAAGACAAATAAGCAGCTGTAGTTAATCCCACTGAGAGGAAGGACGTACCTAGTCCTGCATCCACATCCCAAATTCCTGTGTACCTGCTTACAGCTGGGTCAGACCTTTGGAGCATCTCTTGAACTTGCATCTTCAACCTGCAGCAAGATACCACTTCTGTTAATATCACTGTGGGCCATCCATCCTGTCGAATGCAGGTAAGGATCTGAGACCTCAACAAATGCATTAAAACATGAACAAAGATTTTTTGGGGGTCTCTGAAATGCCAGGACTTGTTCTGGCACAGCTTGAAAAGAGGCACAACAGAAGCCAATGGAATGGCTTAGGCAAGCAGGCATTTGTGTAATTCACAGAAACAGGAACCAGAATAAGACCAGAACAATGAATGGTCTCAGGATCTAATATTTATTGAAAACTTCTGTTTAAAAAACTCTCAAATCAACCTAAAAGTATGTATTCACCTATCCAAGTCCTCAGGTCATTTGGCTGTGGGAAGAACAGAGATACTGTTAGTACACAGGCTTGCTTAAGAGTCACAGCCTCATAGTTTCTTCTACTGTGAGATAAACACTGCATTTGCTTCTTGGTAGTCTGTTTTTGTATGTGAAATTGCTTTGCATTAGCTTTACACATGAAATAGACACTGTCTTGTATCTATTAGAAGAAAAATAAACAAAAATCCCAAACAAATCAGAACAAGCAAACAAAAACCCAAACAAAAACACAAGACCCAGAAGAAAGGGGTCCTTCTCAGCATCATAAGGGTTGCAGTCCTTGTTATTGTTTCCAAGTGAATATCCTGCAGGTGTATTCCACCAAGCAGTATGTTTTCATGGTCAGTTTTTAAGATTAAAGAACACAAGGAGTATGGTTCAATGATGGCAGGAGATGGAGCATGAAAATGCATGTAGTAGCCTATCTCACAACATAGCTGTGAATAAATTAAGATGGGAAATTAAGAGTTGTTTAAAGTCAAAAAAGGGAGTTTGGTTCTCAAATAGCCTGAAAGCAAGGCTGCCACAGCTCTGTGAAATGGGGCAGGTGATGCACATGTCTATGACAGGAGGGGACAACTTGGGACCCAGGAGCTCTATTTCACACATGGTTTTGTTTTTTATTTGTATATTTAGATGAATGTTCTTCTTCATCTCATTTTTTACATGGTTAGATTTGCAAGCAGGATGCAAAACTGATGTCTTTACTCAGTGGAGAAATAGAGATAATATAGGATTTTGATCAGAGAGAAAAGTAGAAAAAGACCAAGAATTTACAGAGCCAATTATTTCTTTTATCAAGTCAGTTGAGTGTAACAGATATTAAGGTAAGATTTAGTAGTTTATATAGCAAAACTATTCAAAGAAATAGGTTTACCTTTGACACAAAAACTTTCTGTAACAGTTTTTCGTTACATTAGGGTCAAGAGGAACATCTCAGAAATACTTCACAGGGGTAATTCTGGACTCTCTATGTGAAAAAATTTATAGTGAGAATTTGGTATTATGCAAGTTTTCCATTCTCATGAGAAGCTATTCCTTGATGTCTCTGCACATACATTATTTTATTTGCATTTCAAAGGACCTCAACCAAAGTAAGCGCCCCTTGTTACAAGACCACAAGTTCATCATAAGAAATTGTCTCAGAGAAGTTACAGTAACCTGAGCTGCAGTATCCTACTGTACACCCAAAACTGCTATTCTGAGATATAACTATAATAATGTAAGTATGAAAAAGAGGCTGCTCCAGCCTCCAAACTAACATGGACCAGAAGTTTTAACCATAATTCCTGTAGCTGTGAGAATATGTAAATGGCATAGGAGGACGGGAGGAAATTTTCCTTCTGCAGAATTCATTTTCTGATTAAGAGTGGAGCTACTGTATAGGTAAAGATGTAAGCACAAATGTCAGTACTGAGCAGCCAATGACTAACCTGTTGTTGCCAACAGAAAATGTACTTTCAGCTTGTACTGTTTTATTCTTGTAATGGCCTATTCTAATTAGTTTTTAGCTCAATGCACTAGGAGCCATTTGCTAACTGGAGTTTTAAATATTAATGCAGGAGTGTTTAAGATGTGTCCATTAAGGCTGGTAAAGTTGTGTTTGATTAACGGGCTTTTCATAAATGCACTGACACAAACTCTTTTTTTTTTTTAATTAATTCAGCCTGCAAATGAACATCATCCATTTTGCTATCATATTTTATCAGTCTGTAAAGTGCATTCTCACTTCAATTTTCAGCCCTGAATGCAGAACACTTTGTGAAAAATGACAGAATTTTAATGAGAAAGTGAACAACATGCCATCAACACCCTTTCGCCAGTAAAAATGGAAAAACATCAAGCTTTAAATCATGTTCCCTCCACACCTTTGGACATCTGCGATTCTGTCTGAGTCCTCAAAATCTGCTATATCTATCACCAGGTGCAGCCTTTAAACGCTGAGGAGCTTTCTGCTTCATTGGTTGGCATGGCAACAGTTGTCAAATCATCCCTTGATAATGCTCTTTAATTGATTGTATAAATTATTTCTGAGATACGTGATTGCAAAACGATGTACTGAAGCTCTTAAGTACACTGATAGGAGTCTGTGCATTTAAAAATGCACTGCATTCTCTGACCCTAGCTGAGAACCTGACCCTCTTATAAGCCTGAAATTTCTTTAGATGAAGCATAAATATCAAGCATTGAGAAAAAGTTCAAAATTATGGCAAAGGTATAATGTACTCCAAATGCATGTTAACAGTTATACCAGGAAAGGTGACTTAGAAAAACATCAACAGCAATAAAGCTGTTGTTACTCGTTTGCTTCTGCACAGAGAGCTAAACGGCCAGGGACCACAGAGATGCTTTCTTATCCATTACACTCTGAGCCATTTTAGATCACTAACTACTAGTGTAAACTCCAAGAGTAATGTTTCTCTGGCCAAAAAGAGCCATTTGCAGTGGAAATGCCAATATTCAAGCTGGTTGTCTAGACTTTCACGACCTGCAGAGAGAAAGATACATTTCTAAGACGCATTAGTAAACATCTAAAGAAAATCAGGGCAATTGCTACATTCAAAAGGCCAGCTTCCCCTCTATTAGCTGTAAAGGGCTCTTGGTGTGACTAGTTCAGATGGAGGTACCTGCATTCCAGATATCAGAAGTAAACTGGTATGATTAAGCTTTTTCCTTCTGTCTTTTGCATTTTATTTTTTTTCAACTTGTTCCATGATTTATGATAGCTGATAAATTCTTCTAAGTTCACGCTTAAAGTTATCTCTTTTTTGCAACTCTGGTTCCATTATTGTATAACATCTGAATGTTGAGATAAATATCCTATCTGAATAAACTAGTGATGCCTCGATCAATAAGTATTCACTAAGATGAACACTGAGTTTCCCTTTGTGCTTGCAAAGAATTGTGGAGTTATTAATCTGGTTTTGTCTGTAAATTCCAATGTCACAAATACTAATAATTAATAGACTTTTGTATCAGTGAACTGCAATTGGCCCTTAGCATGTTGAACAAGCTTTAAATCCCAACTAGCATTTCAACACATGGATGAACATAGATAATGATTTATAAAGATATGCAGGGCTTATCTCAGCTGTAAAGCACAGCATTCACTGACCCTCAGACAGAAATTAAGCTTCTTTGTGAGGGACACCCTCTATCTCCATGAAGCAGGGAAGGAGGTGTCTTTTGGTAAGAAAAGGGTAATTAAAACACCTAAAACATTACTAACAGAATTTAAATGTCTTTGGTTTAGATAGAAAGATGGGGTGTTCTTAGGCAATGCAAAATTCCACATCCACTGATACAGAAAAGACCTTGCAGAAAAGAGGTCTTTGTGAAGATAAATAGCCACATATCTGCTATATATTTATCTTTCCAAAATGTAGGTCATAAGACAAGCAGTGTCCCACAGCATCATATGGAGCTGGGTTCTCCTCATACCAATAGTCCTCTCATACTCATTATCTCTGTCTTAGTCCAGCATAAAGAGATTAAACATGTGCACAGACACACATACATATTTCTCTTCATGTTGGTAATAAGAAAATGGCAGAGAAATGGTTCAATCATCTGCTCTCTAATGGGTGGAGGTCCTGGAATCGGTCCAGAGGAGGGTAACAAAGATGTTTAAGGGACTGGAGCATCCCTCCTACAAGGACAGGCTGAGGGTGCTAGTCCTGTTCAGCCTTGAGAAGAGACAATGGAGAGGGGACCTCATCAGTGTCTATCAGTCTCTGAAGGGAGGGTGTCAAGAGGATGGAGCCAGGCTCTTGTCAGTGGTGCTGAGCAGTAGGACAAGAGGCAATGGGCAGAAACTGATGCACAGGAAGCTCCACCTGAACATGAGGAAAAACTTCTTTACTTGTGCAGGTGACTGAACACGGGAACAGATTGCCCAGAGAGTCTGTGGAGTCTCTCTCTCTGGAGATATTCAGGAGCTGTGTTCAGGCAATTCTGTGCCATGTACCCTGGGAGGTTGAGCAGAGGTGTTGGACCAGATGACCCACTGTGGTCCCTTCCAACCTGTCCTGTTCTGTGATTCCATGATTCTGTGAATTTGTGTTTATCTACCCATGTTGGAGTCCATTTAGTGCTTGCAGTGCAGGCACTCTTCAAGAGGCAAAGAGGAATGGAGGATTTCCTTTTGTGTTTAATTATCTATGCAGTAATTATAGATTGCTCTCATTTCTGAAAGTTGTAGGTTTTTCTAGCACACAAAAAATAAAGAATTAAAGTACAGAATAATCATAAAATGAAAGGCAAAGAATCAGCATCTATTTTTATGTATCTAGAAGATATGATCTATCCAGATTATAATCTAGTTAGAGAGAATTGGGTAAATTATCCTTATTCTTGGATTAAATAAATATGCCCAGTAATTGAGATACATATAACTGGCTTGACTTGCATTTATCTTCTTCAGCCTCAGATTGAAGATTGTGTTTCTTATATTTACTGTCTTTGTAAATTCAGTTTTCATTTCCTAGCTATTTGTCAGAAATATTGTAAATTCATCAAAACTCACACATTGATCACCATCTAACCAGAGAACAGATAAATATATATGTCAGACCTCATTAGTGAAAACTGTCACTGGCGAATGCCTCTTTTCCCTCCCTTACATGCTACCAGTACCTTATACAGCTGATGATCAACAGCTGCTGCTGCCTAATGAGCCTGAATCTTCAGCACTGCCCCCTCAGATATGCTTGGTGTTGCAACACCTTTGAAAACTTAAAACCCAAACAAACTGGCTGCTTTATACCCGAAGAAAATTATTTTCTAGAAGGAAGGGTCTGTCCTGGAGGGAGGATCTTCGTAGCCTGAGTGCTTCTGCTGAACTCAGCGGAGGAATATTTCATGGCTGAGAGAGAAAGACATTGCAAAGGTGGGAAATCCCCACTGGGGCTCGCAGCTGAGAGCCAAACATCCTAAGCTCCATCTGGCAGCAGCAGGCAGGCTGGGAAGATGCTACAAGCCTGGGTAGCATGTGCCTGCAACAAGTGACCCACTTAGTCTGCAGCCCGCTGGGTTGGTGCTGCCACATTGCCGCAGGATGGGGGATGGATGGATGGATGGAGGGATGGATGGATGGATGGATGGATGGATGGATGGATGGATGGATGGATGGATGGATGGCCTCACCTAGGCTGCTGGGGCACCTACTCCTCACCCTGTGGCAGCTGGTGCTGGCCCTCCCAACAACCCTGTCCTCCCATCCTCAGAAGTGGCTGTCTTCCATGTCCATCAACAACAGGAAGAAATGAGATTCAATTCAATCAAATGAGATTGTGTTAGGAATTAGAACTTTTTTTAACCCTCTCTGATCTGTTATATCTGGGGTTGAGTGATGAAGGTAGTATTACATCTCCAGCACTGGAAATCTCCCAAAATGTGTTAGAAAAGGTGGGTACCACTTCAGTATTACTGATCTTTGCCTTTTCAGGTCTCCTTGGCCCCTGGTTATAGCAAGTGTGGGCCCTTTCCAGTTTCAGGACAGGATCTGTGCAGATTCTTGAAGCGTGTATATGCGCATATATACATATATACTCACTCTTCAGCTGACAAACTGTAGATCTCTTCATATAAGGAGGGATTTAACTCTGAACAAAACCAAATGACTCCGAAGGCTGAAACAAGCTGGAAGCAAAGGTTGTAAGGGAGGCTCCTCCTCCTCCATGTGAATCCCTTAAAGATTTCTGGTTGTTCTGAAACCATATTTCCACCCCAGCATTTTGCCTTGCCTGGAGGCAGCTGTGAAATAGCAGCAGCTGATTAATGCCAGGTGTACATTCAAATCCACGCATCTGTATTTGTTGCTGCAAACTTAAGTAAACAATGACCAAATGTGGCTTTTCTAAGTGCAGTTTGAACTGTGTGTGCATACAGGAACTTAATCACTGTCAGCTGCTATGTTGCAGGCTCAGAGGGCCCTAACCACAGAGGAACGCTCAAAGGAAAGTTCAAAAGGTATTAACCACTTGACACGTCTTGTGTTTTGGTATATTTTTGGATAACTGGAGAGCGATAACAATTTTTAGTCTCAAGTCTGCTTTTCCTTACTGTGGAAGAAGACAGAAAAGAAGATTTCCCCCCCAGATTATCTCAGTTTGTTGATTTTATGGCCTCTGTCACCATCAAAGAAAGTACAGGAAGGGCTGATTCACCTAAGGCTTGTCTTTTTTGTGTCGTGAATGGGCAACATCAGGGAAATTCCTCTTACCACTTAAGATAGATTCACCTTTCATTGTCCCTGTGACTGTGGGCTCCCTGATGAATTGTTTAATACTTTGCTTTGATTAAGAGAAAACAGGGAAATAAACAAAGCTAGTTTCAGAAAACCAGGATCCAGTATTCTACAGCCTGTGACAAAGATGGTGAGGAAAGCCTGTCCTAACTGAAGTCAGTGCTGAAAACTCTGATGATTTCAATGGGAGCAGCATTTTATCCAGTATTTTCTGTGAATGCAATATCCATCTTATCTTCAGGTCTTCAGGCAACAATAATAATAATAATAAATGAAAAGCATCTTCTATCTTAAAACTGCAAGCCTGGATAAAAAAATCTGTTATCAAGGTATAAATGCTATTTTTGATGCCTGAACAAGAAGTAAAATAGGGAAGGGACTGAATATGTTGTGAACAAACACGTGAGAAGGAGAGAGGAGGGAGGGAGTGGAAGTTACTTCTGAAGCTGTGGTGGAGTATGCAGACTTGGCAAAACAAGTCACATATGTATGTCATCAGTAACTTGAAGTCTCTGAATAACATGAAGTTGGAGCAGATGCTGACTTGAAATCTCATTTGTAGCAGGGTTAAATCATGTGTGGGTAATTATTAAATATTAAAAGCACAAGTCAAAAAGATTACCCAAAGAAGGAAAAAATGGAATATTTCATAAAACTTCTTGATGAGGAGGTGCTGATGAATGAAGACAGGCATAGGGATGGATTTAAGCACCAGACTGAAACATTATCAATTTTGCATGCCAGGTGTTTTATAAAGGCTACAGAATTCCCACTGTATAACCCTTGTCTCAGGTACAGTCCTTTCCCATCCTTGGACTCCATCTTTTCAATCCCTTGTGGGGAAGGAAGAATATGAAAGCAGCACTTGGACTGGCAGAGTCTTGCTCCTGTTTAACCTCATTTGTCTGTCATTTGTGGACAGGAAGTAAAAATCTCTTAAGGCTTCTGGCACTTTGGGCCCAATGAAAACCCATAAAACTGGGTTCTTAAGGGACAAGCCAGCTCTTAGGCTATGATAACATGAAGACAGTGGCACTGGAAAAAGCATGGTTTTTCTAGAGACTTTGGGAAAGGTCTTAGTGGAGAAGGGTGTGAGACTATCCAGCCTTTCACTGTAACGGCCTAAATTGGAGCTAAGGCCACTTGCTTCCCCAGGGATGATTTCTGCCTTTCAGGAGTGAGTCTTCATATGAAGTTAAGAAAGATGGACAGTATTTTACTATAAAACCTAGCAAACAAACACCCAAATACCTGAATTTTCACAACTGTACATCTAACCATAAAGATTTTTAGCATTTTTGAAGTAGAAATTCGGCTGTGAAGAGCTATAGCAGAACTAAATATTATTTCAAGTCTTGATATTTTAAGATGATACTTATTTTCTTAATCTGCCTCACTTTTATTCCTCATGGACTAGGTGTAAGCAGCAGTGCAAAGAAAGAGGAAAAAATCTAACTGTAAACCCCTGAACACTCTTCATTTATCAGACCCCGCCTATGATTCTTATGGTAGTCCCACCATTCCTATTAAAACGTCTCAATACACCTATAACTTTCCAATAACAGATCTTTTTGCTCAGTCTTGGCCGTCTGATTACATCTTCTTGAAATCTAAAGAAAAAGCTGAGCAGGGTTTGTAAGTTCATAGGGAAGTTCATGTATTATGGATATGCTATTTTTTCAGAGATGGATTTTGGGATTTAATTTCATTTGTTGAATTAAAAGGGGGCTCAAAACTTCAGAGTATTATCCAAGTAAATATCAAACACTTGAATAATTTGCTGCTTGCAGAAGAACAAATATAGTGATACCAGCTAGCCAAAGATAAATTGCAATGTTTATCAAATATTGGAGTTTTATTGTGGCAGCTACTGTGTTTCACAATTTACAGACTAGGATTCTCCTAATAGTACAGTAAAATTGGATTTGAGAACAACAGGATCTTATAATATCAAAGCTACTGGAGAACATTCTTCAACATAAGCTCTACTCTCTTCTTCATGTTTTAACTCTCCCCATAAAAATCACTGAAGGTAATATGCAAAATCAAAGAGAAGGGCAATTCTAGAAAAAAAAGCCTTAAGAGTGCTGAGCACAGGGGTGGGAGGAGGGATGCAGGGTGGGGCAGCACATGTTTGCTTTGCTGCAGAGATGCTGAGAGCTCAGGTGACCAGGTGTGAAGGCTGCCACTTCCATTGATGTCCCAGCCACTCCTGGCTGTCGGCCTCAGCACCTGGAGCCATTTGCAGCTGCATAACCTTCTCGGCCAAAGTCTTGAAAAGACAAAGGTCACATTGTGCTCTCTGCTGTAAATCCACAGCGGCTGCTGCAGCTGCAGGAATGGAAGTGAGAGCAGAAGCCAGCCAAAGTTGTTGCTATAAAATTGCAAATGGGCATTTGGAAAATAAATCCCCATCAGAAGTTTTCATGAAGGCTTTACTTGGGCTGATAGGTTGCCCAATCTGAGTATATAACCCCAGGCCTATGTCTTTTCTTGCTATTAGTTGTGTATTAGTGTAACTCCATTAACTTGGCTGCATTATTTCCAGATGCCCTTGGAGGAGAGAGAACATCTTTGTTTATCTGGTACATCTGAGAGTAGCAATCCTTCAGCTCAGCCTGTCTGAGCAGTGCTAGGGGAGGAGTCTGGACCTCCTCCTAAGCAGGGCAAACCATCTCACTGCCCGAGCCAAAGTTCACTGCCAAGCTATGCTGTAGCAGTGCAGACAAAAAAAGACCTTGTTTCACAGGATAAAGATAGGTACATGAAGATTCACTAGCTAGCAAAAAAAGTAATTATTCTTCTCTCTTTAGATGCCTTTAAAGAAATTGGCTAGATAATAAAATCTTTTGACTGAACCAGAAAATTTGTATTAAGAATACATAAATATTTGTAGATATTCAAGGTTGAGAGAAAATTTCATCCTGGAAGCTCATCTACTGTCATGAGAAAAATTCTTCCAGAAGCCAACAGTGCTTCTCAAACAGGTGCAGTGCTGTATCTGAGAGTGGAGGAGTGTTTACTTTTCTTCTAAACTTTGGTTAGAATAAGATCATGCCTCTCACTCCCCTCAGAATCCAGTCTAATTGGCTATTAGAAAAAATTTCAGGTCTCTGGTTCCTCTGAACCTTTCTTGCTAGGATTGCTCCTTTAGCAGTCTTATTGCTTGTTTAGTTTCAGGAGCTGGGGTGAGACCTAGAAGCAGGTTGCATAATTTTCATTTACAATTGTGCCATTCTGTGCAAATGGGCTGTCATTAGTGTTTTATTGTCTAGAGAGACCAGTGCAAGAGAGCACCCTTAAGTCACTTCACATCTTACAAGACCACCCTAAGGTTGCCCAATACATTTGATTCTGGTTTGCTTTTTTGAGAAATATACTTTCATTAAGATTTTTCTCAGATCCTTGGATAATTCCTCAAGATTGGTTTCATTGTACAGGAGCTGCTGAAGCATGGGGAAAAAAAGAGACTTCATAGCTGCACTCCCTTTTGGTACACTATAACAGCGATATCTACAGGTGGAGCAGAGTTACAAATTTATTCATGATGAAAGACCCTAATACCAGTTTTCATCATTCTTTGTGTTTTCCATTTTACAGACATATGTAAAATTATGTTTGTATCCATACATTTTACTATTCCAATGGGAAATTATTGATAGTTGTAGATTTTATGCATGATATTGTTTTAAGTGCAGCTTTTTATTTTCTTTATTTGTTGAATATGGGTTTAATAACAGGGTGGGAGGATAAGGAAACTCCTGATGTGCAAACAAATAATGTTATTCATCTGGCCTACTCGACATCAAATGTGAAACTTCTGTGTTAAAATGGTAATGGTGTCTATGTAGATTCAAAAACTACAGCTGGGTATGAAATGTTCACCATTCCATGTTTATTATGAATCATTCTTTGTTTCCACACAGTCCTTTTATAAATGTTCATCATACATGCAAATGCATAATGCATTTTTCCTTATTCAGCTTAACACAGATTCTGTGATCCCCTGTGAACAATCAGCCTGGGAAAGGCTTTGCTGTCTTAACTCGTTGCATACACTGCAGCTCTGTGCCTGTTTATTGTGCTCATTGTCCACACTCAGCGGAGAACTGAAATGTAGCATTTTTTTAGTCCTCCTTTCTGAAGCACCAAATCCAAAGGTTTTCCAAGTAATCAAAACAACTCCAGACCATCCCCCCCAGCATGTGAATAGCCTAGCAATCTCTAAATTAACACTTGGTTTGCATATAAGAAAAGCAATAACAGCTACTGTGAAATGGAGCGAGGTGTTCCTTGCACACTCGCACACACAGAGCGTATTGAGTATGTGCATCCTCCAGCTTCCCTTTGCATAGTGTCATTTTTAAGAATGCATAATAGGTATTCACCATTGTACTTTAAACTTGCAAGTCTTCTGTAGTTCAATTAAGTGTAATCACAGTGTTCTGCCTATGTATATCCCTGTATGTGACAGTGTGACAACATGATTACAAAGGGGTGAGGAAGAGAATGGTAATGTGGCCTTTACACAGCTATGAAATGAAGTGCTGTAACAGAGAGTGTGTAGGTTCATTTGCAATAGTCTGGGCAGATTTACACCTAGGAGACTGTTAAGGAGAGAGTTTAGCATTAGGCTTGAGCCCTTTACTATCCGATAAAGAAACTAACCTCATTCACCAGTGGTGGTGACATAAACACCCAGTGCAGCTGTGGGGTCCTGGACACCAAGGCTCAGAACAAACTGCAGGTCACTAGCAATGTTCATGCCAGCCAATTATGATTCCTCTTCCTCTTTAATTACTTTTCAATTGAGGTGGGACCCAAGATATTATCACTCTCTGCTCCTCTGATTCAAGCAGCCAACATAGGGAGCGTATATCGGGATCTCAAAAACATTCAGAAAGGTGACTGAAGAATGCTGCATGAAAGTACAATTTTTGAAAATTTGATATGGTCTTTGTTGGACATTTCCTCTCCTTATCTGCTTGTATTTTCACTTTCAAGTTGATAACTCCCAGGCTGAGTTGAAACATAGTGATATTTCTGCCATTCTCTTCTGAGTTCATTGTGACTTTTTATCATCAGCAGAAATAGAGGGAAACTGAATTAAACAGAAGCTGCAGAACTTGGAGCTTGTGATAACAATACAAATGGATTTTCTCTAACACAGAAAAACAGCTGTCTCCATTATTTGAATGCTTCACCTTTCTCCATTCCATTAATTGGGTCTTTGATCACAAGCTGAGGTGGAGAGGCCCTGATAAGGAATAAGTTATTAGTAAAGTAGCCTAAAGGAGTGAATTGGGCCTAGTACTTGCTGCAGAAGATGAGATAAACCCATAATGCCTGTGTATGTGAGTGGTAGAGAGTGATAGGGCCCTCAGACTGCCCTGAACTGCTTGCAAGAAGACTAATACTCTAGTGCTATGATAGCTAATGCAGGATATAAATTTAGCTCCCGGGAATGGAATAGGATAAAAATTCCATAAAGAGTTTTCTGTAAATGGCTTACACTTTTATATCAAACTGTGTCAGAGTATTCACCAAAAAAAAAAAAAAAATTCTTGATCTCACTGTATGTTGAACACAACTGGAGGCTTTCAGTATAAGAAGAGGGAAAAATTACTGTTACATTTTTTCACCAAGACATTAATAAGAGCACCCTTTGAAGTGCGGTAAAGCTAAATTGGAGGAATTACATTTGATTGAATCTAAGCCTGTTTATTTTTTATTTCTGCAGAGCAGACGTTGAGTGATTTGTAATACTTCATTGGAAATCTTCAGGAACTTGCTATCATGTAATCCATTTTTTTGCTGAAGAATACGACCGCAGGGGACAAGGCCATATTGGTTTGTTGTTAATGTACTGGAAAGAGGTACTATGGAGAAAACAGTTAATATTAAATTACGAACACAAGGTTATCTTTCTGCTGCACATGCTCCACTGCCCTAGGCAGGGGTAATCTGTTAATAGCATTCAGCCAAAATGACACCATTAAGGAACTGAAGCTACACATCTTTTGCAAGCTGAATGATGTATAAAGCTGGTTTTCTATCATCCTAGATGCAATAAATTATCCATGCTGCTAAAAATTGATACAAGTCAGAAGTTTGATAAAACCAGCACCCCAACACAAATGGAAGTGCTGCTTGTCAGGAAAGGACACAGAGATGTGAGTGCTGCAGGCCTACCTTTTATTTGTGCCTCTCTTTCCTCTTTTCTGATTTTTTGGGTTTTAAGTGGCAATCCAGCACATTGCCTACAGTGGCATGTAAATGGTGGGAGACCAAATGTGGAAAGAGAAAGGCAGAAAATGTATAGTCCATAAAGCGGTGTAGATGAGGAAACATTAAAGATGTACATCCCTGGTCTAGCTTGAATGAATCACTGCTTTTTACTGTCTGTTTCTTCATTGCAGTTGTCTCTATGAATAAAAGCAAAGGCCAGGTTCAACAGCTTCTACTTAAGTGCAGTTACCTAAGAGCACTGGTCTAGATTTGTCCAGCACCACCCTGTGATACATGAAGTCTCAATTCCTCACACTGAAACTCTTCCACTTTGTTATGTCGTAATGAAAGCTTTTTATCATGACAGAAAAGCCAGAACAGAGTGTTGGGAGCCCTTTTAACTGTAGGAATACACAGGATAGTTTTCCTTTCCAAAAATTAACTTCTTTGACTGCATGGATTTACTGTTGGCTCAGACTCTGCCCAGAAGGACCTGGAGTCAGGTCCATGAAGGTCACAGTACCGTATCATATTTAAATGCTTAAATAGGATAAAAATGTGGTCCTCAAACCCTTTTCCCAGCTTCTTCTCATTCCTGGGAAGACTAAAGCCTCTATGAAATCTGTGGTTTGTCATTGAATTTGTCTGAACTTGTCCCAAGAGAAGCTGGAGCTCTTCACCCTCAGTGGTACTGAGTAGCCACACATCTCACACACCTTCCTCCCTGTTCTGCTTCCACTGGTTGTAGAGATGAGTCATCCTCAAGGGGTGCTCAGCAGGTATGACTCTCAACCACCTTGGGAGAAGGGTTATCCCTTTTCTCCCCTTTTGTTTAAGGCTTCAACTGAGAGCACAGAGGAGAGAGTTCAGCCTCAACATGAGCACCACTGACAAGGTTCAGTGGTGGATAGCAATGCACACCACCCCTCCTACTTTGCAGGAAGTAAAGAAAAGTTCAGTGGGCTGGTAAGAAAGCAAAAAGGAAGAGGTGGGATATTTTTGGGTCTGCTAAATAGGCACTCGTGTGAAAGGGAAAAGGACAGAGAAACCAGGGTTTCACTCACTGTGCCAAAAAGTAGTGTTTCAGCTTTTTTGTCCGTTGTCCTCTGTATTCTTTTTCTCCACTTAGTAATGACATCTGGCTTCCCCTAAGGTAGCCTGTTTGAAACTCTACTGTCTGCCCTAAAGCAGTTTCTGCTGAAGGAGGAGGCAGTGGTTAGATAATGTGATGGACTGCATAGATGAGCTGTCTTCATTCTTCTGTCTGAAGGTATAGACCAACCCTAGGGACCCACCCCTTGTAATATTTTCAATTTTACTAAAGCTTTTTAAGTAGAGGGTTTTTAGAAGTAGAATCTCTATGAGAGCCAAGCAAAAGCAACAGTGCTGAACTTTTGTCACTCCAATTTTGGCATGGTTCAAGGGCACCTGCATCCCAATACAACACAGAAGAAAAGGCCCTACGTAGATTTAAGTAAGATTTAGTTGGTTTCAGAGCAGTGCAATATGACTGCACACAGAAATTCATCCTGTTGAGTTCCAGTTCTTCCCTGTTCGCTGCTTGTGGCAAGATCCCTTATAGTACTCCAGCAACCTATCTCAGACAGCCTAGATACCTCCTCACACAGGAGATATATATGTATATACAAGTTTCCTGTTGTTTCATTGCTTGTATTTTTAAAAGAAGTAACAGGAGTATCAATCCCAGCTCATCATCAGAATTACCCCATGCCCAACCATATCCACATACCATGAAACACACTGGCAGGATTGCAATAGCCACAACAAGGAAAAATGTGATTAAAGCACTTAGTACCAGATGGGAGGGATGAGTATTTTTAAAGACAGCATGAAGGCTCTCAGATAGTTATTTGATACATACTGATACTTGAAAGATTGAGAGCGGAATTATTATGGTATATTAAATCAAGACAAAACAGAAAAAGGGAAGGCCAGATGACTTTGAAAGAGCAAAAAATATTTGTAAGAGAACAGTCTAAATGAGCCTCTAAAAACTCATTACGTAGGCCTAGATTCTGAATGATGAGATAAATTGAGCTCCTGAGTATGGAAGCATAACTTCTTGTATGCTCGTTCAGACCCTTAGTTACATATTTATTGAAGTTGTATAGGAAATTTATTTTAACCACTGAAAGACAAATTTGAAGTCTAATTTTTTGCTTTGTTTTCCATTTTGCATGAGTTTAAAACTGTCTCTTTCTCCAAATCTAGGGAAGATAATTTGATTTGGTTAAATGACATGATTACTGATGTAGTTTCTAAATCTCAAGCTAAACTGAAGAGATGATATATGATATATGAATGTAATTTATGTCAGATCTCTAGAGAGGAACATGCTGTAGTCTCACTGTCATTTACAGCTACAGAAAGTAATTGAAAAAGTGCTATTAGATTAAAATCGTATTCTTTTAATCTGCCTTGGTACAGGTGTAGGTGGCTGATGGTCCCTCTAATGAGTTGGTAAGGAAGGACCAAGTCTGATTAAAAATAGAACATTTCCCCACAAGAATTTCCATTGCTTTTCAGAAAAAGCAATTTTCCCTGTGAAAATCCCTGAGCAGGAAGAAAGGCAGAGACACAAAGCACCTGCCTGCAGTGTGGCACAACAGGCACCATTTTGGAGTTGGCATCACCCTTCCACCACCAGCCTCAGACTTTGGTTCTCCTTGGGCGAGGACTTAGACCTTGGGACATCAAATGACCACATGCAGCACAGGGTCCCTGTGCATCTGGTGTCGAAGGAAGGATGGGGAGATTTGATCCTTCCTGAACCACCACAGCCTGGATGAGTCTCAGCAAACTTCATTGCTAGTGTTTGCTCTCTATTCTTTCAGAAAAAGCAGAGCTATAGGCAATATTTGCAGCCCTTCGCAAATTCAGTGATATGCAAAGTACTTTTCTCGAAATGCCTGTTTTGTGTCTTTGGGAATTTACAGGTGGAACACATCTGAGGGGTCTACTTTATTCATAAATAATCCCACAGCAACAAAGAGAAATGCACATATCAGCAAAGGTCCATTTCTTCTCTCAGGGCAGGGCTGGTCCTTTGAGTGTGCTCCTCAGACCAGCGGAGCAATCAGGGCTTGTCTGGGTTTAAACTAAGGAGTCTACCCTTCAACCCTGTGATTTCTTTTTCACATGAGACTTCTGATTGTGAAAAGAAATTTGTCTCATCCTATAGTTATAATGAAATTTTCTTTTGTCTAATTACTCATTCAAGTCACTACTGATATTATTGAACTATGAGTGAAATACACGGTAGTCAAAACTAACAGAAGAAAAATGGGCCTCAGTAAAAGAATATACATTTTGTACCTTATTGAGCTGCACAGCAAATATTATGCTAACTGGTTTCTCTTAAGACAACATGTGTGTGCTGTTGTTAATGGGCTAGACATTACAGATTACATGTGTTTTCCTGTTATTGATAAAATCTGATATAAACTGGAGTGTCTGACTTTTCAGTGAGATCAAAATTATAGGAAATGCCAAGGGAAGCACTCTTTTTCACCACAGATCTCTATAAAAGAGAAGGAAGCAGGGGCAAGGACCTGAGCAGTCATGTCAGTTAAAGGGAAATACTTGGGCAGGAATAAAAGGAACCTATGGATCAGCACCCAGCTACATTATGGGTGTCACAGCAGGATTTTACCTTGTCATTCCAACAGACTCACTTCAAGTAGCAAAGATTGTGGGGGAGATACGTGAAAAGGTCAGTCAAGAAGTTTTTTGGCAGCAGTTCAGAGCCTGACATGCAAACGTTTGCATGTTTGCATGGAATTTGATACAGGAGCTGACATTGTTTCAACACCTTTTCCAGTGCTTTGTCATATATCAATCAAGTTTGTGGATGACCTCAAACTGGGCAAGAGTTAATACACTGAGGCAGTGGGTGATGGGGAACCCAGCTTCAACAGAGCCAAAGGCAGAGCCATCCTCCCAGGATGGAATAAGCCCATGCAGCACCCCGCTTTGGCTGATGCATGGTTAGACATCAGCTTTGCAGAGAAAGATCTGCTGGTCTTGGTGGGGCAGCAGGTTGAATATTAAGTCAGCAATGAGGCCTTGAGGCAGGGGCATCCAGGGCTGCATTAGTCCTTTCTGGTGCCAGAGGAGTGATCATTCTCCTCTGCTCAACACTTGCAAGAAGCACTGTGTCAGTTTTGAACTTCTTAGTCCAAGAATCATCAGTAAGCTGAAGCGAGTCAAGCAGAGTGTCACTAAGATGTCTAGGGGCTGGAGCACACAGTGTATGAGGAGAGAATGAGGATTTGTTTGGTCTAGGGAAGACAAGGAGAAGGATGGATCTAATTATTTTCTTCCACCACCTAATGGCTGTTTACAGAGAACATGAAGTCAGACTTTTCTCAGGGGTGCACAGTGAAAGGCAGGAAGCAACAGTTGCACTTTTTGGCAGAGAAATTACATCTGGATATTAAAAAAAAAGAGAAAAAGATTTCCATTATAAGTGGTTAAACAAAGTAACAGGCTGTCTAGAGAGATGGTGGAGATGTCCTTGGAGAGTTTCAAACCTACAGCAAAGTGTCCCAAGCAACCTGACCCAACTTTTATGTCAGTCCTCCTTTGAGGAGATGGGACAAAGTGACCTTCAGAGGTCTCTTCCAACCTGAATTGAACTGTGATTCACTACCAATTGTTTAAATACTTCTCTTTGAAGTCTACAGAAATATCTTCTATGGAGAAAAAGCTCTTTCTCTCTAATTTTAACCATCTGAAAAATAGATTGGGGAATTTGAAGAATGTGACGTTAAATCACAATGTGATCTACAGAGCGTGGTGTTTGCTTCTGGTTAAGTCAGTGATAGCCAGAAATCATTAGACAGGTTGGTGTTGCTGTCATTTTGACAGGTGATCAAAGAAGGAAAAGAATAAACTATTACCTTGCTCCCAGTTTGTTTAAAGACACAGAGAAATGATGGAGTGACCAGACTGGGATGTATTAAATTTGTTTTCAAAAACACTGGATTTTCGTTATAGGCATTTCAGGACAAAAATTTCAAAACAAGTAATTCCCACTTTAATGAGGAAAATCTGTGTACAAACCAGCTTTTGGACACAAATCACAGTGCTTGTGCCTCTAAGTAACCAGTTGCTAATGTAGATCAGGTGCTCAGAGAAAGAAGTGTTTTGAGTCATTTATTGTGGAAGGCAAATTTTGTGGATTCAAAATGTCTCCCCACAAATCTCTTTGGAAAATCAGTCCTCACATTAAATGCAACTTCTTATGCATTGTGGCCTGTGCAATTATATGTCTCCTACCGTGTCAGTACAGTAACTTCTTTAATTACCCTTATACCACTCCCACTTCCCAAAATGACATTCAAAAATACAGGTGTGCAAAAATCATTGAGGAATAATGTTTGTATTACCCTTGAAATGGCTGCTTAAAGTTTTATTCTCAGTACATCAATCCACATGAGAACTTTGCAGATGTTAAAAACACATACACTCTATAAATTAATCTATGCCGCTTGAGGGAATTGAAGGAAAGAAAGGAAATTCATATAATTCAGTGTAATGAATTCAGATATGTGGCTTTACCACCAGCTTCATTTTCATTTTAAGTGTAGAAACTGGCAATCAAAGTTAGCACAAAAGTGATAGTCTTTTCATAAATGCACATGCTTCACTGTTGGATGCTTCTTGGCTGATAAGCCTGGCTTCTCAAGAGTATTTTCAGAGAGAACCAAAAGGCAATGCTGAATAGTTCAGATGCAAAAACTGAATAGGAAATGATGCTTCAGGCAAAAAAAGGCCTCAGCAATGCTTATTAATTGATTATAAATAATTTTATCTTAGAATAAAGGAAATGATTCTACTAGCAGTTTTAAAAAAGGGAGCCCCAGAGCAAGGGAAGGGGTGGATGAGAGTGGAAGGGTACATTAAATATGAGCACCTTTATGCCATCTGTGTAAACACAAATAGCAGCAGGTAAGCTGTGCAAAGGAAGACCTTCACGAAGTAGCATGAGGGGTTATTTTAAGTGAGAAAAGTTATCAAATCAAATTATTCTTGTAGTGACCCCTACAAACCTCTCTTCATCCATGCATGGATTGCTGGGGAAGCATTTGAGAAAGGACACATCTAATAACCTTTCTTTTCTAACTGTTCAGGTCTCTTCAGCCCTGCAGACAGGGACTGAAACCAGATGTTTAACTGGACCCAAAATCGTTCCAGCTCAGTTTGAGTTCCCATCACAAAAAAATTCAGCAGAATAACTCAGATTTGCTTCCAGTGGGAGACAAAAATAGTGGCTCAGTGTTGTTTTCTGTTCTGGCACTGGGTTTCTGCACAGCTTCATGCTTCTCAGCTTGGGTGGATGGGTCAGTGATTGATCTCTGCAAGAAGACAGGGTGGCACCCTGCTAATGTGACACACAGCAGTGCCACAGCATTTGTAGGATGGTCACAGCTGATCACAGAGGCAGCAGTGGGAGCAGCTGTTTGCCAGTATTCAAAAGGACAAAAAATCTGTGGCCACCTCTGGAGGTTACCATGTCCTACCTCCTGCTCATAGTACGGCTGGCATCATGGCTGTGTGTGGTTGCCCAGGGCCTTGTTCAGTCACAATTTAACTTCTGCAGTAAAACAGATTTTTAATTTTTTACAGACTTCCAGGGCAGCCAGTCCGTATTCACCTTCTCTCTAACCCTGTCTAATTGAAGAATTTCCCAATTCAAAGATGGTAAATGGAGTCTCAGTACCATACAGTCCTGTGTAGAGGAGGTTCTTCTACCAGAATTGGGACACACCAATTCATCCAGGAGTTCAAAAGGTTTTGTTTCAACAGATATTTGTATAAGTGATAGAAACTACTGATGATCCTCTGATCACATCATCCCATTTACTCAGCATTATGATGGCTAAACATCTGGATGGTTAGGTCAGGGATTCAGGACCCTTTTATTTTATAGGCATTCCAAATCTGAAGTAATATATGGAGATTGCTGTGGAGTCAGGATAATTCAGCATTCTATATGTTCTAATTTTTTCTTCATATCCTATCTGGGAATGTACCTCAGAAATTGTAGACTGGAGTCTGAAGACTAATTTTGACATCTGTGGACATTGTATGTGCACTCATATGTTGACATAGACAGTAGAACTAACTTCAGAGTAAAAAGGAACAATCCATGAAAGAAGGTGTTTGGAATTGTGAGCATGATGTCCATAGGTGGGCACACATTTCTATGAAGTTCACAGTTAAGGAAGGTGATCTCAAAGGTGCAATCAAGTGTCTCTTCTGGACCTGGAGATGTCTGCCCAAAAGACTCCATAAGAATTTTGAAACCTTGAGTAAAAAAACCCCAAAATTAGAAGGGTGGTAGATTAAACTGTGAGGAAACAGAAATTTGGGGAAAAAATCTGACTTTTTTTCTGATGGATAAAAAGAGTGAAAAGTTGTGCTGAAACTGGTAGTGGAGAACTGTGAATCCTATATCAGTTGAAATGGCAGAAGAGATTAGGAAAAAGAGTATTGCCATTTTGAGTAAATTTTGTCCTGCATGGCAGCTGACTACTGATCCCCTTCAGGTCATCATCAAAAGGAAATTTAAAAAAAAAAAAAGATCATGAAAGAAATTAAAAGAAGACACTCCAATAGACACGCTTTGGAGAAATGCTCCCATGACAGTGTTTGCACATCCAGCCTCAGTCCCACATATCATCTGAAATCACTGCTAAAACTCATGAAAATGGGTACTGCCTTGTACAGTAACAAGGAATGCACTGACCATTATTCACCAGAAAAATGTGTTACCAGACTCTCTCTTGAGAATTAGGTTTTTTTGAGGGAATATAACTATTATGAATGTTTGAAAATCCAAGTGTCTATTTTAGTTAAGCCCGAACAGGCTTCGATTAAAGGAATGCCACAAATATTAGGACTGGCACATTAGAACTAACATGGTCACAGTGGTCACCTCTGGGATATTTTATCTTCATTCTCCTCCTCGGTTCCATCTTTGCTGCATATATGATGCCTTTTCTTTGTATAATAACTTGAGGTACCGGACAGACAACAGAAAC
>NW_008237244.1:6068204-6079614 GCF_000691975.1 Corvus brachyrhynchos
AGCAAGAAAAGAGAGTGATAAATCCTTCAGGTTATTATAGATGAGCCCAAAGTTGTCATTTTCCTATCCTGCAAGATTTATCAATTTCCATGCTGTTCCTTATTCTTCATTAACAGCATAATGTAGACTGGCTTATCTTTGGCCCCATGTCCTTTTTTATTTTATTTCATACATTGTATCACAGAGCTATGATAAAGAGTCATCAAAATCATTGTTGCACCTTATTTATACACACTACAGTGATTCAGTCTTCTGTTAACTCATGAATGACGCTTTTCTGTAAGTACTTGTATTTTTCCTCATTTGTCATCATGGTTATGTCTTTTGTACTAACTTTTCATTGTCTTCTTTTTTTTTTTTTTGTCCAGAGAATGACATTTCTTATATCCCATAAATATTTTAAATAACGTTTTCAAAACACTGGTGAAAATAATAAAAATATTAGCAGAGTGCTGTTTTTGACTTGACATCTATTTATCACCTCTTGCTTAAATACATCACGCATTATCATGTTATAACTTTCACTTGAATGTTCCAAATCACTTCAGAAGCATAATTTGATTCAATCTCAAAGTGCTTGTTGAAGGAAGAAAATAAAAATATCCCTACTTTATAAGAAGAGCAAATTGTAAAAGTCACCCTGATGTGACCTAGCCAGCAGCAGGGTTCAGGAAAAGGACACATGATCCCGGGCTCTCCATTCTCTGCCTTGCAGATGAACAGTAGTAGCTGCTGTTCCTCTCTATGCTCATTATTGTTGTCTCCTTAGGAATACAGTTGTTTTCACAATAAACCATGGGATCTGGGAGGTATTGGACCCTCCTAATCTGGTTATTGTCTTGTCTTTGAAAGCTCTCTGAAAAACACGCAGAACATCAAAGATCCAATGTAGAAGCTGGTTTTATCACTGGGGACCAATTCAGGTTTGCTCATTATGGTAAAGTATCTGTTTTCTGGGTGATCTATGCCATCTAGATGGCAGTTATCTGTTCAAACTCTTGTCTCCTGGACTCAGTCTGCATCAGTATATTCAATTCAACACATTCATAAATCAATTTCCTTACTATTAACTTTGAATTGTACTTTTAATTGATAATTTAATGAGAGACCAGTACTACCCACAGAGCTGTAAAGCTTTCCAACAAGAATGTATGATTGTGAACAATTGTCTCGCAGCTAAGAAGAAGGCCTGACCACTGCAGGTAAGATCCAAAATCATTACAGTCAAATACTTTATTTTGGGGATGGCCTTAACAAAGGTGCCTCATAGAAACTATAAAAACCACAATACTGATTTAAACTCTGACACACAAGGTGTAGTATCTGCTCCAAGATGTAAGAAGAATTTTGCAGTGGCTCCCAACAGCCAACTTCTGTTCCAGAGTAACTACATTTTTGGCATAAAAGTTTCTTCTGGCAAAATTTTGGCAACAGTTCCTTGAAGCCAAATATGCACAAGATAGAAAAATATTAGCTTTTATTGCTTTTGAATTTCATACCTTTAAATATCACTGAAGTACCTTTAAATGTCATTGGTCTTGTGAAGAACTCAGAGGGAGATATGGAAATGTGAAATTAAAAGGAACTTTCAGAGTCAACACAAGATACTTTCCATAAACTCATCAAAGTTCATAATAAACTTTGTTAGGTTATTTCCCTTTTTCTCATTCTTTCCTACTCCAGCTACTCCTATCTGAAGATGGATCCAGGATCTCAGGGAACTGAAAACCTGTCCTTGAAATTTCCATATCAGGCCACCTATTTAATCTTCTCTATATTCTTAATTAAATCCTATTTTTAATTAATCATAGCTTATCTGTCTTCTTTTGTGAACTTCCAACTATTTCTAGTATCACCATGAGACAATGCTGGGAGTGATATGTCACAGATAAACTGATTCCAAAGTGTAAACAAGTATAGAAGTCACTCATAAACAAACTTTTGGGGGATTTGATAGATATTATTTCCAAACGTGCAAGCACACACACACACACTCACACATATTTTTTTACCTGGATATAAGCTCCTTCTGTGTTGGAGCAGAGGCAATTAGACTGCTTTGTTAAGATGCATGATATCTCGGTTGACATTTTACCCCAGGGGAGAATTTTTGCCTTTTGTATTATATGTCTTCAGATTCTAGGCTTATGAAACTCAAGTCCACTGAGAATAGTATAGATTTTAAGTGTCAAACCCTGAGTCAGGTTGTGTCATTGATTTTTAAGTAGGACTCCACATTAAAATCAATTTTTCAGAGGGAAAAAAATGAAAACATCAATAATAACATCTCAATTCTCTTCTTAAAGAAGCAAGTCATAAAATTAGCAGGAAGGCCATTAAAGTGTTTTCTAAATGCAGATACATTTCAATACAAGGAGGAGGCTTAACTTTGTCTTTACCTGAGGAAATATGCAAAGGTCATTAGAATGAGACTAGATGAAACAGGTAATGTTTTGGTAATAAAGCAAAAGTATCAGAAGACCAGAAGACTAAATGGCATAAATCAGGCATAATTTAGAGCTGATCTTTAGCAATTAAGTTGCTACAGCTTTTAAAAACGATATAGAGTAATGGTAGTAGAAGAGTATGGCATAACATTAAACAAGTTTAAAAGATACCAGACATTTCAGAATCCCTTTTTCAAGGTAATTAAAAAAAAAAAAAAAAAAAAAAAAAAGAGGGTGCTTAAGACTTCTGGAAATTTAACATCTTTATGAAACAAACTTGCCACTGTAATTACAACATATTATTTCAGTAAAATATAGAGTGTTTTAAATATGATGTCATGCACAAGCCTGATAAAAGCTTGCTGGAGCCTTTGAGCAATCCAGTGTAGCTCCCATGAATTTAGAAGAATTAGTTAACTGAAGCGTTAAGAAATAGCTTCAGACACCCAAATCACTAAAGACTGCCCCCCTCAAAACACATTATGTAAGACTTTCACAGAGTACCCATGGATATTCTTCAGTGACAGTTCAGAATTAAGGAAATATCATTCTTTCACATCAAAAAGCAAAGTTCAGTAAAATATATTATGAAACCCCATCTGCTAAGTCATGGGTGGTGTCCATGCTCTCTGTTTGGAGGAAAATAAAGTTCTACACATCTTTAGATGGATTTTTGCATTTTAAATTTGTATTTGTGGACTTACCAGTAACTCATTGTCTGCTATCTTCACCAAAACAATTAAATCATTTATGTAGCTTTGTTAAATATGCTGGAATAAGTTTTCTAAGATTTTTTTTTCTGAAAGATCCATTTTATAAAGATATGTCCCAGATAAGAATTTTTAACACACCTGTAATAATTTGCTTCTCATGTTATCTCACAATTATTAAACCTTTAAAGAGTAACTTGAAAAGTGTAAGCAAATCTTACATGACATCTTAAACATCTATTTCATATCTGAAATTAAAATTCTTTTTACACTGTGAAAAGAAAAGCAATATACTCAAGAAAAGTAAAGAAAAACAGCAGATATGTATCATCTGGTAAAAAATATGGAAAATGTCATATTAAACTAGGAGTTTAATAAAAATTTATTAATGTAATAGCAATTCTTAAAAACAATTTCCCAATACAAAGAAATTTTAATAATAGTAAAATTTAACATACTTGCATTATTTTAACTTTTTAACTAACGAATGAATGAATGAATGAAATCTTTCCTAAGAACTGATTTTACAAAAAAGTAGCATGTATTTCAGTATATGAGCAGTTGCATGCCATTCTATATTACAGCTCACAGGAGTAATATTAGATATAGAAGCAATTAATTTGATCTCATATAAATTTTAGTCATTTCATAGTGAGTACAGGGCCTAAATCATACATTTTAAAGTTTTGTGTCTCTCTGGGGGGTTGGCTGCATTGAATAAGACTATCTCACTTTCATCTGCAACTGCCTTCAAATACACATGCAGTTTTAACATTACAATTGCAAATTATTTGCCTAATTATTTATGTACTTATATCCTGAAGTTATGACAAATTTATTTTTGAAAGGCAGTATATTTTTCTTCCAGCTGTTTTTTGACCCAAAGTTTTTTCTTTTTTTTTTTTTTTTCTGTGCTGTTGGCAGTGGACAGAATAAAGAGAATTAATCTCTATGGCTTCATGCTTGAGAAGCCCTTTCCACGTTGAGTCATCATTCTCCTGAGTCCAAGGATGATCTGGACAAATACGTAGCTTCAAGTTGTTCAAAGCCCATTTGTCAATTCCTTACTTTTGAGATTAAATTTAAACTTGTGCAATTCTAAGTGCAGGCAGGTTTTGTCTTTTGATGCTAAATCTGCTCAATCAGATTAAGTATGAATTTAAGGACTTTGCATAAGGAGTTGTTCTCAGTATGTTTCTCTACAAGACTTAAGAACTAAGAATAACTGCACAGAAAAACAGTATTAGCTGAAATTTAGATGAGAACCTAAGCCAGGTTAACATTAAGCACTTCAGAAAACAAGATGCCTTTGGCTGAACCATACTGGTGGGCAGAGCCAGGGCCAGCCCTGACAGCTGTGATTTCCAGTACCACAGCCCGAATGGTCCTGGGAAAATCAATCATTTTCTATGCCATCAGGCCCAGTAAAGAAAATGTAATGCTTTTTCTCAGCCTCTAACACAGTTTCCACAGGATCTTCCAATTCAGTAGTGAGATGTACGGACTGACCCAGAGCAGTTGGTGAGCTTGGTTCATCTGAGCAATGTGGATTTTAACACAGCCTAATGCATCCAGGGCTGCAAGATGAAGCAAATGATCATGTGTGTCCTGCTGCCGTTAAGCAAAGCTGAATTATACTGTTCCACTTCTAAGGCATTCTTTGTGATGTGTTTGTCAATCATGCCAGGGGCACTTAGATCACAGCCTTGCTACAATAGAAAGGTATAACTGGGGGATATGAACTGAACATCTCTGCTCTATTAAAGGCACGGTTTCTAGTCTGCAGGATACTACAAGTGGTAATAATTACTAGAGAATGCATAACAATAAAAAGGCCCTATCTTTTAAGCCATAAACCAAGGAGAAAGAGTTACAGTTTAATTAATTTTGTTTTCTTTTAGGAAACCAAATAAGAGCCCATCCCACACTCTAGGGCTCCTCAACAATAGTTCAGTTTTCATAATGAAGTAAAACAATGGACAGCTCATCATTCTCCAAAAATAAATGCACAAACAAAGTAATGAAATAAAGCCCCTTCACAGCAGCAAAAAATCTTAAAAGTTAGGCTTCCATCTTAACTCTGCATCTCCTGTTTTTTGAGTGCTGGAGTTCTCTTCTTTTCAATGAATGCATGCAAACTGCTGCGTTAGACAAACAAGAGTCGGGGAGAGTCAATATCCACTACAACTCCTTTTCTCTGAGAGTTTTGAGAGGGAATGACTCAGGATTGCAGAATCTGCATGAAGGAAATATAATCTTATGGAGGGGATGAGTCAAACCACCAAAACTTTCTGGAAAATATCTGGTAGTTTTTATGCATTATTAGTGGGTTTCAAGATTTTTCAAAAGAAAAATTTAAGCAAGAAAGTTAGCATTGCAAATTGCCAAAAGGAAGCTCTATTTGATTAATTGCAGCTGTGAGAGGAAGATCCCAATTTTCTCTTCATGGACCATATTGAGAAAGCTAGAGAAATTCTGGTTGTGTTGATGTCACAGAGGCAAAACTCTATTGTACTTCTCCATATGCCCAGGTGAAGGTGGTGCCTTTTCCTGGTCTTAAAATCAAGAGTCAAACACAGTTAGAAGGAAAAAAGGGATTTTACCTTGGTATTTATTTTAAGGATCCTTAGGTGCACACGTCCAGGTCGAATGCACTGAAATACACACCATAATGCACACTCCCAAAAGATCTGGTATAACATTATAGGTTTTACTAATTAGCATATCTATCAAAGATTCCCCAATGAGAGGCTCGAGTGAGCCCCTCCTCCCCAAGGAACCTTCCCCTGGATGGTTCTATCTTAGTTTACAGAATGCGTTCTGGAGACGACCTTGGGGTCTGGGGCACACTGATCCCTAACTACAAAACTTCTAAATGTTTAGTCTCCTAGCTTAAGAAACAAGTCCAAGAATGTAGGCTAGAAACCACCAAGAATACAGAAGTTGTAAAAAGGTATAAAAGGTGTATAAAAGAAAAGGTAAAAAATCATCATGGCATCAAAGGAAGAGGGAAAATGTACCAAAATCAATGTAAACAAAGGTGGTAATTATTTCAGGAAAAAAAATATTTTTAAAGGATGGGAAACATATGGGGTACTAACTATAACTGAGTTTTCAGAATACAATAGAAACCCATGCTAATATAAAATAAAACTTTAGATAAAGATAAAATAGAGCTGAAGATGAAGAAGAAAAAGCAAAGAGCAAAAATATAAATATCACAGACAATAATTCTGAGATTTGGTCACTTGTAAAAAATACAGAGCAAAGAAAACACTGAAGACCAAGTGTTGATTCACATGTAAATTTGCCCAAGAAAAACCCTGGCAAAGAGTTGTTTGTGTGAACTAGAAAACTGTCATGTTATTTCCATACTTTCTTCCATTCCCCAAAAACCTCACTACAAGTACCAAGTACATGATTTTCCATACAGCTACTTCCGGCAAGACAGATATATAAGACAGGCAGGATGAATCACCCTTGGACATGCTTTGCTCTCTTCTCTCATTATAACAAAGGGCTAGATAAGTGTGTTAGGCTAAATGTTAAAGATGGCTAAAACTGAGATAAATCCAAACTAATTGGAAAAGAACAGAAATAATGTTAAGTCTTATAAGCAACCCTAATATATGTTAAGCAAATTTGTTATGAGGTGTGGTGTCATGTAATGGGAGAATGTCTCACGTCTGTTGTACTGTAAAACAAGAATGAAGTTCAAGATCTGAAACCACGTATCTTCTACAAAAATACTTAAGCAGAGCAACAAAAACCCTGAAGCATCCAACTGTATCCTACTCCCTTCTTCCACTGTCCACCTCCAAAGCTCTCTCCTCTGGTGTTTGTTAGTTCTCTTATTGCTATTTCCCAGTCTCCTCATAGCAATAGACTGACTCAGAATTATCATTAATCACTATTTAAGAGCAGTACAGTGGGTTTTAACCTGGAATAAACGGGAAGGTTGTGAATGAGAATACACGTGATAATTTCCCTTTTTTTCCCTTTTCCCTTTTCCCCTTTCCTTTCCCTTTCCCTTTCCCTTTCCCTTTCCCTTTTTCCTTCCCTTTCCCTTTTTCCTTCCCTTTCCCTTTCCATTTCCCTTTCCCCTTCCCCTTTCCCCTTCCCCTTTCTCCTTCCCTTCCCTTCCCTTCCCTTCCCTTCCTTTCCCTTCCCTTCCCTTCCCTTCCCTTCCTTTCCCTTCCCTTCCCTTCCCTTCCCTTCCTTTCCCTTCCCTTCCCTTCCCTTCCCTTCCTTTCCCTTCCCTTCCCTTCCCTTCCCTTCCTTTCCCTTCCCTTCCCTTCCCTTCCCTTCCTTTCCCTTCCCTTCCCTTCCCTTCCCTTCCTTTCCCTTCCCTTCCCTTCCCTTCCCTTCCTTTCCCTTCCCTTCCCTTCCCTTCCCTTCCTTTCCCTTCCCTTCCCTTCCCTTCCCTTCCTTTCCCTTCCCTTCCCTTCCCTTCCCTTCCTTTCCCTTCCCTTCCCTTCCCTTCCCTTCCTTTCCCTTCCCTTCCCTTCCCTTCCCTTCCTTTCCCTTCCCTTCCCTTCCCTTCCCTTCCTTTCCCTTCCCTTCCCTTCCCTTCCCTTCCTTTCCCTTCCCTTCCCTTCCCTTCCCTTCCTTTCCCTTCCCTTCCCTTCCCTTCCCTTCCTTTCCCTTCCCTTCCCTTCCCTTCCCTTCCTTTCCCTTCCCTTCCCTTCCCTTCCCTTCCTTTCCCTTCCCTTCCCTTCCCTTCCCTTCCTTTCCCTTCCCTTCCCTTCCCTTCCCTTCCTTTCCCTTCCCTTCCCTTCCCTTCCCTTCCTTTCCCTTCCCTTCCCTTCCCTTCCCTTCCTTTCCCTTCCCTTCCCTTCCCTTCCCTTCCTTTCCCTTCCCTTCCCTTCCCTTCCCTTCCTTTCCCTTCCCTTCCCTTCCCTTCCCTTCCTTTCCCTTCCCTTCCCTTCCCTTCCCTTCCTTTCCCTTCCCTTCCCTTCCCTTCCCTTCCTTTCCCTTCCCTTCCCTTCCCTTCCCTTCCTTTCCCTTCCCTTCCCTTCCCTTCCCTTCCCTTCCCCTTTCCCTTTCCCTTTCCCTTTCCCTTTTTCTTTTTCTTTTTTTTCTTTTCTTTTTATTTTTATTTTTATTTTTTCTTCCCTCCTATTAGAAATATGTCCTTCTCCTTTCCACAAGGAGAAAAGCTGACAAGAGAACTGCCTCCAGAGAGAAAAGAAAGCTATGTGTCAGTGACACAATCTTCTCAAGTATAGCTACTGTGGCTTGAGAAGGCAGGAAGAATTTGACCTGAAGCTGGGCATTTATCACCTTCTTGTCCAACTGCATCTTTCCATTTCCTGAAGTGAGTTACTAATCAGAGAACTAGATACTCTGAATAAAATAGCAAGTATTACTTTGTAGTTCCTTTCCTTCATGCTGCCTACTTGCGAGGAAATAGGGAGTTGCTACCCAGAGCTTCTTCAGGTCAAAGAGGTACAGCATCTTCATCTTTTATCTCTGCTTATCACCAAAGCAGTAGGTGAACATTCAAGAGATGTACTGTTTGACATTATTCACTTGGGGGGAATCTGCTGTTGAATGTTTTTTGATCTTTACCAGTTGCTCTTCAGAGAGGATCCTTTCATTTTCTGTATTGTTGACAAGACACAATGCTGGCATTAATGACCATGTTCTTTGTCCTGTGACTGTAATATTCCTTTGCTGAAATTACTTCAGTAGCTCCTTAGGTAATATAAAGGAGATGTTTATTTTTCTACCCATGCCTCTGATTTATTTCTTTTTCTTCGCAGCTCTGTTCCTTCCTGCTCTTACTTGTTAAGTTGCAAACCCTTCATTCTCTCTTGAGTCCCAGCTGTCTCTAAAAGTCTAACTCATACTTTACAGACTGAAACTTATCCTTACCCCCACTCATGTTCAGGCTCTTTCAAAGAAAGTGAACTTCGTGTGGTATAAGCCACATGGAAAGGGTTAGAGCCAAACAGTATTTATGTAAGCATGTTGTTGCTTTGAGAGAGCCATGGGGTGCAAACTGTTAGGGGCTTTTCTGTTTAAAGACTCACAGGACTTTGTGACAAAGAACACAGGAATCTGTGACTCACAATGCTGTGAGGCATTTGGAGCCAAAGCTCAAGGGTGGTCTTTGGAAACCTCACAAAAAAAGAAGCTTTTCTGTTTCCCCTCATTCTTTGCCCCATCTACAGTAAGTTCCTGAGTAGCATGTTTTGATCAAATGGACAACAGCAGGGGTAAGAGCAGGAGTTCAGGCAGGCACGGGGCCGAGGAGGGGGGATGTGTGCTCACAACACAGGGAGAAAAGGCTGAAAGAAAGTTTGGCCAAGAACAAACCTCATCAGAAAGCTAGAGCTGTGAGAACTGTAGACAAGAAAAGAATTTGGAAGGAAGTCAAGTGAAACAAAGTTTAGAAAGTGAATTGGGACTTCAACATCAAAACTCTGACGTCTTTGCTGAAAAAGGGAGTTAAAATTATGAAAAAGATAAGGAGGAAGGATGAGGTGGGGAAGTCTGCCTTTATGTCTCTAATCTCTATTCACTGCTCCACTTATGTCTTCCATGTTCAGCTCACTATCCCAGAAGATATTTGCATCAGAGACATTGAAATACTTCTCAGGGAGAAGAATTAAAACTATACTTTTTTGAGAATTGTGGGTGACTGCTTACAAAGAGGTCAGGGTGGTTTCTAGACAAGCTTTCATTCTAATATTTATATGGTTAATTGTTTTATTCAAAGAGTCATTAAAACTTCCCTTAATTTTCTTCTCTTTTTTTTTTTTCCAATCAACTCTATGGTTTTTGATCCCCAGTTTATCCCATTATCACTACCCTGTTCTAATTATCTTTCTTACTGTCTAAATTACCATACATACATTCTTTTTCCCCTCCATGACTTAGCTTCTTATACTTTGATCTGCTAATTGGCTTTTTAATCATCTCACTTTGTTTTCTTTTCTTTTTGATACTTGAAAAGGAATTATTGACTGTAATGACCTGAAAGGTACCAGTTTGATAACAATGGCTTCTGAGACCTTAGAGTCAGCCCCAGATATGCTGATTCCAAGGCAGCCAGTGCAGCTGCATAGCCAAAAGACAGAGCATCTCTACATCTGGGAGTGTGATTTAGGCTCCTTCCCCAGGGTGTCTCTCGTTTTACCCTGGAACTCTTGTAATTTAAATGTCTGTCTGCAGACATTTGGACTGAGACTGTCAGTTCACCAAACCTCTGCACACTTTTTGATAGCTACTGCCTGGGCATACTTACCCAAATAAAACAAGCTGTGGAATCACGTATCAGTCAAAGAATACAGTGAAGAGAAACTCTTTTTTCTTTCCAAGCATGGTTCAGACTCTTTGTTCATCTTCAGATCTTTTATTTTGGTCATGCTTCTCTCCTTCCCTCACTCCTTCTTTCAATTCAGTTTCTTCTCTGTGCCAATGCTTCCTTCCTTTCAATATTTCATGTTAAATTCCACAAAGCTTCAGTTTTCTTGTTTTACTGACCCTTTTCATAGACCCCTGCTTTTCCTTTTTACAGTTATGTCTACACATTGTCAAAGCATGTAGGGCCATACTAGAAGGGATTGTGGGCTAAAGATCAAACAGGTCATTGAGAAGAGAAGTTCATGACTTTTTGGGTTACATACAGCCACACGTACCAGTCTGCTGCATGGGTATTTCAGACTAATAATCTTCACTTGACATTCCTGGATTTGCCTAGTGATGACAGTCTCTGTATATTAAGGCTAGTAAATGTCTCTATTGCAAATCACATTTATGATTTTTTTAATGTCTTGAAGACTGTCAGAGGCAGACATCTGAAGGGTGCGATTTCTTGACAGACTGTTTATGTACTAATGTGTAAAATTTCCCTAAAATCTGCTCTGCCATTTCTGTTGCCCGTAGGGTTGAGAAATTCAGTAGTGCCTTATGTTAGTGGTTGTCTAATCATCTTGAATACAAGTTCTTCCTATTGCACTATCGTCATACCATAAAATGCTTCATTGAAGTTTCCTAGAAATAGAAAAGGAGTTTAAAAAGTAAAAATCACTGTTGGGTTTCCCTCTGCAAAATAAAGATTAAATTTAACAGATTTCAGTGCCTATGTGTAAAATAAGATGTGCATTTGGGGGATTGTTCTTAAATGGAGAAAACTTTGAATAGAAGTCTTACAAAAAAATTAAGTTTAAAGAACCATTTTGTGAATGTAAAGGTAAAATGCTGCCTTTCCTGCACAGAAGACAGGCTGCTGGGGGGAAGAGAGGA
>NW_008237244.1:6079781-6095440 GCF_000691975.1 Corvus brachyrhynchos
TCAGGGGAAGAGAGGAGCAAAGCTTATCTTTGTGCTAGGTCAGAGTTTTTGATAAGGATGGTAGCATAGGAGTGGGCAGATAAACTCATAATGGAATCCACACTATTGTTTTGTTTACTATCTCTCTAGCCAAGGTTGCTGGTGCCCTGACTGCTGTGAATCCTGCCAAGCCACCTCTGAGAAGCCAATCAAGCAGAGAGGAAGGGTGGGGGTGAGTAGTCTTAGTTATATTTAAAATTTCCTGGAATTGTGCTCAATATTTCGTTGTGTTTGAATGATGAAGAATTTTGACCATATCAATGTGTTTTTGCAGAGAAGCCTTTATTTCTGGCAGGGTTGTGCATGTATCCAGATACTAGATATGGCCTACCAGATTTCCCATAACACATGAGTTTTCCCTGATGTGAGCTTTCAGGGTCTACAGGTCTAAACAGTCCTACCAAGGAGGTGAAGACTTTCAAACAGGGAAGGGTTCATCTCATATCATAGTGGAACACAATGTCAAAGTCCTTCATTAAATAGAAAGACCATGCAACTTTCTCTATTTCTGCAATATGGAAAACAACTCCTTCTCTTCCCACCACCACACTTCAGCTGGAAGACATAAATTGCTATTTAAGCACATTCACAGTACTTCACTTTGGGGTTATCCTAACCTTAACAAACATTTTCACTGAAGTATTGGTACAAGAAAGAAAAGATATTTCATAGAACAAAGATTCATGTTAAAACAAATGAACAAACAAACAAAAAATGTGTAGAGGGAACAGAGTGGCCACACAGAGAATTAGAGGTGAGTTGTCCTGTGAAATGGCTCAGTAGTTCTGAGGTATGACACAGAGAGGTCATATACCCAGTTATATCTGTCCAAAGGTATATCAAGTCATAGATAAGAAAGAGATAGCATTTGTATGTGAAGGCAATTAAAAAGAAATCATGAAACAAGTAACAGGATACATTGAAGGAGATAAACTAGCAATCCAAATCCATAACTGGTGCATTAAAAAGGAAGCTTTCAATATTCACAAAGAACTGAATGTTTATTAGACACTGGATATTTTATCATGCTAACAACACAATGATAGTAACTTAATGCACCTCCATGAAAGCAAAGGAATTACTGAAGAAATACATGCTTACTTAGTGTCTCAACAACTTAATATTTTTAGTAATGCAAATGTTTCCATTTGATTGAATATAAGGTGATAAATTATCCTTTAAATTAATTTTGGCAACTAAGATTAGAAAAATATTTTGAAATACATATTTTCTATCACAAAAGAAAACAATCAAATTAAAACCTGATTATATCATTTCACTGCTATAAAGTCTGAAGAGTACTTAAGATAAACACTAAAGATATCATTATCAGTATATATTTATGTAATAAGTGGAGCGGAACAACTACTTCAATTCATCTTAGTTTAGTTAATTTTCCGCAGAGTTGTAAAGGTCTCAGAAAGTATTAAGATTTATTATTTCTTAATGTAATAGAACAAAAAAGTAAGGCTGTATTTTTTATATGCCTGAATATAATTTTTGCTTCCACTTTGCCTCAGAAATGCTGCTAATTAATTGCTTTGGCTGAAGAAATAAATCAGCGAAACATAATTCCATGTCTGGTGCTAAAAGGATATGTCTGGACCCCTCTACCCTAGAATGTGGTCATATTTTAGAAACTGAAAGACATTCAGCAACAGAGTTTGTCTCCAAAGCTGGTGGATTTAAGGAAGGAAGATATTTTCAACCAGTATGGTGAAACACCCTGTGAAACTGAAGACAGAAAGTTTTTTCTGAGCAAAATCTACTGTCCTCTGGTTTGAAGAAAAATGGTCTTCAGAGGCAATAGATGGCACGTTCTATCTATCAATCAATCAGTCATTTTCTTGATCAATGTCTTTCACTCCTTGAAGAAATGACAATACACAAGACTTAGCTGAAGTGGAACAAATGTTCACTTGCTCATCTTTAATGTAAATGTACCTTATGGATTGTTGATCTTTCCAGAGACTACTGCTGTGTTGATTAATTGCTAATGAATGCTAATGAAGGAGTGAGGTGAATATACACAGTGATGTATTTAAGTGATGATTGATTGGATTTAACACTAGCTGTCAGGAGAGTACTTACCACATGCACAACAAGTCCATAAATATGCACAGAACTGTTCGTTGTCTTCCTGCGTGTCTCTCTGGTCTTTTAAGTCGATCTGTGACAGCAAGAGAACTGCCCCTCTAGACTTTCACTGCTACAGTAAATTCATTCCTAAGGAAGGACATCACCTCTCAATGACAGGTTTTAATTAAACATTGATGATCAGTGCACAGTTGCATGACAAAATGTCACTCGCCAAGTTCCCTTTTAAAAGCAGAAGTAAATTTATAGAAAATTTTAATAATAAAAAAATGCTTAGAAACCACAAAAATAGAAAAAGACTCTGCTCATGAGAGGTCCAAAATACAGAGGGGACATTAGGTTAAACAAAAGAAATGCCATTTCCAATTTAAGAAGAGCAATACTACATTTTTCCTTTATGAGGAGGAGGAAAATAAATGGAAACAGCAAACTTTCTCTGGCAAGTCATACACAGCTTGATAGAAATTTCAGTGGCTAAGAAAAAAATCAGCTACTGACCAAATAAAGAAAAGTGAAAGAACTGTTTGCCTGGGTCAAGTGCAAGTGGGAGGTAGAGGATGCACTAGAGCAGACCCTGGAGCCAGGATGGGAGATGCTCTGTGGAGATGATTGTCAGCTCAGATAAATTGCCCTGGCAGGGAACAGCAGATATTTTTGTCATTTTGATGACAAATTCTCATTGTTCAGCAATCAATACCCAAAATATCTTGTACTTGGGTCTTTTAAAACACCTACCATAGCTGAAGGGGAATAGGTCCCAAACACAAATCTCAGGTGAATTCAGGACAACTATTATGACCATTTAAAATGACCTTTCAAAACTGAAGTTAAAACTCCTTTCTTCAAAAGCAGTTCTTTTCCAATAATAAATATACCCTTCACACAGTCAAGCTAGAGCTAATCAAGTTGTTTATTTTATACAGCCCACAAGAAAGGAATAGATAGAAACAGTTTTTTTCTAAATAGTTTGGAGCACTCATATATTATCATGGTTATCATTTTCAAATGCCTTTGATTTTCAAGTCCTTAAGCACTTTCAGTAGGTATGCAGACCCTCATGAACATAATTTAAATCTACCAGTGGCTAACAGCTGGCTGTTGAAGGTGGTTCTATACTTGCAGGATTAAGGACTGAAATTCTAACATTGGGAGAAGCATATTTGAATATTTCTATTGATTCACAAGATTTAATTTAGGGTCAGCTTTGCTCCTGCTGCTGAAATTTGAATTTACTAAGTTGAGCTGGCATCCAGGTTTAAGAAATTGGCCTGTGCTTCCACATACCAAATGGGAAGGGAAACAATATGGTGATGGTGAATTTCCACCTGGGCAGCTCTGGAGGTAACCACAGTTGCTTGCTGTGGCTGTGCTTCCAGGGAGCTTTGATTCAGCCACAGGCTTTGGCAGTGAATAGGCAGCTGTTAATGTTAGACCCAAACCTTTTGCTAACTCAAGAGAAGAAGAGCATCTGCTCTTGTTTTAATGCAGAACTTCTCATTTAGAAGAGGAAAATTCACTTCAGTGGTATTCCTATAGGAAAATCTGTATAATGGAGATGTTAAAAAATTGGTTTTAACCTATTTAGGCAAAATGGACAAATGAGGAAGAGAAAGGCTCTGTATGGCAAAACTTGCTTCCCAGTTACTGGCATCTCAAAAGCAGTTGAATCATATCAGATGGAATAAAGGCATTTAAACAAAAAATTGCAAATGCAAATTGCAAGCTGCTTTTAAAATACTGTCTGGTCACAATCTTTCAGTTTTAGGAAAGAACCACATGGGGGAAAAAACCCCAAACCAACCAACTTGATTTAGAGGGAATGTAAAAACCCCAATAATTAATTAGAGAACAATATAAAACTGTTCAGAAAAAAGGAGGATGTTCATAGTGATTAATATAAATTAGAAGTTATGAATAATAAAAAAAGGATAAGTGAGACAAAAGAACATAAGCAGCTGTCTAGGGTCAGTTGATAAGATACAACAGCATTTTAGATACATTAGGATAGGAAAAATGCACAAAAGCTGTTTGAAATAGGGAAAATCCCAGTATTGAAGCACAGTGGACATAATTCTGTCCTGCAGTTACTAAAGAAGTAGTCGTATCATATGCTGACAGTAAATAGACTTATGTTCCAATGAAAATGGGGAAAAAAATAAAAAGAAAATACTCACCAGCAGTTATTAAAGGTAGATTTTTCAACAGTGACAAACACAATCCATTTGCATGCTAGCATTTAGATGAGTTGGTCTAGGAATCATTTTAATCATTCAGCATGTTTTCCAGTATATTTGAAATACAAGAAAGACCCAAGCAATGGAAGAAAGGTGATGAGCTAGAAGAAAAAGAAGCACAAAGCTAGAACACAAAGAAGCAAATAGAAGCAAATATATTTTCTTAGTGTGATGTCAGTTCCAAACAAAAATGACATACATTTGCATATGATAGGTCTTGGTTAATAAATGATATTACTAGAATCACTCAGCATAGATTAAAAACTCTGCAACCTTAACTAAGTCATCAGTTATTTTAAAATAAGATTACCCAACTGCTCTAAATATATCACGTCTTCACTTTTATAGTGCATTTATCTTTTTAGTGTTACTGTACAAATTTTCAATTAAGAACACAGACAAAACCCCCAATAGTTGTCACTCTTTAGCTGGCTTAAAATTTTCCTATCTGATATGGCTCAAAAATGCAATTGGGAAAAGTGAGGAAGGGGCTGAAGGGTGTTAGAAAAGGTAAAGTTTTTAAAGGAATCATAAACCTTTCTATCTTACTCACGTGTCAGAAAAAGTTTCTGGCATATTGCTGAAGAAATCCATGTTGAGAGAAAGGAAAGCTGAATTCCTTGTTTAGTTTTTGAAAAGTTGACCTGGGTTGCACCTGCTGAATTCCCAATGTTAGCAGACCTAGCACAATTTTTTTCTCAGTCCTTTCTTCTCATTCATTTTGCTCTGTTGCTACGCCAGGATTCTGTAGGGATTCTTGCCACTGCCTCCTTCATTATTCAGGCAAATGAACACATAATTCAACTTCTCTCAAATACTGTGGCTACCCAAACCACCGTGTAAAAAGTCTCAGAATTACTGGAGGCCATCATGCCTTAGGAAGAATTAGAACAAGCGATAGATTTTTTTAGACCTTGTTTAGAAATTTTATTTCAGTTTTATTTTTTTCGTGACTGAACAGCAAGTGCCTAAAATAGAGTCTTTTTAATTGGTCACTTTCACTGAAGAGATTTATCAGAGAGGAGATAGATAATTGTCTCGATTTGGAATGTTCAGGTTATTTAATGACTCTGGATTGGAGATATAGTTTTGAAAAGCTGCATACAGCATCTGTGATTGGGGAAGGACTTTTAGGCAATCTTAGCTGTCGTAGCATTTTTGTGAATGGGGGAGATTTTCAGAGGTGCTGTCTGCAGAGTTTCAAACAGGAGCTGCTTGATACCCCCTTACTGTGAGGACATTGCTCTAAATCTGAAGCATGCGGTTGAATAAATAGGCTGTCATGTTTGGACAGGAGACCACATGAATCTTTGCACTTGTACACACAAAGAATAATTGTAATCAGTCAAAAAATAATTTTTAATACCTTTCCTCTTGTTTTATTAATCTTGTCTCAACCTGCATGATCCCCAGCCATCACCAACCCTTTGGGGAGCACTGTTCTTGTGTGCTGTATGAGCCATCCTGTGCAGCAGCACACTGTTTTATTTTATACCAACTGTATGAAATCAAAGATTTCTTCTGAGCATAATGTGTTTTGGATTTGTGATAGACCCATGTGTCTCACTGAGAACTGCCGGAAAGTTGCCAGGCTGCTCTGTCTGGGCCCTGTGTCCATGTCTGGATCTACATGCTGTCAAGTTCTCTGGTTTTAAACATCCCTGTGATGCAGCACTCTTAGCTTCTCTGGCACATCTCCAGGAGACACGCACTGTGTTTGAAGGTGGCAAGACACAGTCCTGAATAATCTTTCTAAAGAGTACTCAGGAACGGGAAGAATTAATCCATCCCACTCAGTGTCTTCAGAGAAGACTGTATAGGATGGAACAAATACACATTCAAATCAATTTGTTTCCACAAAAAAACCCAAAAAAATCACACCCCCCCCCCATAACATCAAAAACTTAGGGTTAATTACATCAAAATCTACTGCAATGAAGCATCAACAGAGCATAATTTTTTGTACTCATCAGTCAGGTGAGATAGTTAGCATTATCTCTGTGCTGGGGCATAGCTGGGACTGAAGAACAACCCAACCCGTGACAGCTTCAGTGATGCTCTAGTCTGGCAGGGACTGAGTGCAGGTGGTCAAAAGGCAGCATGGACCTCACCAAGCCACTTGGAAGTGTTTCCCACCATTGATCACCATACATGTGAAGCATTACTTTATTATTGCAATCACTTTATGATGTTGCAGCAGTCATCGAGCAGTGGTAATCACAGAAATGGTGTAGCAGAGGGCTCCCATCAGCTCAATACTCATCAAGGCTGCTTGGAGAGAGGGTAATGGCGCACAAAAAATATGTGTGGTACTTCTCTTCCTGACTTGGTGTACCAGCTTCTTCCATAAAATCCTTAACACAAAATTAAGACCTCAGCAATCACCCAAGGAGGTTTTGACAGAAAGAATAGGCAAATAAACAGAATATTTACATCCTACAGTTGGCCGTGACATTATCTAGTTTGTGTTAAAGATAGAATCATAGAATCATGAAGAGGCAATTTTAATGGCTTTAAACTGAAAGAGTCTGGGCTTAAATTAGATGTTCAGAGGAAATCCTTAACTCTGAGAGTAAAAGTAGTGGGACACTGGCATGGGTTGCCCAGAGAGGCTGTGGATGTCCCAACCCTGGAAGTGTTCAAGGCCAGGTTGGATGGGGCTCTGAGCAACCTGGTCTAGTGAGAGATGTTGTGCTAATAGCAGGGAAGTTGGAATTAGATGATCTTTAAGGTTCCTTCCAACCCAAGCCATTTTATGGTTCTAAATCTCAATCAACTGTCCCTGATATTGCCAATTGCAGGTTTTGGATTTACTTAGTCCATGCATCATGATAATCACAATGGCTGGAAGAGACACAGCATCTGATGCAGTCTTCATAGAGCCAACTAGTCTTGTACTCCCTCTACACTCAACACCTAAATGAACTTTTGACGTCTACAGTCCAGTCACAATGTACAGCTGTTGGTAAAAGCTACTCAAAATAGTCCATATCCACTAGTTTCTGAAGTGAGTCATTGCTTGGAAAAATGGACTAAAGCAAATAGAATGAGCTTTCTACTAAAATACTTCTCAGACTCCCTTTTTCCCAACAACCCCTATAGTAGCATGAATTTGAATGTATCCACTGAATGTACCTACTGGTACATTTGAATGTACCCACTGGTTGCTAATGTCACCCAGTGCCTTCCTCCTGTTAAAACCATTGCACTCACACAGATCAATAAAGAAATGCTTTTGATGTCTGGCAAAAAAAAAAAAAGTTGCAAAAGCTACTGGGAAACAAATATTGCTCTTGGTCTGCATTTGTACCACCACAGGATGGACTCACAAAGGCTCAGACTGGCCAATACAGGTTAGTTTCTAGGTGAAAATCTCTGAGGATAAGTGCAGGGATTGAAGGAAGTTTTTTACATGGAGAAATACTACATATTAATCTCTATGTTATTTTGTCTGTGAACTTCAGTATGATTTTGTAAAATTGGTCCTATACATGCAGGCATACTGATTTACTATGTATGGAAATGATTTTCTCTTATCCTTCAGGAAGCATCACACAAGATGAAGAATAAGACTGGCTTATGACACCTGTGCTCCAAGCTGCTGAAGGAATTAGGAAGATACTCACCTAAACCAGGATATCTCTGAGGATGTTTTCTCAAATGTGCTTACACTGAGTGTGTTTATTTTGGACCCAAACTTCTATGCCTAATCATAAAGGAGGCAAACATTTGTATATTAAAAATTGTGTAAATTGGAAGTTAACATTACAAATCCTTACACACAAACATACAGTGGCCAGTGCTGGGTTTTGCTCCTCCAGGACCTTATTCTTAAAGCTAAAGTTAAGCTGAGTCAGTCTCTGTTAACACTAAATTTTAATTCATTTGGGCAACTGCTGCTGTAGCCAGTGATAATTTTTAGATCTGAATATCATCTTTCTTTTTGAAGAAAATATGTCCTTGCAGTTTTATCATAAAATATAATTTGAACTCATATGAAGTATGAGAAACAATATGAACTCAAAGAAATCAGAACTCTTATGTCATATTACACAACTGTTGGTAATACTGCAAATGAGAAATGTGCATTTCCTTATATTGACCAATATTGATCACATAAAAGAAACTAAGCTTATTTGAAATGTTAACCAAGTATATTATGTCCAACAATTTAAAAATGCATAAATTTCCCATCCATTAAGGTTAAAAGAGACTTCATCATTAATTTAAAAGAAAAATTATATTGGATTTAAATTAAAGTTGCAGAGCAGACTCAGCCATGTTCTGGCCCTGTCTTTAATATGTTCATATAATATTCAGGTTAGTGCTTCTTTACTTAGTTTTAAAATTTGGCTTGGTTTAAAGATGTTTTTCAAGTTGTTGAAACATCCCCCACCAAGTTCAGGGCTGCCCCAAATGCCCCCATTCTCTGAAGCAGTCTGGTTAGAATCAGCTCAGCCATTGCTGTGCTGCATGAGAAGAACACTAGCTTTTCAAAACTTGTCCCAAAGCCCCAGATTTCTTTCCTAAATTTTCTAGTTCAGTGGGATATTGGACCATCAGTAGGACTTCTGTAATCTTCAGCAATGCAAATTAGAAAAAAGCCATTTCTTCCTGTGCAACCCCCATGCATTTGCTCAACCGGGCACACAACGGCAGACAGTGCATCCTGAGAGCTCGGCCCTTCCTTTTAAATGTAGTCCCAATCCCATGGCTCCACCCACTTTGTATAATTGTGAAGTTTTTTGGGACAGATTTACAGCATGAGGTCTAGAGTCAAATGGTTTTCCTGATTTGTAGCGGGTGTGATCTGAAAGGTTTTTGAACTGGATTTTTAGAAATATTGGTGGATCTGATTGTGTGAGTTCTGAGAAAGTTTTGGGTTTGGGGCTGTATCGATCTGGCAAAAAATTAATCATATGATAGTCTTACACTCCTTCCATCACTACAGATTATATTTTCTATATTTTTCATATTTTCCATATTTTTCTGTAGCAAGCCAGTAATCCAACACATATTCCTCTTAGAGAACAAATCACTGCTTCAAAAATTTCAGGTCTTTCTTTAGCAGAAAAGAAATTCTTGAACTCATATGCTTTTTGTAGCAATACCACTCCTTTTGATGATCCTTACAGAGGCCTCCAGCTTATTAATATTTAATCTTGGGCTTAAAATAAATCATAGGATTAGTTTCTTTTAATTTACTTCAACTATCCTTGTGGTTAAATTGCAGAGGCACAGAAAACTTTACAATGTTCATTTTAGACCTGGGAAATGGAGAATTAAATTAAACCAAAGATAAAAAAACAATGTACTTCAGGTTTCCTTTTCTCCTACTGCAGCTCAAAACTTGAGATTTCTGTTTTGTTTCATTTGTTCCCTAATTTATTTGACATTATTTTAAAAACAAAATGTGGCACGTGCGTCACAAGTAGATGGCATAATATTCTTCAGCAACTTATTCACCCCTGATCATGTGAGCCAAGCTTACAATGGAAATATCTGTTAAGTGGTGAGAACATTTTGTCTCATGCAGAGAACAGCATGTCTCCTGTGAAGGTTCATTATCTGAAATCAGGGGGACAAGAGAAGTCACCAGCAGTAGTACTTACAAGTGAGTGGAGTTACTGAGACAAAAAATGTCATCAGCTGCCCATGAGAAATAATCTAATATGTTGATGTAAGGATGGACAGGCAGTCTTTCATCACCCTGTGAGACTGCATTTTAGAAGAAATATCTGTATTAAATAAAAATAAACTTACCAAACATACTACAAGGGAATAGCCTGGCTTTTCCAAGGTTGATGGTTTCTGTCATAATTTTTTCTGGCTTTTTAAAGTCAATCTTTCTGTAGTACCTCTCACTTACTGTGCCTCTGCTTGTGTTTTAAACCTCATTGACCACAGCATAAAGGCAAACTACATTTCTTGTCCTGTAGCTCCACCCCATCTTTCACTCTCAAGGTTTAAAACACATTGGCAAGACAAAGGGCATTATCTATCTTTACAGTCCCCTAAGCTGATGCAGCATACGGCAGTACAGCCAGGATAGCTGTGTCCACTGGTACCCTGCCTTTAGATTAATGTACAGCATCAATCACCTTATACACTTGTGTTTCTATTATACACAGATGGTCTTTCTAACCAATTAGTAAGTCAGTTACAATAGGGGAAATTTAAAGTAATTTAAATATGCTTTGGATCTGTACCTTATGGAATCACTTATAAATAATGCTATATGCTTAATAAAAATATCTGTCCCACAACTAAGGACATGGAGGGTTCAACTTTCTCTTTTAACAGTTACACTTAGCCTGGATCAGGTATTCAATATGTTTCTGTCTCTGTTCTTTTATCTTCATTTATTTAATCAAAGCCAACTGTTTTCTCCAAAGAAGAGCACAAGAAAGAAATATTGGTTTATTAATCTTTTCTGAAACTTATGCATTCTTGAGCTGAGCACTGTCTGAACTCGGAATGATTTACATTCTTGTTTATTCCAAAAAGGCTTTATATTTTCTTATCACTTCCCTCCTAGCAGTCCAAGAGATTTTCAAAGTGATAAAACCTTCATCTATTGAGCAGGTGAAGTTAAACATATTCTTATTCTATTTTCAAGATTATGCTCACTCTTTTCACAGCTTTTTTTTTTTTCCCCCAATGAATTTGAAAAACAAAGGAAAGAAAATATAAATAAATGAGCTGCATTACACTTTTTTCATAACTTTCTTTTTTTTTTTTTGTCTTTGACATTGAACACAAATCCATCCGCTAGAATGTACAGGACCAAAGTTTGAGGTCTTTTATCCTCATGTAACACCACTGAATGCAGAAAGCTCATATAGTTCAGCAGTTCAGTACCATAAGGCATCTTGGCTTAAAATCCATGCACAATATGCTAGCATGGCTTTTCTGCAGCCAGCAGCTTTTGATGCTTGGTAAACAAATAGGTTAATAGCACAAGATATTGCTTTGTAAACTATAAAATAATTAGGGTATAAAAGGCACTTCTGTGTGCTGATGCTTCTGAAGTAGTTAATCTCCTGGTAAGTTTTCCAGGTACTTGGGACAACCAGTTGCTGGCCAGGCCCTCTGCACTGACTGCTGTTCGATTGTGAATGTGTTTGTGTTGCTGCCAGCTTGGCATGAGTTTTCAACTGAGGGTAATGCAGATGACATGCAGGGAGGGCTCCACCGCTGATGCATCATTTCACTGGTGTCCTCCCATGAGACCAGGGTGAAGCTTTGATGTCTGCAGGACAGGGCTGCATTGCTGTGCATGTGGCCATATGACCAAAATCAGAAGGCTGATCAGGGCACATATGCATACCAAAGGCTTACATGGAATTTTAAGTAGCTGAAGAAAGTTAGTTAAATTTAGGTAACTGAGAGTATTAGCTGCCTCTCTAGTCTTCCTCCTCCTTCCCACAACTGTGCATTTGAAGGAACTTGATGAGAAGCTATATGGCCTGACCCAGCACAGTGAATAAAGAAAGCTAACTGCCTACAACTTGCTGCCATGTCTTTTTCTCTATCCCCTTTGGGGGAACAAAACAGGGACACGTGAGAGATCCCTAAATCTGTTGGTGCAATGGCACGTTTCTTACTCCTGTTTTTTTTCAGCCCACTGTCCAAGTCACAAGGAGCTCATTTTTAAAAAAAATTATCTTTCATTTCCCAATATAAAAAATGTCCTTTGTTCTTCTAAATCCAGATCAGGGCAATACCATCCAGTCAGCCAGTGAAGTCTCCCACCTGCACACCGTCTCTGGTCCAAATGAGGAGCAACGTGTCTCATATTGGTGAAGAAGAGACACAGCAGATTGAAGGCAACACTTGGCTAATCCCGCTGTGCCAGGGAGGGGAACAGCAGCAAACATCCAGTGACCTCCCTCCCTGCCAGGACAACTGCAAAAGGTGAAAAAGGCCCAGGAAAGCCAGTTCCATCCTCAGCCGTACTTTGGGAGGAGGAGAGATCTGTTTTCTTCCTTCTTCCATTCTTTAGGAATATTTCTACCCACAGCTTGAGTCAAAGTAAGGCAGAGAGAGCAAGGAAAACCTTCCAGCAGTGTGTGGTCAGTCCCAGCGAAGGAGACAATATTCCCTGTAGCCAGTAAGGTCAGCTGAGGTTCCACACTGATTCAGGTGAGACTTCAATACTTCTAATGGCAAAACACACCAGTGATGACTTAGAAACTACCCAGCAGTTTAGATTATGGTTTCAAGTACTGAGCAGTAAAAAAAGGGACATATCCAGTTAATAATAACATGAGTGGTGTTTCTATTCACCGGTGGATATTCAGGGTGCAGATTTTGTCCTCAGCTCCTGAGAGACCTACAAGTCACAGTGCAGACTTTCTCCCAAATACCTGATGGATTCATGTCCACTAACAAATGGCTTGGGAAAAGTCTGGGCTAAATTGTCACAACTTCCAGGACATGAAAATCTAGGCCTGGCGTCAATGCACATTACTGGCATGCTTTCTGATTAAATCAAACTTTGGGCAGCTAGAGTTGTAAAACAGGCAATAAACCTTTTATAATATATCGTAAATAAGAATGCTCATGCTGACGGTTTGATTGAAATGGGCACTTCTTCATATCTCATATTTTGTGATCTATGGGGTCCTGTACTCCTTTCTTTACAGCTACATCAACTGGATCTTTCCCCATGCTTGGGGAGGGAGGGAAGTTTACAGAAGGAAGCAAGTTTTCTAGAAGTAATTAGTATGCAAGCTGTTTAAAGTCTGGAGATTACTATTCACAAGTGTTGCATACACATCATTTATTATTCTATGCTTGTGACTTTCAGGTGGGTTTGTTACGTAGTACACTAGGAACACAGCAAATGTTACCAAAAACTAGTGTGATTCAAAGGCATGAATTTGCTTCCTCCTTCCTCATTCTTTCAGTTTGCTTTCTTGAAATACTCAATGAATTTTTTCATTCATGGGTGTGCTCTTAGATCTATGCAGTTATATATATGCACATTTGTGGCACTCATCACTGGGATTTCAGCAACCCTGAGAGGAAGGCATTCATCTCCCCATTGAGCAAAAGACAACCTTAGCAACAGGGAGATTAGGTACCCTGCCCTTAGCCGCAACCAACCACTCCGTGACAGATGATCTGCAGCAGCCCCAGGCCCTGCAGAGTTTCAGATGTGATCAGGGAGAAGGACTGGGGGATAGGATTGAGCATGTCTCTAGCCCAGGAATGGGAGAAACAGGGGGTGTGGACCAGGAAGAGCCAGTTGAGACCAGTGCTGTTGAGACCAGGTCAGCTATTACAGTGCAGACACTGCAACACGATGTATCAAACAACGAGGTCTGTGGAAAAGAAATATATATGGACGGATTCTCGGGAGATGTTTCAGAGATGTTTATTTCTCCAGCCGCATGGCCGGGGCTCTGATGAGGAACTGCTGCAATCACGGGACCCGAGGGTCCTTGCCTGCGAAGGGAAACACAACCCAACCAGTGGGGAACGAGGCTGACCAGGGGCAGGGAAACCCCGTGCCTCCCCTCAGAGCCCCTCTCCCAGGACCCCACAGCAGGGCAGGGGGGACCCCCATAGTCAGCTGAGCACAGGAACATCTCAGCCTGCTCCCGACCCCATGACGTATCTGTACCAGAGAGGTCTCTACCAGATCTCAAAGTGTGCCTAAATAAGGCTGAGTGGGCATCAGAAATTGAAGGGACCCCCACTTCAGCTCTTGCAGAGTAAAGCTGGTGATATTTCTCCTGGCAGTAGTGTGAAAGCTACAAAGTGAAGAGGAGTTCTGCTGTCATCCTTGAAGCAAGGAGCAGTCAGGAGAAGAAAGTTGCCTTTATGAAACTTATGGGTTGAAGAATGTGTATAATTTATGTTACACATTTTCTGTTCCAAACTCGTGCTGATGGGCAGACGCTTGTGTGCATGCACAGGAGTATGTACTTAAGTTACTCCAAAAGTACCAAACACATTTTGTATTTCATTGTAAGATTTCCCCTGGCACTGACAACTTGTATGACAATTTGCAGCCTGGAGTGGCATTTAATGGCCACACTTTTAAACTGTTAAACATAAAGGTTTCTGCTGGAAACACAGACTGTATTGGGTTTGCATGGCCAGGTTTGGTAGTGGAGGGGTTACAGGGTTGGCTTCTGGGAGAAGCTGCTGGAAGCCTCTTCCATGTCCAGCAGAGCCAATACCAGCTCCAGGACTGATGTGGCACTGGCCAAGGCTGGGCCAGTCAGAAATGGTGATAACACCTCTGTGATAACGTATTTAAGAAGAAAAAAAGTTATTGCACAGTTGCAATTGAGGCCAGAGAAGAGCAGGGTGAGAACATGTGAGAGGAACAACTCTGCAGACTCCAAGATCAGTGAAGAAGGAGGGGGAGGAGGAGCTCCAGGCACAGGAGCTGGGATTCCTCTGCAGCACCTGGTGAAGACCATGGTGAAGCTGTGCCCTTGCAGCCCATGGAGAGCTACAGGGGTGCAGAGATCCACCTGCAACCCAAGGAGAAGACACACACCAGAGCAGGTGGATGCCTGGAAGAGGCTGTGACCCTATGGGAGACCTGTGCTGGAACAGGCAGGGACCTGCATACCCACAGAGAGTAGAATCCATGCTGGGGCAGATTTCCTGGTAGGATTTGTGACCCCCATGGGAGACCCACATTGGAGCAGGCTGTGCCTGAAGGACTGCATGCACCCTGTAGAAGAGTGATCCACGTTGCAGCAATTTGTGGAGATCTATTGCCTGGACTCATGTTGGGGAAGCTCATGAAGAACTGTCTCCCATGGGAGAGACCCCACAGTGGAGCAGGGAAAGGGCTCCTTTCCCTGAGCATCAGCAGAAACAACATGTGATACTATAATGACCATAATCTGACCATAATCCCCATTCTCTGTCTCCTTGCTCTGCTGGAGGGGGAGGAAACAGAGCTGGGAAGGAGGGAAGGGTGGGCAGAACACATTTTTGTAGCGGTGCAAGTGGCTGCAGCTACCTGACCCCTGAAGATCCAGCAGACACCAAGCTGTGGTGGTCAGGCACTGAAGCTGAATGCCTCACTCCGTGGTTAGGGTGAGAGACCATAATCCCCCAGTTCCACAGTTTACATATTTTTATGTGATAGGTTCATGTTTTCCCCTCCCTGTTCTATGTATAAGTTTGTTAATATTAATTTCTCCTAAGTTAATATGTCTTAATTCTAGAAAGTTCTGTGGTACTCGACACCCCATTGGTTCCTTCCCTAAATCCCTCCTTTGTGTTATTTCCATTGGTTCCCTTGCCCTCAACCCT
>NW_008237244.1:6095673-6100920 GCF_000691975.1 Corvus brachyrhynchos
CGCCCCCTTCGTCTGCCTGCTTTTTTGTGTTTCTGTGCCTGCCGTAGTGCAGTTGGGTTGTGGCTACACCTCCGGGCTCTCTTTGAGCTAGCATGCAAAAACTTGACGCGTTTTTAAGGTCTTATTTTACTTCTCATTATCCTGCTCTGATTTTGTTAGTAATAAATTCAATTAAAATCTCTAATTCAAGCCTGTTTTGCCTCTGTTGGTATTTGGTGAGTGATCTCTCCCAGCCCTTATCTCAGCTCATGAATCCTTCGTTATATTTTCTCTCTCCAGTCCAGCTGCTGAGGGGAGTGATAAAGAGGCTTTGGTGGGTGTCTGGAATCCAGCCAGTGTCAACCCACTACACAGACATGGCTCAAACTCTGGCAGCACTGCCTTAATTAGCACAGCATTGTATAAATCACGTCTTTCTGCCTGTCACTACCGCTCAAGGCCCCAGTGAGACTCCAGGACAGGTCAATGTGCAGGGATGATTGCAAGGAGAGTGACAGTGCACATCTGAGCTCCCGCAGTTTCAATTTCAGTGATTATTAATGTGAGAAAGCCAGAATGATGGAAAATGGCCCGAGTTCCAGTAGAATTTATAGCCTTTAGTGCTGATGTCCCTCAGCCTTGACCAGCTGTTACACACCTGGAAGTGTAATACTGAAATATTCTCCTTCAATTTATCTTTCTTATTCCTTATGAGACTAATGATGGACAGAGCAATATGTAGCATAATTACAGAGACACACTTGCAGACAATTAATTTCATGCAGAAATACTACACTCTGCTAAAAATGTTTTCCAGTCGATACAATATCTTAAAGCTACATTATACTAATAGCAGTGTTTTGCTCCTATAGGAGCAGCATTTTGAGTTTTCTTTTTGTTTCTTCATATGTACAGAAATATATCTATATGTATGCAAAAAATGACAAGCTAATGAAAATGGAGGTAATTCGCACTCTAAAAGTGATTCCTACCTCAATAAGGTTAAATCATGTGTAAAATGTTACTCAAAACGTTTTCTTGAGTGCAGGGTATCCTGCATCTCTATGGATCACTTAGCAGTCTCAATTTTAAGGCACATCCATGGATCATCCAAAACTGAGGCACCCAAAATATTACAGATGTGTATATAATTTAATGTCACATAGTATCACAGAATCATAAAATAGTTTGAGTTGGAAGGGACCTTTGAATGTCACCTAGTACAACCCCCCTGCAATAAGCAAGGGCATCTTCAACAAGATCAGGTTGCTCAAAACCCCATCCAACCTCAACTTGAACCTTTCTGGGGATGAGGCATCTATCACTTCTTTGGGCAACCTGTACCAGTTCCTCTTACTATTTTTCCAGAGATCACTTAAGTTTGATGCTGTTGGGTCAGAGAGATGCCTCTCTTTAGGAACATTTTCTTGCTCTGTTACATGTGACAAAACTCTTTGTCTTCTCATCATCATTCATCACATCCATCATCCAGGCTGGATATCTGTATTTCGCTGAATCCCTGCAATACATTCTGTCCTTGCACCATCTAGAGTATATAAACTAGAAAAAGGGGGGTTTGAATAGGAAAGAATTTAGAAAGAGATTTTTGTACCTTTGAAGCCAAGGAAAATCTTCCCAATTTTTTTTCCTAAGGTCTGACTAAGGTTTAACTGAGTCATTTTGAATTTATTTGAGCATAATATTCATCTATTGGTAACCAGTGCTGGGACTGGAAAAAAGACAAAAGAGAGGATTACTTTTTTATATTTTAATCTGCTGTCATTATTGTAGGCAGGAATTTCATGAAATTATGTTGCCTGATCAATTTAGTGGCTTTTGTTGATGGATTAACTACATCACTGGCAAGGGAAGAAATATGGATGTCCTCTATATGGACTTCGATAAGGCTTTTGACATGGTCCCGTACACCATCCTTCTCTCTAAATTGGAGACATATGAGTTTGATGGGTGAACTGTTTGGCAGATGAAGAATTGGTTGGACAGTCACATCCAGATGGTAGTGGTCAAGGACTCAATGTCCAGATGGAGCTCAATGATGAGTGGTGTCCCACAGGGCTCTCTGTTGGGACTGGTATGGTTTAACATTCTCATCAACGACATAGAGAGTGGGATCGAGTGCAGCCTCAGCAAATTTCCAGATGACACCAAGCTGGGAGACAGAAGTACCTGCACAAGCTCAAGAAGTGGTCCCATGGAAATCTCATGAGGCTGAACAAGGCCAGGTGCACCTGGGTCAGGGCAACCCCCAGTATCAATGCAGGTTAGGGATGCAGAGATTGAGAGCAGCGTTGCCAAGAAGGACTTGTGGATACTGGTGGATGCAACGTTGGACATGTCCCTGCCTGTGGAGGTCTGTTTAAGATCCTTTCCAACCCAAACCATTCTATGAAGATATTATGATGAGGAAATTGTGATAAACACAGAACTGTAATCACTCCCCAATATGCCTTCACTTGATATATGATTTCCCCATGAAATAACAGTAGTAATCAAACTGTCCCATTTTTTTCTTGAATGAGAATCATGCTTTCTCTTTCTTCCCTCCTCTCAGATATTGCTCAACATCTCCAAATGTGCTGCTTACAATTACTTATCTACCTTTGGTAAAACCAGAGAATTTAACTTAATACAAATGCAGAAAAAAAGTGTTTTGTATGTATTTTAAGGCATTGCTAGCTGTTTGCTAAAGCCTTTTCATGCCTTGTCTGAGATCTTGAAATAATATATTTAATAAAGTCATGGCAATGACTCACAGCTTCTCTAATGGAGTTGTTTTCATTTATGTTGTATACAGAAACAGCTCTGTTAATAAAAACCATATATAAATAAAGTAGCTCCAGAAAGGAATGCTGATTTGTATAAGAAAACCCTGGACAATTAGGAACTAATGTCTGTAAAATATTCTGCTGCCACAAGACACACACAAACTGATTGAAGACAGACACTTCTATGAGAATTTTTTTGAGGCCAGCTTTATAAATAGATGCTCAGTAATAGTAGACCAGATGTTCAAAATGAATTGTCAAGCAAGGTTTCTTGTAACCAAGCTGAAGAAGGCCATCAAAGCAATTGTTTCACAACCTCAGATCACATTCTGAGCCTGTTAGCCTACTGTCAAATGATGTTCTTGGAGTTGACAAAGTGCTCTCACCTGTCAGAAAAGCCAATGTCACCTTTGGAAGAGTGACTGAAATAAAAGATTGGACTGATTTGTTATGCAGCTGAATGTAAACAGGGCGTTTTGTGCTTTCATGGTGCTTCTTTAGAGATATGACTCTTGGAAAGGTTACTGATGAGCTATCATATGGTATTACATCCACCAGTTCACTCGTGGGCACAGGTTGAGTGATTGTAATAGCAAGAACTTCTAACCAAAAGGAAAAAGACGTGAGTCTTTTATTCCATTAATGTAGACACCTGAAAGTTGAGTGTCTGGTTTAAACATCAGGCTCCTCATGTCACTGGAGAAAAAGTTGCATCCAAAGGGTCATTTGCCTCCTAAGTTAGGTATGAGTCACTTTCTGATGATAGCTGTCACTCTCCAATGGCTATAGAAACAAAACACTTTATCTGTCAGGAATGTGATATGATCTCAAAAGTCAAAACTCAGAGTTACATCTGCTAGTATCTTTTCCTTTAAGAAACTCTATAGAAGGACCAAAAGGAATTTGTATCTGAAAAGTGAAGATCTCTTAAGAGTACACATTTTTTAAACAGTCAAAAATCCAGATGTGCTGGGCAAAACTGAATTGAAACAAATGGATTTGGAACCAACTATCTCTGCTCTGTCCTTTGTTCCTTGCATGCCAATTTGTTTCCTTCAGAATTTCCCTTAATCCACCAATTTTATGTGGGTTTCCAAGTCACAACAAATTCTAGAAAATATTTTATGAGTCCTTTGGAGAAGTCACTTTCTTTCCATCACCTTTAAAACTGTTTGTGTTTTGGCTCCAGTCTGAACTTAATTTGTCTGTCCTATGTTGTATTTAAAAATTTGCCTGCTTGGGCAGTATTTGGTTGTTGTATAGTAAGGGAAAGTCTCTTTGCTCCAGAGATTCCACTTAACTCAGAGTGGAGACAAGAAAAGCAAAGCAGTAGCCTTCTTCCCTGTTTTTCTACTTTACCAGGAGTTAGGTGAGAAAACAAGTTGCATTTGATTTGCATAAGCAGAATAATACTACTTAACTTTGGTTTTGTATGTGGAACTAAACAGCAAGCTTTCCATGGGAAAACTGTATTTTGTGTGGGTATGCCTGGTATTTCCCTTCTAATATGGCAACAAATTTCACAGACAAATTCTGCAGCATGTAGGGAGAAGTATTTGATTTATTTGCTTTAAGTCTGCTGCCTGTTAATTTTGTTTGATTCTCTTTGAAAATAATAAGGATATTTTGGGAAATATTGAATAAACAGTCTCCATTCTTCATCACCATATTACTTGTAATTTAATCTATCTCAGTCTTATCCCTGTTAAGTCATCACTTTCCTAAACAAGGTCATTGTAGTTTGCAGAATCAAAGACATGAGAAGAATTACAGAGTCAATCCAGGTTGGAAGGGACACTTTGGGTCATCTGGTCCAACCTCCCTCTTCATATAGGGTCATCCTAAAGCACATGGCACAGGATGGTGTCCAGATGGTTCTTGAATATTTCCAGAGAGGGAGACTCCACCACCTCTTTGGGAAGCCTGTTCCAGTGCATGGTCACACACATAATAAAGAAGTTCTTTCTCGTTCAGGTGGAACTTCCTGTGCATAATTTTCTGCCCATTGCCTCTTGTCCTATCGTTTGGCACCACCAGGAAGAGCCTGGCTCCATCCTCTTGACACCCTCCCTTCAGATACTGATAGACACTGAGGCCTCACAAGGGCTGACTAAAGGGGCAGGATTACCTCCCTCAACCTGCTGCAATGCTCTTCCTAATGCACCCCAGGATACCTTTGTCCTTCTTGGCCACAGGGACACAGTGCTGGCTCATGGACAGCTTGTTGTCCACCAGGACCCCCAGGTCCTTCTCCACACAGCTGTTTTCCAGCAGGTCACCCCAGCCTGTGCTGGTGCCTGGGGTTATTCCTCCCCAGGTGCAGGACCCTGCAGTTGCCTTTGTTGAATTTCAGGCAGTTCTCCTCTGCCCATCTCTCCAGCCTGTCGAGGTCCTTCTGAAGGGCTGCACAGCACTCTGGAGTATCAGCCACTCCTCCCAGCTTTGTGTTGTTGGGGAACTTGCTGAGGCAGACTCTGCCCCT
>NW_008237244.1:6100998-6105582 GCF_000691975.1 Corvus brachyrhynchos
CCCTGTGCCCCTGATTACACCCCTCTGGCATCTGCTGTTCAGCCACTTCTCAAAGCACCTCTCTGTCCACTCATGCAGTCCACACTTCCTGACTTGTCTATGAGGATGTTGTGAGAGACAATGTTAAAAGCCTTGCTGAAGTTGAGGTAGACAGTATCCCCTGCTCTTCCCTCATCCATCCAGGCAGTTGTTTCATCACAGAAGGCAATCAGGCTGCTCAAGCATGATTTACCTTTAGTGAATCCATGCTGACTACTCCTGATCACCTGCTTGTCATCCATGTGGATAGTGATGGCCTCCAGAATGAGGTGCTCCATCACCTTTCCAGGGATTGAGGTGAGGCTGACTGGCCAGTAGTTCCCTGTGTCCTTCCTCTTGCCCTTTTGGAAGACTGGGGTGACATTTGCTTCCTTGCAGTCCTCAGGCACCTCTCCTGATCTCCACAACCTTTCAAGGATGATTGTGAGTGGCCTCACTGCAGTGTTACCACAAGTGCTGGAATTTCCCTTACTGCTAAAAGACAATCATGCAGCGAAGCAAAGACAGAGTTATTACTAAATGTTACCCATAGTTATGAAAGTCTGAATATCCCTGGAGGTTTTTAAAAGATGTGTGGTTGTGGTTTAGTTGTGGATTGGCAGTGTTCACTTAATGGTTGGACTCAATGAACATAAAATTTTTCTCCAACTGAAGCAATTTAATGATTATCTGATTTCATGTCTTCTCCAAGTAGCTTGGATCTTAATTTTAAAACCTTCTCCAAGGGAAAGCAAGAAAAATTTTATATACCACTCTTAGCAGTAAGTAAAAAATAAGTGCTATATAGTGCAGTTGATGAAATGCCATTGTTATTTTTCGGCATTATTCTGCCACATGTTTAGAGTCACTGGGACTGCAGTGCTGCAAATACCAGCCACACAAGCTATCAATTAACAGCTCCTGAATGCCTCCATATTCTTGCTATACATCACTGTGGCTCCTCTAACCTTTGCAAGAGGTTTTCTTCAGTCTTTTTGAACAGCATTTGGATTCTGTTGGTAATTTTAAGTCTAATCATTACAGTGGCAACATGGGAACATATTCTTGGCCTCAAATCCCATTGTAAAAGGCTTTTCACGGATCCAGGTATGGATACAAAATTGCTCCCAACTGCATGTGATTTAAAAACTAAGATAAAATACTTCAAATCCACAAAAAATTTGGATTCTTCTCAATAGTTTCAGATAGTACAGCTGCAGATATTGACAGGTGAGCTAGTGATCCTCAATTTCCTTTGCAACTATTGAAGGGAAACAGGCACTCTACGTATCAACTCATTGGATCTGACCTGACATTGCTTTGTTTCTTTCTATCTTCTACAGAGCAAGTTCAAACAAGCTGTTTCACAAATACCATCTAGATAACGTCTAGAGATGCCTGGATCTGGTCAGATATAAACCATACACACAGACACAGCGATCAACAAGATGGTAACGGTCTCAATATGGTGCTAGCCAAGTAGGTTATACAGAAGCCTCTACCTTAAAGTGGCTCAGTGGGTCCTTTGTGGAACCATTCATTATCATAACTCTGAGAAAGGTTAGTGTTCTCATTGAGAAATAAAATTATGGGGTCTATATGAGAGCCTTAGATGATGGGGCAGGTAAGAAATGTATCTTAGAGAAGTTAGAAGAAAAAACTTTGCAAGAATGAGGTATGACACAGAGTGGGGAACTATAAATATCTCAACAGAAAATCACATCCATTTAAGAGCAGCATAGCAATATTGTGCCAATGAAAAGCAGTTGTGGAGTTTGAGGAACAAGTTTATAAGGAAGAGAGGCTAAGAGGTGTGTTTTAGCTGTGTTCGTCTTGGCTTGGCTGTTGAATTTTAAGAGACATTAAAAGGTTTTCATTTGGACATAGGGAAATAGACATGCAGTAAAGACATACCTTTTTGTCACAGACACGTTGGCTGGTTCACAGATGGCACACTGCAGAAAGCGAGAAGAATCAAATCAAAAGTATTATAAAAAATAGGGCCTTACTGAGCACCACTCTGCTCTCCCCAGTATGGAGCAGAACAAGAAAATCTTCCAGAAGAATTCCAGAACAAGCAGTTAGGTGGACAGAAAGAAAACGAAAAGAAGAAAAGCCTTACTGAAGCTAAAAAAGATAAGTTTTTAGAAATACGGGCTCATTTGTGTTCAAGTCCAAGGCACCAGACTGTCATGAGGGCAAAGTGAAACTCCGAACTGCAGCTGGAGCTTGGAGGGGAACGAGAAAGAATGGGCAGGGGCTGGAGAGGCAGACTGGTGTGAGCTGGACAAGAGTTAACTTGTTTGTATGGTTATGGAAAAAGAGCCAGAGTATACTGAGAAGCTAAGGAGAGGACTATGAAAGGATATGGGATAAGGTGGCAATATTGGAACAGCTAAGGCATAAGAAGAAAAGGCACAGAGGAGCTGCCCGCATTATGCAAGAAAAAGGAAGGTCAGGGTTGCGTTTTTTATTTATGCATTAAATATATAATTTTTCCTTGGGAGAAATGGAGAATTGCAGTGTAGGCAGAAAGATAAAAGCAGGAATGCAGAGGGAGTAGAAAAGTGAGTGACAAGTGGTGAAGAGACAGCTGCTATTACAGGTGTAGGCACAGTGGAAATAGCAATTTATCTCTGAAAGTGACAAAGACAAGATATTGTCTGAGATGAGATCTAGAACAAAGTAAGCAACAGTGCTTCACAAGCCACTTTTAAAGGTCATCTTGTAATTTTTTGCTGTGATACCTTGAGACAGATGAAATGCATTTATAATTTGATAATTCAAAAGGACACTGAAAGTGTAACCCAAATTTACAGTTCATTGGAGCACTAAAGAAAACATCAGCAAAGCTGTATTATTATTTTTAAAGTGGCAAAAATATGGTCACAAAACGTCCATTAACAGAGTTTTAGGCTAGACTGGTACTTTGATCTTCCTGATTGTAGTTTTTTAGAGAGGGCTAAAATATAAACAGATGCACCGCTTATTTCTGTGATTGAAGAAAGTGTAGCCAGTACTTTTAAAAACAGTTATGTACTTTAACAGTATAAAATGTTGTTAAAAATATTCTTTGCTTGAAAAGTTCCTCCAGAAAAATCTTCCAATCCTGGTATTCCATAAATACAGAAATTTCTGTCATTTCACTTCAATAAAGTGTTAAAGAGCAGAGCTATACAGGTCTGTTTAATGCATATCTGTAGGTATTTCACTCGATGCAATACCGGTTAGAGTGGTTAAAGCGTAATGTGAATTTTTGGATGCAAATGACTTTTGTCACTAAGAAAGCCAAAGTCAAAACCAAAACTATTTTAAGAGTGCTGGTTTCAGCATAACCATCTTGGGTCCCAGCTGGCAAAAGGCTCTTTGGAAGCAGGTTGAGACACTCATTCTATGAGAAAGGCAGATTTAAGTCCCTCTTCTGTCTGATTTAGAGGGGTAATTCTGGGTGACTAATGGATGCTTTTGGCTGAGTACCCTCCAGCAGTTCCTGAAAGGCTTGGCTGTTTTTATTCAAGCTAGGAACATTTCTTTTCTGAATTTCAAAATGTTCAAAACAGCTTGATAATAACTAGCGACAAACTGTTAGATCACATACAGAAGGCTCAGGCTTATTTATTTTTTCATTTACAGGTGAGACCCTAGGCATTCGGATTTTACCTTCTAAAGATGAAAATCCTGTTTCCTCTTCATACAAAGCTCAAGAGTTATGTAGATTCCTGAAATAGAAAGAAGTTAGAAGTGCACATGTAGTTACTTCGGATCCATCCATAAAAACATGAAAAAGAGAAGTACAAATCTCACAATCTAAACAAAATGTTCTTCTTTTTAAAAAAGTATGTTCACATCTTCAATCGTGGTCAGCAACTTTAGGCAGCTGGGGCCCACAGCTAAGAAAAAATACATTTCTATAGTTGTATAAATTAGAGCAAAAATGATTGCAATTGCCTACATTCACTGCCAAGATGTTTCTACAGGTCTACATTAGAAGAATTTTACAGGCTTAGGAAGGCAAATTGTTGCAATTTAGGAAAACAATAATTATTAAGTTTTGGACATTGCATGAGAAAACAGGGGGGGTTTAATTATATTTTTCTTTATTTAAGTAAAACATGATTTGGCAAGTCAGGCACACAGAACCTATAAATTATCTGTTGTGGGAAAAATATAATTTAAGAATAATCTCTAAGCAACATCTGCATTGTACATACCTGTAAGTTACCTAAAAGGCTAAGAATCTAAAGGTTGACATGATTTACGCTAGTTACTGACAAGTCTTTAAAAATACTTCTTTCTCACTTAGAATGATTTATTCAGAGGTCTGAAGGTGCTACAAGGAGAAGGAAGGGCATAATTATTTCTATTTTGCAGCTGAGGAAGAAGAAGAAAACAGAAGCACTGTGACATATCCACCACCCTGGAAAGGTTTGGGGGAAGGCAGGGTGGAAAAAAGCCCTGCTCTTGCCTGTGCAGCTAAGTTCATCCCCAGAACAGTTGGATTTTACTGGAGCTGAATAACTGCTGAGTAGTGCATTCAAACTATGCACACAAAAATGCTAGTTCCTG
>NW_008237244.1:6105611-6133769 GCF_000691975.1 Corvus brachyrhynchos
AATGTTGGTGAAGGCAACTGATATAGAGGGGTACACATATTCATGGAGGAATAGGAGTTTGAAAAAGTCTACTCATCTTCTGTTTATTATTCATGATTCACTATTCATCATTCACTTTTTTCTCTATTCATAAAGTTTCAGGCATCCAATCAGGAGTGGAGACTGGGATGAATAATGGAAATACACAGTTCACAGATAATACTCAGGCTGTAATTTGTACAGGCAAATGATCTGAAGAACATTTATAAATAACTGAAACAGTACTTTGGTGGCACAAAAGAAAATCTGCCCTCAAGCAAGAGGCAGAGAAATGAATTTGATTATGTCTAGAAGCATTAAGCAAGTAACCAGAACAGACAGCAAATTCCTGTAATATAACCTGACTTTTCCCAGGAAGATAGAAGGTCATTAAGCTATGAAAACCACCTTGTCTTATGATGATGCAGGGCTATCATTTTAACAGTCATCACTGGGGAAAGATGGACCAGTATCTGCAATCGGATTGAGAGTAATCAGGTCCCAGATCTAACAAAACCAGTGAAAACTTCTGGTGTGCTAAGGGATTCCTGCCAGACTGCCATTCTAGGGACAGGAGCTTTATATCACACCCTGCTGTTCTGAAGAACAGAATTACTCTCTGTGGTGTGTACTCCACTCCCAGCTGCTCAAGGAAGGGCCACTCCTCAGCTTCGTTCTGAGTGTTCAATACTGCACCAGTTATTCAAGGGCTCGTAACTTTTGGAGAACAGTGGTTACATAAATCCTTTCCTCACATTCCAAGTCAAGGGGCATGGTAGAAACATTGAGGAATCCCTCCCCAAAAGACATAAATGCACAATGTCCTGAGCTGGTTAGGGCAGGATCCTGACTCCTTCAATCAAGAACAAATCTCAGTGAGGATGAGGAGTCACTGACAGACTCTGCCAGTCTCTGCCAGAAGTCTCTCCTGTAGTGCTGTGGACGTGGTCCAGCTCCCCATCCCAGACTGACAGCTTTCTTATCATATCCTATTATTACCATCCGTGCCTTTAACTGTTATACAGCCACTAGCTGTTTCTTACTCCTGCAGTAGAGTGTTCAGGTCAGATGCAAACACTTTAAGCAAACCTGCCAGCTTTTTGACCCACTTTAAGATGTAGGCATCCTGAGGAAGTACATAGGCATTGTGGGGCACTGCAATTTACAGTCCAAGATACTAGTTTCAACCATAGCTCATTTGATAGTAATTATTCCAGGCTATGTTAAACAACAAAAATCTACTTTCCTAAACCAACTTTTATACCTTTACCCTATCCTTTTCTACAAGAGAGCAAATTTCAGCAACAGAGAGATAAAAAGATACTGGTCAGTGAAAAAAACGTCTAATCATCACAAGCAAGCCATGCCATGTAATTGTCCTCATGAACTGATCAACTCACACTCAAAGCCAAATAGTGAGCAGCATTCAAGGTCATAAAGAAAAATCCCATGTGTCCCTCAATTTTTCAGCAGCTTTGCCCATCTTACATACCTGGTAGTCTCCCACTTCTATGCCTTGTTATATGGAGAACAAGCAGAAGAACAGCCAGTGTACTTATGGCTCTACTTATTTTTAGGTATTTTTCCCTCTTTCCTTTGCGTGAGAGAGAAATGATCCCAAAGTGGCAAGAAGGAAGAAGTGAGGAAGAGTGAAAAAACACAAGACAGGGAAAAAAGGGAATCAAACCTCAGCCTGAGGTCAGCAAGATGAGCTAGGGAGAAGGAGGCATCTTCCAAGTGTGTCCCACACAGCTGTGGCTGGGGCAGTGTGCAGGGAGCAATGGGGTGGCAGCAAGGCAAGAGCAGCAACAAATTTGATGTGTTTCAGCCCTTGACTAGGTGTTGCCCACAGGATCAGCAAGAAGGAAGAAAGGCAAGCAGAGGAAGGAAAGCAGGTGGAGATAAGGGTAGGAGACAGGAGGTTGAAGTTTGGTTTATGACTGGTGGGAATAAGAAGACATCAGGAGAAAACATCAGAAGAAAGAGAAGTAAACCCAAATCCAGTGAGAAAAAAGTGGGGGTATTTGGAAGTTTTTAGGACATGAGAGGAATCAGAGAGTAAAATTGTCAGATGGGACAGTGTATATTGGTTTACCACATTATGCAAGAAACCTGTGCAGTCTCAGGTGTTGGTTTCAGCAAATCTGTGGAAGGGTTTCAAGCCTGTCATGGTTTAATCCCAGCAGGCAGCTAAACACCATAAAGCCAGTGGTTCCCTCTCCCTCTGGAAAAGAGGATCAAAAGGGTAAAAGTCTAAAAACAGTGATGCAAAAGTGATGCAGAAGAAAACCAGTTGCTCACCACCAAACAACTGATGCCCAGTCAATCCCTGAGCAGTGGCAGCCCTGGCCAACCTTCCTTCCCCACCCCATTTTAACACTGAGCAAAATACCATATGGTGTGGAACGTGCCTTTGGTCACTTGGGGTCAGCTGTCCCAGCTGTGTCCCATCCCAACTCCTTGTGCACCCCCAGCCTCCTCACCAGTAGGGCAGCATGAGAAGCAGAAAGGTCCTTGACTATGCAAGCCTTGCTCAGCAATAGCCAGAACACCCCTATGTTATCCACAGTTTTCATCAGAAATTCGAAAGAGTAACTCATGTTGCTCCTTTGTCTATGTATTTTTTAGGAGCTTGGTGAGCTGAATTTTGGTCTATATTCCGCTCCTTATGCTTGGGAGGTCTCCATTATTTCTACCCAAGGAAACCAATAATGACTTAATCACATCAGGAAACTTTCCAGTGAGAAAGGTTGGGGGTGAGGAGGGAGCAGTGTTAGAAGCAGATGCAGGAATGAGGTTATTGCATAGCAGACAGGGCTATTTTTTTACTCTATCTGGTGAACTTAATTCAAGAATCACACTCAAAAGCACTTCCTGGAATTTTTTTTTTTTTTTTTTTTTTTTTTTTTTTTTTTTTTTGGTTGGTTGGGGTTGGTCAGCAAATTAGCTGATAGCCTTCTCTGGGAGGCTAATTAGAGAAGATGAGTCAGGAACACTACCCAGGCACATGCACACACTGCCTGGTGGGAAGCTAACAGATGTGTAAGAAGCTCAGAAACCTCAATTTTTCTAACTGGGGAATCTTCTTCTCCACAGGATCCAAGTTCAGGCAGAGGTTGGATCCTTGTTTCCTCCCAGTAAGGATCAAAGTCTACTGAAACTGAGTAATGCTTACAGTGGGAATCAGAGCCTCAGATTATGGCAATAGAAACTGAAGAGGTTTTGCAGCTCTCCTCAGTGCAATGGTATTGATTTCCAGAGTAAGAAATTGCTGTTCCTATGGTTTAAACTTTAGTCTGTTCTCTGATGTTTGAAATTGGTTTGTCTTTTAAAAGCTATGCTAACAAACACTTGATGTGTAATATAAGATGATTTTGTTGTCTTTTGCCGGGAATGGGAATTTGAAGCACAAAGCTATAGACTTGCTTCTCAGTTATTGCATTTATTTTTTACAGTGTCCAGTACTGAAATGGCCCCAAATCCAACTTAGTCATTTGCTGTAAAAGGACTGGAAAAGAGCTAGACTGTCTTCTGACTGAAAATTTGTGTCGGCTTTGGAGAAGGCTCACTCAGGGAACTCCAAACAACAGTGTGAAGTATGATTTACCTGCTCAGTAACAAACTGATAACAGTGAGTAGAGGCCTAAATACACTCAGTTCTTGCCACTAGTTCCTTCTGCTCTCCTTTCCTCTCTCCTTCCCTAGTCACATAATGTCATTAGTATGACAGAAACCCTGTCTTGGAAATAGGAGCATTGTTCTGACGCTCATTTCTGACACATATTCATTTGCCTTAGCAGACTTTGCTGACTCCCTAAACAAAGTTCATGGAGGTCCTGGTACTAACTTGCCTTTGGTGTTTCTACCAAAACAGGAGAGAGGGGGAAAGGAGCAGGCTTCAAGGAACAGGAGGTGTAGTGAACTTGCAGTAACTGCAACATCAGGTAACCACTGAAACCCTGTGCTAGCTCCAGGGAAGTCTGTCTCCTGCTTTCTTCTGTCCACTGATAACACCTCAGGCATGAAGAGGGAAACTTGGACCTCCACACTGAACATACAAATCAATCTGAATAACTAAAAAACAAATCATGAGAGAAACTCCCAAGGTAATGAAGGAACCTTCTACACATTTAATTCTGAGAAGATCAAGATTGCATTGATTTATTTACTTACATTCACTAGTGACTCAAGTTAATTAAAGGAGATCTTCTGCAAATTCCCCATGAGATACATCAGGGGCTCGTGGTACTACATGCTATCTCTACAGGAAATAATAAATTGTAGATGCTGTATTTCCCCACAATATTCATCGTTACTGCAGTCTGTCATGTTAGCCCCTGGTATTCATGGCATTGAAGTCTATTATGATGCTTCTGATTTTTTTGTCTCTGTGTAACATTTTTAATATTTTTGAATCTTATTAAAAAGAGAATATAAGTGAAACTTTGACTATATTTAAGGAAGTGCCTTTGAAGTTACCCCATCACTTTTCCTTTCATCTCTTTACAGGACCAACTTGAGATAACACAAATCCATAGTCACACCTGTGCTCAGTTTTTCTTCCACAGCTCCATCAACTCCTGTTGGAGAAACTGGCTGCAGACCCCTCTAAGTAGCCCCACAAGTGGTTGCTAAGAAATTTTCCCTTTCCTGTCGAGTCACAAGGTGTCTGCTGAGTTTTCGTAGGAGGTGAGGTAACAGCCTCATCAAAGACTTTGGTTCAATGAAAGTCTTCATCAGAGCATCCAACTTTCATTCACTGAATTTAGTAAACAAAAGGTGCGTGGAGGAGTTACCATTTCTTTTAGGTACAGTTTCATGCATTTCTTACAGCAAGCAGAAGCCACCAACTGGAGTGATGTGGAATCACCACATAACTGAATGTTGAGCGGAAATCTATGATGCCAGCACTCACAAACTGATACTTTATTGTAAAATCCCTCCCCATGAAATCTCTCAGATGGGATGCACAAGTGGAATAAGAGATGATTAATTTATTTACCCAAGAGCATACTGGTTATAACACTCATCTGAGAGCAGACTTTGTGATCTCTGGAGTGGATCCAAACTGAGAGCAAGTAGAGAAGCATAAGGACAGATTGGGGAGGCAGATAATGATCTCTATGTTGGAGGGTTCAGGCTCCCTCCAACAAAGAGATCATTTAAAAATGGTTTTCCCTGGTGCTAGGTGAAAGCACAAACCCCAGGGTCTTGAGTAAAAGGTGTTAAGTGGGATGAGTCCTCTTACTGTCCTGTGTGCAGACATAGTGCTTACCCTGCTCGTGGGCTCTTCTTTCTCTCCTGCAGCTACTTATCTGGAAGAACTGTGCACTGTAATTTTATTCCAGCTCAGCCTCTGCTAGGCTCATCAGTCTGAGATTTTTAGTAAAAAAATCATCTTTTGAAGAATTCTATTTGTAAAATTGAAGTATCTTCTAAGGAAGATTCTAGAACTATGTTGTAATTTTTCTATCCTCCTTGATTCCCAATTAATGTTATCTTGCGATAGTTCCCTTTTTCACCTGGTGCATACCAGCAATGTATTTCATGATAGCCACACTGGGCTGGCTGGTGAATCACTAAAAAACATGAAGTCAGCATAAACATACTCCTCTCTTCTCCCCTTTCCTTCTGACTTCACCCTAACTTCCTAGATTCGTGTTTCTGGGTGCATGGTGTCTCAGGCAACCAAAAAGAATCATAAATGGCAAATAAAAATCAGGAATACCTCTGTTTTCACTGTTGCTCACAAGACTTATTCAAAAAAAGTACTTTGCCTTTGGGCAGAAAGATCCTGCTAAATCTCACGTAATAACTGAATTTTGTAAAGAAACCTGAAACCAGGCAAATGTTACTAATCTCTGCCAATATTTTATCACAGTTTATGCCATAAAATTGCTGCCCACCAATTTTCCCCCTGCTATTCCCCCTTTATATAGCTCTATTCGTGCAAAGTACAAAATCTCTAGAGACAGCACCGTATCACAGCCGCCTTCACTTTGGGTGTGCTACTTTATAAAGGGAGTTTTGCTACTAGTGGGCAACAAGAGCCTGTACATTTAGAGTTGCTCTGAGACTGATGGGATTATTCTAGATTCATTCAGAAAACAGTCTTTTGTGTCATAATTGTAGTAGTCCCAAATGGTATTGCAAGTTAGAAAAATTTAGGTGCTGTCTAGTTTTTTGACCTGGGCTCTTATATCTTTTTCTTGCTGTGATAAGATATTCCACTAGTGAGAGTAAAGACTGATCCCTGCTGGGCTGCTGGATGAACATTAATACATAACCAATATTGAGGGAAAGGAAACCATGAAAAGTGTAAATAAAGGATGGTGGAAAAGCCCAGCTCACTCATTTTTTCTGCTCTATATCTGTGGCTACAGTTATTTCCCCAGGGACCGAGACATTGAAGGAATACAAGGTTCATCATTTCTCTGCTATCTAGGGAGACCACATGAGAATGAGAAGAGCAGATGACCATCCTTGTAAGTCAGAAATAAGAACTGTGGTATTCAAGGGGGAGTAGGAAAGAAAAGGAACAGGATGAAAAACAGGACAGATGGATTCCTTTAAAAGCTCTTTTAAACAAAGGAAACAAACTATTTCAAATGCTGAGTTTTACTTAAAAGTAGTTTACATGGTAACCAGTGAATGTACAGGAAAAGGAGATACATAAGCTCTCTGTTTTGTCTTACATTATTCCTCTGAGATCTGAAATGAGATTTATAAATTATTTTTACATTCTGGCTTCCTAAACTCAGTGGTTTGGCACATATAGATGAAGGAGTTCTGCACATTTGCACAAAATATGTTGAAAAATATGAGTCACCTGGACCTGTACAAGGACATTCAGAGCCATGCAGAGGACATGGGCATTGCAAGACTGAGACATAGACTTGAACTTCCTGAACAGGTCTTGGGAAATTGAGAGTCAACTCTCCTTCTTCTGGAGAAGTGAGGAAATTTAGTCTTTCCTGTCAAGCCCATAAGGTGTACCTCATCACATCCATTCTCCTCTAACCAATCTCTACCAGCTGCATATCAAAGAGTGAGATGGAACTTGGATTCTCTGAAGCAAAGAAAGAACTTGAACGTGAAGAATGAAAATTACGCTTCACCTTCTATACCCGCTGTGAAGGAACTACTTACTGGGCTCTGACATGAATACTGACCTGTCCTCATTCACCCACCTCCAAACAAAAGAGAAGCTATGACTTTGTTTTGTGAAGAATCCAATAAATCTTGTGCACACAGGTGCATTTGTGTGCATGCGTGTACACATATCTGACACTGAGAAATACTACTGGATCCAGTCCCTCAGAGAGATTTATCACAAGGAATTTGTTGCTACTAGATACTTTTAGCCTAAAGCAGAGTGTTGGTGGTATCAGCATATGGTAGAAACATGATTCACAGTACAGAACATTTCAAAATTATTAGATGCTGGTAATATCACAAAACTGTGATGCCAGTGCCCCCTCTGCGCTGTGCTGTATGGGCTGCCTTAGCCCCAGCCTGCCCTTGTTGGCCACATCATGCACACTTGTCTTCATGACCCCCAGGGAGTGTCTTGTGCCCTTCACCAACCAGATCAAACAATGTTTCAGCTGCTCCTGCACCCACTTTCTCCTCCATCATATGAGAAGCAGGGAGACTTTCTCTACAATGGGGTCTGTGAGGGTCGCCAAGGAAGAGTCTTATTTTGGGACTTATTTTGGGACCATTGTTCACATGCACTCCAGGAAATGGAATGTCTTGTGTCAGGTCAGATTGTCCATATAACAAGAAGTTAGTGAGGAGAGGTAGATCTTTCCTTCCGCCCAAAATGGATCCTGCTAAACCCTTTGGTGTAAAAACCAGATTCCTTGATATCTTTGGTATTAAAAAAGATTCAACTGTTTGTCTCTGCTTCTCTGCAGACAGGAGTCAAGTCCTGAGCTGTGCTGCTTCTTAAGCCACTCTGGTCAAGCACAGAGCACATCTTCAGCTTTGCTGGGGTTTATACAGCCCCAATGTCATGTGTAATGAGTTCTCAGGATCTCAGCACCAGTTTGCTGCCTGAATTGCACCAGTGTCCTAATCCAGATCATAAATCTCTTTTGATTTTGGTCTGAAGAGAAGTCATATGTTGTAGTCCCTAACTTGACTTTTCATTTCTAGTAACTCTCATTTGGTGTACATTTTTACACTTTCTATATGGGAACCAAATGTTTTGAATAGAACAATCAAATCATTTTTCTCCTCATCTGACTATATTAAAGCCAGGTAAGGAGTCTATTTTTATCACAGCTCTTGTCTTCCCTCACTTTTCTATCTAAGTTATGCAACATATATTTTTACTCTGTATGTGTGTCTCACCAGACACAAGCTAAATCCTGGTCAAATCTGGAAATCTTTGATTTCTTCTGGCTTCACCCTTTCTTTTTTTTTTTTTTTTTTTTTTATAAAATTTTTTTGACTTGTGCACTTACATTCTTATAAGTGGTATGGAAATGTAAAGGGTGTTTGAGACATCCCAATTTGGGACAACTTCCACATGGATAAAAATCAGAAAAAAATGCCAAAAAATACCTAAAAATCGGGGCTGCTCCCCCTTTTCTTCCTCAAGGTAACAGAATAAAACCCGTGTCTTCCCGATACCGTTTTAAGGTTTCAGGGAGCAAGGAGTTAATATTTATTATTTTTTTTTTGTTGATGAATTCTTTAGAAAGGCAAAAGCCTCTTATAACTCGCCACCGACAATGAGAAAACGTGAAAATCCCTTTCAGGACAGAGAGGTAGGGGGAGATGATGGTGCAGAAAGTGTATAACTTGGGGGTAATGCGGAGTGATCCTAGATAAGATAAATGCTGTATGTGGTGCTTTATAACTTCCTTTTTTAATGCTTTTTTGGTGTGTGTTTGGGGGATTTGGGGAGATGGGGGCTCCTTTCTTTTCCTCTTTTTCTTTCCCCCTTTTTTTTTTTTTTTTTTTTTTGGTACAACTCAGCCTGTATCCCTCAGAATCAGGAAGAGATTTGATGCTCAAAGAGATTAACTCATGTGCTCAGGGCCCATAAGAAAAGTCTGTGGTAGAAACAGTTGTCAGATCCCCTGTAAAGCTGAGAAAGCAGGGGCTTAAAAACAAAACCATCCTCTCTCACGGGTATGAGATTTATCTTCCCTAAGAGCTCTTTATTCATTCACTCTCCCTTGTTCAGAATCCCAGATAATATTGTCTGGCAGAAGTTCAGTATGTGCTATCCTACTGTCACTTGTAATTTTCTGGTTATGGCATAATCTTCCCTAGTTCCACAGCTGCCCATTCTGCAGTTTCTTAAATCTTCCCTTGAAACCAGCTGATGTTAGGAACAGACTCTTGGACTATCTTTTCTGGTAGAGTATGAAAATTCTGCCCCTGCTTTTAACAGCATAGCCACTTCCTGATTCTCTCTCCAAAGAGATTTGGATTCATGTTAATTCCAAAATTCCTAACATTTGGAAACTGGACTGATCTAGTAAGCTGGATTTTGCAAGAGTAGTCTGGGTCTGACATTAGTTAGCCAGTATTTTTGATAAAGAATTAAATGGTGACATGAGGAGTTCATATAGCAAAGTCCCTGAACTGAAAATGGCTTTGATAAATGAAAAAAAATTGCCCTAGAATAAACAGGATGCCGTTTAATAGGGTGAGTGAAGCACATGTAGGCATAATGGGATAAGTGCTTAAATGACAAAAAATGTGAACTGGACTGCAGGTCTACAGAAAAAGACAATAAATCCCAACCAGAGTAAATGCAAACACACAACAAAGTATTTTAGGCATGTAAAGTAAATTATCCTCATTCTTCTTACTTTTGATCACACATCTTAAGTATTGTGGCGTGTTTTGCATGCTGCATCTTAGGAAAGGAATGGACCACCTGAAGAGAGCATTCAGGAAACCAACCTGAAAGCTCAGAAATTGGGGTAACACAACCTATGTGAGAAAAATGAGTACACCTAGGATGTGTTTAAGAGGAGTCAACATTCTCAAGGTCCACCAAGCCAGTCCTTCCTCTAACTCATACTATTTTAATCCCTGTAATTAACAGCTGAGGTTGCTCTCTGCAGGCTTAAACATTGACTCCAAAACATTCCTCCCTGAATTCAATGCCTTTATCCAGGCTAAGGGGAAATCTTGTGTATCTTCTCTGGAAAGCATTTCAGAATGCTCAGAACATTAAATTAACAGGAGGAAAGACTTTCACTTTACAGAATTATGTCCACCACCATTCCCTCTCCCAGCGAATTTCAAGCTCCTTGCAGGAGCAAAACTTCTTTTCTGGCATTTATCCATCTCCAATCATCCAAATGGCCTTCAAATAGTTTAATTAACAAATAATGACACAGGATAGCTTTCACTTATTTGCCCTCAGTACATTTTCTTTTTATTTTTGGAAATTTTATGGTATTAATTTTTGATTTCCAAATGTAATAAATCCAGGGATATGAGTATTAGCATAAGCTTATGAGGCCTACCATGTTATTACTCACACAAAGCTTTTCTGGATGAGACTTGTAAAACAAATCCTGTTTTCTCCTAAGTTAAAGGGCTGGTAGCACACTGAGTGAGGCTGGAGATACCTGAGATATTGCTTCAAATTTTACAGCCTTGGAAACACTTCCTCCCCTGCCCCCTATGGAAAAGTGTGATTAAAAAAGGAGACCTTGGCTGAGCTTGAAACAATCTCTGAAAACCTATAAATCTTTATTAAATTCTGTGTTAAAACTCAGCTGAGGAGGAGTGGAGACACACTTTGTTCCGGGGATGCTTTTGCTAGAAAGTACTCAGGGGCCTATAATAAGCACAGAGCTCATCTGTAGCTAATGATTCGGAGGAAGGACTCTCCCACATCGTGGGGTGGTTTTAAGGGCACTGTGCTACAGCAGTAGCATTATACTTCATCTGCGACTTAGCCAAGGCTTGACATTTGATATGTGTGTAAAACACCACTTGCATATGGTGCTGTAGCTGAGGGCTCCCGGGCTGCATCGAGCTCACAGGATGCATCCATCTGGCCTGCAGCCTCGGCACTGAGGAATCACAGCCATGTGGCAGCAGCAGCCAGGGCTAAAGAAAAGCTACAAGGCCCGTTTGGAGGGTCAGACACTGAAGAGCTTGGGAAACTGCTGCCACCTTCATTTGTCCTATGACTAGGGTCAAACCCGAAGTCCCCATCGGCTGTTAGAAGGCAGGGTCTAGCCTGTGTTTGGTGTTGGAGGAGAAGGAGAAGCTGGCTGGGGAAGGGCACTGTGGACCTCTCCCTCCCTCTAGTGGCTTCCTTACAGATAGGAGCTGCTACCTCTGTGCTAAGGCATTTGACCAGCAGGTTCAAGTATTTCCAGGTTCAATTTTGCATTTTTGAAATATAGGTCTAGGCTTAAATACTCACTGAGAAGTCCTCACAGTGTGAAGCTGTACAACTGTGGCCCCTGAGGGACATGGGATGTCCTGGGCAGCCTTAGTGTGAATCCCATACTAATACAGTGTGTCCTCTTAATCATCCCTATTGACAAAAGAGCCCTAGAGATTGGTAGTGGTTAGAGGTTCTTGGGCTTTTGGTTGTTGCGCGTGGTTTTATAAGATCAAGGGATCTGTGCCATAAATTCTTGCTGACATATAATAGGGTTGTTAAAAATACTACCAAAATCCATAAATCACACCATTCCTATGATATATTTATTATAGAGACTAGGGTAGTTATGTTCTCAAGACTTTTAGTCTTCACAAAAGAATGACGCAATCAAGGAAAAATAATACAGTGTAGAAACCCAGAGGGAGTGAGAGCTTCTAATGTGAGATGTTACAGGTTTGATTGACTTCACAGCTTGGTTTGTACTCTGCATCTGTCAAAGTATTCGCACTTGGCAAGTGAATTGTTCTTTCCTAGGGTTTTTTGTTTGTTTGTTTTTGTTTGCAAGGTCAATGAATTCAATGAATTCTGGGACTGGAAATATTAGAGAGAGAAGAAAAAATGTGAAGAGTTAAAAAAAAGGAGATGGAAAAGATGGGGAAGGATGGAAACGAGCTGAAATACCAGTTTCAAGAATTTTCAAACACTGTGCATCTCCATTCCTTTTCATATGAGCGAGCCTGGTGAATGTGGGCACGTACAGGAGACAGCCAGAGCCAGCACTCAGGGTCTCCGTGTGAACAGTGGGGTGGTATCTGCAGGAGCTGCTCTTCCTGCTAACAGGTGAATGTTGTATTCTTGAGGATGAAATTCTCCTGCAGCGGAAGTCAACCTTGCTAAGTGATTTTAGTGTACCATATTTTCATCCTGCTGTTTAACCTCATGTTGTGCTGCACTGATAAATAAGTGTTCCCTCACCCAAATCACGTGGCTGTGGGAAAATAGGCCTGCCCAAGGAGGCTTTGGCTGGTCTCATGCCCCCAGCCAGCTGCACCTGTGATGCTTTCTGAAAGCAAAACTGGAACCTACCACCTCCTGCTCTACCAGCTTCTTTTCAACAGGAACCATTTATTCATTACAAAGCAACATATATAAAAATATGGCCACTGCTTTACAATGGTGACTGCAGTGCTTCACCTGAATTGTTAGCACGCTGTGGGGAAAATGTGACAGATTCTGTGAGTCAGGTCCTCTAGACAAATGCTAAAAGTACCACTTTAAAAGTTATGTTTGATTCTAAATCTCTTTGAACATAAACTGAACCAATGAAGAAATGTAGCACTACAAAGAAAACAAAGTGCTGCAATGTTTCAAGTACAGGAAAGTAAAAGCAGACAAACAGCTTGATTAAATCTGATAGACACCATTACTTTTGTTCCAGCAGCAAAAAGTACATTTCAGATGGTACTTTCATCTCTCTTTTACCTCCTAGTAAAGGTCCAAAAATAACCCCAAAGAGTGAGAAGCACAATGTGTTTTTTCTTCCTGCTTGGCTGGCTAGGCTGAATCACAGACCTACAGGACTGTCTTCCTTTGAGATGGAGAGTGATACTATTAGCCCTGCAGTACAGAAGGGAAATTGAGGCACACAGGACGCCACATGACTGCTCCAACACTGCCACAAAAGCCTGGCGTGCAGCTCAAAAGCTGATTCTTTGGTGTTCTGGGCTCATACCTCAGCCACTTTGCTCTCCTTCCAGCTTGACTGAATTACATGTGCTACTGCCCATGCATCGCAGGCACGTTTTCAGGAAGCAAATATTTGTTTGCTCTACCCAAAGTATGAAATGTGCTCATTGTTACCATATATTAACTGATAGTAAAATGTGAATAGAAACTCAAGTTCCAACCTGGATAACTTCTTTGCTAAATTTTAGGAACACATTTTCCACTTCAAGTTAGATGAAAGGATCTTAACCCTGATTTTTCACTGTATGTGGCAGCTGCTATCAGATAGTTGGAGAATATAAGGAAAAAATATAGACTGATCTTTTCTTGATTTATTCTCCCATTATTCAGCATAAATGCTTAGTCATTTAAAAAATTCCTTGGTAAAATAAAGACATACCAATTTCATTATATCAAAATGGATATCAGGTCAGTAGTTTTGCATTTGCATTTATTTTAATGTACTAATTGGCTGACAATAGACATCTGATTGTTTTTTCCATCTGTAAAATGTCATATAACATTAAAAAACAACATTTGATAGTTATTGGAAATATTTCACAGTTAGTATTTGCATGCTACTTTTATGTTGCTCTTCATTTCCCTTTATAATGTAGAATTTAAAGTCGTTTTGTACTTCAATATAAATTCAAGAATTCAGAGTTCATCTTATAGCCAAAATTCTCACAGAAATGCCCTGCATCAAAAAAACTGACGTTTACTGTCATATTCAGACACCCAAATTGTTCACTGTTCTGTTTCTGGAAGCATTAAAGCCTTGTTTATCCATAGGTAAGGCAGCTGCAAATCTGAACTGTGCCCATACTTAAAGGTCTCTTTTTAAAGTAGAAGATGATTCAGACTTATTTGTTCTTGGTCTCTTATGAGCTCAGAGTACCACTTGAGTACAATTATATGCTATGTCTTTGTGCTACTGACCTGCAATCTACAGGGAGCTGAACTGCGGGCATCTTGTCTGCCTCCCAAAAGGATTTTGGGATAATGACTTTGAATAGTTAGTGTGACATGAAGCCAATGATTTAATCTTTGGTATATTTGATTTAAGAGCAATATTAGGCAGGAGTGGAGAGAGAACCCTGCTGTGAAGGTATTTTTAAGTACGAGGGTTTTAAGCCATTAGCAGTGATCAGGATGTGTGTCACAAAGCAGGTAGTGTGTGCATCTAACATTTCCCATGCAGTTCCACATCTCCTTTGGCTGGGAGGTTAATTATTCAACTTACTTATATAGGATTTATTAACAGATATTATGATGCTTCAATAATCAAAGATTCAGTATAAACATTACTATTAGTTTAGAAGTTGTCAAAACAGGGTGCCTTTTAACACAGAAACTTTGGCAACAGACATGTAGCTGAGCAAAAGAAAGAGAATACATGGGTGAAGCAGAAAAGATGTGCTCTGCTCAATGAATCAGGCTTTGTATGGAGTCTTCTCTGCAGATAGCCATGAACTCCTTGGCTACATGCAGGAGAATAAACTTCCATAGGTGGCATGATCAGAGCCTTTTCTTTTACTTCTTTCTGTAGGGCTATTGCAATTTATGTAGTCTTTGCCAGTGTAGGGAGATGAGAACAGCAAGCGGGAACAGTCCAGGTTACACAGTTTTTTGCCAGTTCCAGCAGACAGCATAGCCTGAGGGCAAGCAGGGAATGCACCTTGGCCTGTTACAGCCTTTCTTCAGCAGACTTGATTGTAATCAATCTTCTTGCTGTTAAGTCTCCCTCCTGGTAGCTAGTCCCACCAGCTTCCTAAAATCTGTTTTGGCAATTTTACAAATCCTGGAGGCATGCAAAGTCACACTGTTACCAATGTCAACCTGAAGTGACTCAACATTTTGACTGTTTTTAAAAATGAAATAAAGTATTTCCTCTTTGTGTCACTCAGCTTTCATATGTGGATGTCTGGAAAGGGAATGAAACATAAATGGTGCAAATACAGATTTCATTAATAAATTCATGAAAATGTTGAGCATCTGTTAGTTCAATAACTTAAATTTATTTGAAACAGTTCATCTTAGAATACTCTCTGAGTGGAAAAAAAAATGGGGAAAATTGCTCCTCTTTACTCTTCTTCAAGGTTGGTTAGTAAGGTGAAATGCACACGATATGAAACAATCAATGCCGCAGCACCATCACAGTTATTAATGGGAAATAAATATGGATTACAGATGTGCTGTCTCGTTGCAAAAGAAAGTGGGTGATTTATAAATTGCCAGTTATCACTTTGAAATACCAGTCCTCACAGAGCATCTGAACTGGATTTATTTTGAAGGAATGATCTGGAGCAGAAGGTTTTACAGCTTGCTGTTGTTCTCCTTGAAAGCACTGAGACAAAACAGTGTATGCAATAAATCACATGCTGTATACCAAACATTATTTACATGTTTTCAAGTGAGTTGCTAAACTAGTACAAAAGAGAGTAAATTCCCATTGGTGCTTGATAGATATCCTTTAGGAATTATATTCTAGTTTCTCTTAGGGGAGTATATTCATAAATCAATTTGTGGTTTAATCCCTACAGAGAATGTATTTCTTCTAAAAACCTTGCCTATGTCTTTGTGTTTGAAGACAACTGTAATTGATTTTACGAGACTGATCTTTTGATCAGATTAGTTTATTGGATTAGGCTTTTATCATCACCAGGATTTATTTGTTTTCCATGCTGTATTTATTCAGAAATTTTATCAAAGGTTTTTGCACACTGTGTGATTGTCTCTTAAAAGACTAAAACTTCCAACCAGTTTTTTGGAATGAAAATTTGCATACATCACATGAAAAGTTGGTTAAGGTTCACCAAGAGTCAAATTCCATTATGCCTCTCATGGGAGGGCTGAAAGAGAGCAGTCTGTTTGAACTTCCAAGGAAGAACCTGCGTGGGAAGGCTGTCATCTATGGCAATACCAAGGACCCCTGTAAAGGTGATTTAGAGCTGATGGCCTCACCCAGGGTGCTCCTCTCCAATAGCTACATTGTAGGCACAATGACATTGTAGGCACAATGGAGGCCAAAGTCAATGATGAGGTGTGCACTGAGGCACCTTTAGCACTTTAGCTGGCTGTAGTAAGAAATAACTTTAATTTCAACTTCACCTATACAGATTGTGTGCTTTTTTCTTTTCTTCTGCCCATAACTTGCATAAACCTTTGTATTCACAGTCAGCTTTGGATGTTGTGAATTTATACTTTTCGTTTGGCTTTTACAATAACCTGACTTGTAGTAAGGGTGGTTGGAAGGTAACTGGCTTACATGAAAGCATTTTTCTTTGGCAACTCAGAAGACTAGGGAACTAACATGAGCTGTATCCCCATTCAGTTCTGCTGTGCCTTAGCAGACATGTACAGACTGTTTAAGAGCTGGTGTTTTAGGGGTTGTAAAGGGAGGCACCTTTTGGTGACCAGCAACAACCAGGAGGACTCATCAGCATGCAGCAAGTAAGTGGGAAGCTCCCAGAGGCCCTCTCCAGGCTCTGTAGCAATGCTGTAAGTAATTCCCACTGCTGCTCATGTGGCTATCTGTGTGAAGAGAGCTGGCACCGGGAGCAATTAGCAGCACTACAGATCAGGGTACCTAGCAAGGTGCTTAGCACAACAGACACCCGCTGGCACATGCTCTGGAAAAATCTAGTACGACATTCTGGCAGACTTTCTAGATTTATGTTGGCTTGCTGTAAAGAGCTTTTAACTATTGCTCAAGGAATTGGATGTTACGACAGTCTGACCCAGTGCACGTGGCAACAAGGCAGCATCCATTTCAGAGGTTTTCAACATACTGTCTACTTGCACATCCATGGGTTATGCTAGCCACTACTCCTTGAGTTATATTATTAATCAAATAGTTGGCAGTGAAACTCAATATCCTGCCAGCTTGTGAAATTCTCATTTAGAAATTACAGTGGCTAACCCCATAGTAATGCAAAGAATATGACATTTATCTTTGTTTTCTGTTTAAATGCAGATAAATCAGTAGTGATGAGCTAGAAAACACCATTACCTCGACCCCCACCACCTCTTAGGCGAGTGAAAAGCTCACTAAGTACTTAGTTTTTGTGAAACAGAATGTGGGCAATATTTCCATTTTGGAAACAAAAATACTTTTATTGGTATCATTTAATTTATCCCCAATCATTTACAACAAACACCATGAGATACAGACCACATCCTCTGCTCATAACTTCACTTCTTGGTTTGACATGCCATTTGGGCAACTTCAGGGAGTCTAAACAAAAATATACCCTTTGGTTTACAAAGAAATACTGGGTGCTGACCCTTGTATTGAAATAACAAGGCTCTCTTGTTATTTCCAACAACTGTGTTATAGGAAACTTCAGAAATTAAAGGAGTTCCAGAAATGGAATTTTCCCGATGTTTAACCTAAACCTCCCAAGTCAGCTTCATGCTGTTACTTCGAGTCCTGTCACTGGTCACGAGAGTGAAGAGATCAGTACCTATCGCTACATTTCATCTTGTGAGGATGTTGAGGACTTCAATGAAGTCTCCCCTCAGTCTCCTCCAGACTGAAAAAACCAAGTCACCTCAGCTGCTCCTTACTAAGCCTTCCTCTCAAGGCCCTTCACCATCCTCATGGCCCTTCCTTGGGACACTTTCTAATATCTTAATGTCTTTTTTATATTGTTGTGCCCAAAACTTCACACAAGACTCAAGGTGTGGCCAGCCCAGTGCAGAGCAGAGCGGGACAATCCCCTCCCTTGCCCAGCTGCTGATGCTGTGCCTGATGCACCCCAGGACACGGATGGCCCTCCTGGCTGTCAGGGCACTGCTGACTCACATTCAACCTTCCACTGACCAGGGACCCCCAGGTCCCTTTCTGTGGTGCTGCTGTCCAGCCTCTCGTCCCCCAGTCTGTCTGTACATCCAGGATTGCCCCATCCCAGGTGCAGAACCTGGCACTTGCCCTTCTTAAATTTCATACAGTTGATGATTGCCCATCTCTCTAATTTGTTTAGGTCTCTCTGCAGAGCCTCTGCCCTCAAGGGAATAGACAGAATTTAATAGATTTTGACACCAGAAAAGACCCTTTTGATCAAGAATTCTGATTGTGTACACAGGAATTATATGATATTACCTTGTGGCTCCTGCATTAGGACTCTGCTTCTTGGCTGGTCCAGAGCATGCCTTCTAAAATTGTAATTTTAAGACCTGAAATGATGGAAAATTAGGATGCTGCAGTTATATTAGCATCTATACAGGATTAAATATGCAGCTGAAGTGAAGATCTTACACTGAAAAAGTCCATAAAACCAGAACATGTTACCTATGGGTATAACAAACTAAGTTCTTCGTCCAGGTCATCCCACTGAAATTGCTGTGATCTCAAAGGGCAAAAAAGCATGGTTCAGAAGGAAGAACACCAGTGTCTAGCCCAGTGTGAATCATGAACCTGCTTGTGTTCATACCTAACTATAGTCTCATAGACTATATAGAGTCTGAATATGTGGTCTGTAGTCTATAGTCTAACATAAAGTCTCTGTATATTGAGTACTTACACAGACTATACATATAGATTATACAGATAAACTATAGTAAAAATATATACAGTCTTATATAGTCTCTGAATAGTCTCAGACAAAATAAAACACCAGCAGCTAAGAAAGCAGAAAACTCTTCAGGCAGACTCCAAACACCAACATGTTTATACTGTTACTTGTATCAGGAGAAACCACCTTGTGCTCAGAAATGTTTCAGGAAAACATTTTTTGAGTAAAAGGAAAAAAAACCCCAAAACCTCAAATGTTACACTCCTTTTGTACTTTTCAAAGAAAAACATGCATTTTTTTTCTATGTTTAAGTGTAAATTTATTGTGCTAAACATGATAAATTAAATTATTTGAAGCTAATCTAACAACTCATTTTGTTTTTCCTCACTGTTGTTGTTAAACAAATATGTTCATTTATACCATAGAGTTGCTATGCTCACCTTTGAATTAGAGAATTTAAAATATCTTAGGATACAAGAGGCTGATCGGGTGGGATCAGGTGGGATTTAGTCATATAAAACTTCATCTTTCAACAGTAAAATTGTTTCTTCTGTTATCAGCGCCCATTAGAGAATGTATAACCATTTTTTCTCCAATCTAATTGCTGCTTTGCTAGGAGAGTTTTTCCTAACAGTCACTAGGTAGATTTTTCTCTCAGTAAGCTGGGAAATATAAAGAGGAACTCAAACAAACAATTGAAAGTTCAAAGAATTTTTACAAATAGGAAAAAGAGATGCATTGATTAATTCTTTCTTTAACAGTCCGATTATTTAACTTCCTGTCATGGTTTAGCATAGTTTGGGTTTTTAGTCTCATTAGTAAATAATGGATTTTGAACCAAAACCACTACATTTCCATTTGACACTAAAAAGGGAGAAAAATATAAATGAAAGAAAAAGAATCTATAAACTCTTTGTTTCGCCTGAAAGATATGTCTCTTTCAAATCTTTCACATGCCATGTTTGAAGCAGGTTGCAAGCATCAAATCATGTTAAGCTTGACTTACTGTAATGCAACATGAAAGATACAGCCTGAAGTAATGCATAACAATGTGACTTGTCACATGTGGGAGTTTTAAAAAGAAAGCAATTTGCTGATAAAAACAACACAATTAAACAATGGCTGGTTTGAATAAAAATGCAATATTTTCATGATGTGTCTCAGTTTGGGATTATAAGAGACATTTTGGTCTGAGAAAAGGATTAGTTCCCTGTCTGCTGGGAAATGACTAAGGTAAGAAAAGAAGCGTTTGGCAGAGCAGCTGTCCTTGGCAAAGGCAGTGGTTTGAGGCAGGCATTATACATGAAGAAATACTTCCACCACTGCAGTGGTCAACATTAGAAGAGCAATGTTTGGGAAGTGTGCATGTAAGTACATCATATACCTCTGCCACTTGTGGTCATTAGATACCTTGAGGCTCTTTATTCAAGACTCTCAGTGCTGTGCTGTAAGGCGTGTCAGGCAGGGGTTGTTCTTGCAATGATTTTGATTATCTGTAGTTATTTTCCTTGCTTGCCATTCTTGCCTTGCCTGTTGCAGGCACTTCTCTCTGACCACAGCAGTGTACAGGACTTGGGAATCCTCTCAAATACACATGCATGGTCAGCTGCACATAGGGTGTGCTCCTTTTAACATGGTTTTTGTCCCTCACTCATTCTGGTACTTTTCAAAAATACCTTTCTTTGAAGGAAGATGCTCCTTGTTTCTCAGTTGCATACAGCAGTAGGTCTCACCAAGCTAAGGCTGCTCACACAAACAAGGTGTTGTTGACCACGGGATTTTAGGCCTGTTGAAGTAAAACTTTATTGCTCTTCCTGACAGCGCCAGCTGGTGACTCCAGCCTGTGCTGCTGTCACCTGCACATAGAATAAATAAAGAAGGCATGGAGTAAAGCTGAGTAGGGTGTGCAGCTGCACAAATGCCACGCCATTTAATACAGGAGTTTAATGCAAACTGTTGAGATAACCTGGTACAAGGGAAACACAAGCTGTACGAGACGAGAAGAAAGGGCAAAGGCAAAGCAGACTGCATGGGAATGGAAGAGGAGCAGAAGCAGTGTTTATGGTAGGAAAAGGGATAGGGAGGGCAAGAGTTCAAGCAACAAGTACAAACACCATTAAAATAAAGGGTAAAATCCTGTCTGCTTCCCCAGATGACAACAGCAATGATAAAATGGTTCACAGCATGGTATTGCAGGGAGCCCCAGAAAGGCTCTCTTCATTCAAGGAGCAAGGGTCTCACATCACCTCTCTAAGGCAGCAGGGCCCCATGTCCAGACACTGTGAGGTTATGTTCCCAGAACACCACTGCAAAATACTAGGAAGCTGTTTAAACTGGAAGGATTCCTCTTCTGCATTCTGAATTTAAGAAATCACAATGGAAAATTAAAGCATATGTTTTTAGCAAAGCAAACCAATGGTTTTTTGTATAAAACCCACTAAACCATCACACATCTAGAAAGCCCTAACATGATTGACAGTGTACTTAAGAGAAGACACGCTGGGAATAGAAAAGGTTAGACTTCAGGGACAATTTAACAAGCAGCAGAAAGACATTTGCATATGTAGTGTCTGAAACAGGACCGAGGAAGTGGAAGGCAAGGATCAGCAAGTACAGCCATGGTCACTGGCAAGCATGTCACAACATTTGGTCTCTTCTCTTTACAGCCCACAAAACACTTGTGTGTGCCCTATTACCAGCTAATGGGCTGCAATGAGAGAGAGAAAGTCACAAGCGTATCAGAGGATGAGAGCAGAAGATGGATAAAAATCATGACTAGTCTTGCAACTTGCCATAACGGTTCAATCCTGCTGTTCTTAAGGCACAAGCTTCACTTGCAGTGGACATTGAGATATTTGTCTCTGAGCCTCTTTGTGCCTGTTTAAGAGGAGAGGGAATCAGCTGTCATTTCAATGCTAAAGTCCTTGGGATGGCAATGAGATGGAAAGAGTCACGTGTATATTTTTCTCAAAGGTTATGTCCTTGATTCTCCATTTCATGGTGATGGCCAGGGGCTGGAGAGAGTGTGCATGTGCTTGTGTTCCAGTAACGGATTTTTTATATTTAAAAACATATGACATGTGGATAAAATTCATCTCTTATGTAAAACTGCGTCACTTTAATGATGTATTTTCAGAGATGAATTTGCATCTACTCATTTAAATCAGACCCAAGTGATTAGAAATCCCTACAAGCAATTTTAAATAAAAAATAAGAACTGGTAAATAAAAACATCTGGTAGATGATTAAATTCCACATGTTGAGCTTTTATTAGGAATAGCTGATATAACTCTAAGAGAGATCTTGCATGTAAGCATTATTCATTTATATGGTTCCTGATCAAGAATGGTAAAGAAACATGGAGGGACAGCAAAGCCACTGTGAGACATCTTTAACTGTGGGCTTGGAATGTGCTGCTTCTTCATTTATTCTTCTTCTTTTGACTGTGATGTGACTGCAATTTTCAGGAAAAAAGTTACAGTCAATTCTGTCCATGGTTTTATACTTGGTGCATTTAAATTAGACATCTATATTGTCTTTGTGTAAATGGGCTGGTAGGGAGAGGGGAGGAAAGATTTCAGACCATCCGGTTTTCATCAGAAGATCCCTGGGAAGATTTGGGCACTTCTGACCTGCCACATGCTGAAGGCACTTCATCTGTGGTATGTGTCAACTTGAGAAATAAAGTTGTTCCCAATTAGAAGTGACTGTAAGTATGACAGCTTGCACATAAGAGGTACTCTCCCAACAAAAACACTACCATGAACTGTTTGGTTCCATCAAAAGCACAAAAAAAGGAGATTTCCAGCTAACCAGCAAACTCAGCAAGAGACCCGAGAGAACTTTGTTATTCCTTTAATGTGAAGAAAGGCCCGGGACTGCACCCAAAGGTGTGTTAAACTGCCAACACACTCAGTATGTCTGTGTTAATTTATACAACCTTACCTTAAAATACACTCTTGACATTCCTAATTATGGATATCATGTATTTGTACAAACATGACTTACGTTATTAACGTTCTGCACACCATCAGAAAATGGGAGGCATTAACCCTGGTGAAATGCGAGAGAGCTGATGATCAGGTCTCTGCTGGTGGAGCTGGTTGTGTACCACTTCTGTCAGTGAGAGCCAGTGAAGGGCTTTGTGTGCCTGTGCTGTGGGTGCATGAGGTTGAGAGAAGTTCAAGGAAACAACATCACAAGGATTTTTACAGTCCCAGGCCTCCAGAAATGCCTGTCAGCAAGGATTGATGTCCTATGGGCCCTTTTCTTCTCCTGCCCCACACAAGGGCATGAGGGATAAGAACATGCTGTTGTTGCTTCTCCTGAGTTGCAGTCACACTACAGCACTGGTGATACCGCTGCTGAAGCCATGAAGATGCAGATGTCCACATGGACTATACAAAAGCTGAAGCAAGTATCATCCTGCTGCACTAGGAACCTTCACTGGAAACACTTCTGGGAGTGACATCTTATTTTTATCAAAAGTGGATACAGCTTCATTTCAGTAGGGCAGTCTAAGCCAGGGCAAAATAAATGTTTTATGCAATTTTTCTCCATTGTCTTTGTCTGGCAATGCTATCCCAAACCAACAGCTTCACTTGCATTGCACTTTCTCAGATGGGAGCCTGAAAGGCTTTTAGCTGTGCATGTTCTCAATTATTTTTATTTTTAGGCTTCTGTCCTCCAAAGCCTTATTTAAGACAATAGTGACATTAATTATAACAGGACTGCCTTACTTGCATGAGTGAGAACTACTCAAAGCTTTATCAGATTGTGTCCAAGATCCAAAGTAGAGAAGAGTGTGTAAGCCAAGAGTTTGTGGACTTTAACACTTTCCTCACTTTTAAGCAACTACATCACACCATAAATAATATAGACTAACAGGATAATTAAACAGCCTAAGTGTAGCAAGGGGGAATATTTCAATAACAAATATTGCTACCCATATACCTCAACAGAATGTGCTAAAGTAAACAAAATGATAGCATAATTATAGTCATTCCAGTTATGTTAATTAGGCTATATACACACTTCATTGATAAGCAACTGTGGTGCAAAGAAGTGCTGTAAGCCTGATATTTCCTTGGTTAGCAGCTTTGTTGTGCATATGCTGCTGTTATGATCTTAGTTGCATTAATGCAGAGCAAAAAACCCCACAACCCAGACCTAAAAATAATAGTAATAATAATGCTATGTGTCAGGGCAGGCTTAGTGCAAGGTTCAAGCTGAACAGCCCAGTGTGATGTTTCTCCCACTCTGAATTCAAGTTCCCAGGGAAGATTGCCAGCAAGACTTCCCAAGACAACATCCCAATAAATGCAAATACACAGCAAACATTGAGGCTAGTTTTGCTCCACAGAGGGAGCCCTTTACACCTGTGTTTTGCTGACTCTGTAGCTATAATTTCTCAACACTCTGCAAGGTGGTGTTTTGGATTGCAGCTGCTCAGAATTTAACATCACATCTTTTTTTTTACAGAAGTATTTTTGTGTGTATTGTTTTTCTTTTCCCCGTGAAGTGTAACTATTTCACAAAAACTGTTGTCGATTTCTTAAAATACTAACTTCTGTGTTTAAAAAAAATTAATGGGAAGAAATATGGCTTTGCTCATTTTTGATGATTTTTTATGGCGCGCCTAAAATAAAAAAAAAATTGAAAATTTTCAGAAACTTAACAGAGAATAAAAACAACTGCATTAAACAAAATTTAAAAGTAGGATCAACAGTTTGGACAAAATGCTTTATAGCAGATAAAGGGTTCATTTCTTTAAAACAAAGAAATATTTAAGAATTTTCCACTTGAAATAGCCTAGGTTCTCTCTTTCAATCTTAAACATGACCTGTGACACTTAAAGTCATTCTCTCTTTCTTTTCTATTTATTCAGTATTTCTAATTTTGAACACTTCTGATTGTTGAAAAACTTTCCCACCAACTTTGGTATTTTTACTGGTTTTCCTGTGTCATGAAACTTTTGCTACTGTTTTTTTGGCTGCTGCTGCCGTAGTTTAGGTACATCTCTGCTACTCGGTGAAAAGATCCCTGAACTAGCCCCATCCACAGTGTGCCTGTATTATGGCATCCCCAATGTTGTCAACCACTTTGGCAACACAGTGCAGTGCTGGGCAATGGAGACACTCCTGGCTTGCTCGGAACTGGTCTCAGTCTTTCTCCTGCAGTGCCACTTTGCACTGTCCAGGCATAAATTTAGTGGAGAATTAGGCCCAAAATTAGAAATATCAGCGAAATAGATAAGATCAGTGCAGGATCGCATTAAAATACAAGCACTTCAATGAGGCTGGAGAAGTCAAAAGACTCATTTTGAGCTGCAGTTTGAGCAAACCAGGTTATATTTTTACCTACATCAGGCAGTTACTCTCCTGTCTCTATTCTGTTGGTAGGAGTCATGACCTCTGGTCTTGGCCTCTCAACTGCTTTAGAGAGGATACTGCTTCTTGCCTCATTTCTAGTCTCACCACCAACATTCAGAAATACATCTCAAACTTTTAAAAATTTATGAGACTTGTTAAAAAAAAATCAAAAAACACATAAAAAAGTAATTATTCATGGTCCAGTATTATTTTCTTCAGCTGGTGATGTGGCTATTACATTTCAGAGTAATTGGTGTTTCATCATGGAACAGCAGTACCCTAAGTAAAGGTCTGGCTCACTCAGCTCTGATAGCCAGCTGTAGACTCAGTGTTGCACAGAAAAGTTTGTGGCACAGGAAACAAACATAACAAACCATCCCCAAAGATAGTTAAAGCAACATTCAGAAACATTTGTCTTGCTGTTGCAGGAATTAAATGAAAAGTTACAAGCCTGAAACAAAACATACCTTTGAAGTATCTTTTTTTTCTCCACCCCTGAAGATTTACACTGCTCTTAATGGCTTGAAATAATCAAGAATTAAAGTTTCCTGCCTAACCATTTGATATGAATACTCTATATGGATCACACCAAACTCCTGTGTCAGTTTCTTTCACTTTGAAAAGTATTTAAAAAAAATTCTGATCTAAACACTACCTCCAGAAATAATGAAAGACCTTCTCCAAATTCTACAAATAGTGTCGTTCAATCCTGCAAGACCTTCAGCTTCACCTAAGATTTGCTGAATACAAAGAACAACATTCAAGAGAAACTTAGTAATGCCTTTCCCTGACTGCAAGACTGGAACTTAAATGTGCATGTGGAATTTTTCACAATATGCTGTGTTTGTGGTTTTAATTATCATCATAAGTGCCACAGTTAATCTGTAGTTCAACATGTGAAAATGTTTATAAAGTTTTTTACATGCTGGCTTAGTAACACATACAAACATTTAGGTTTAAAGGAACATTGCGGGTTGTGTCCTCACCGCTTATGAACCCTTACGTCAGCCATCTGGAGACCCTCCCCAGCTCTTTCACCACCTGTGACTTGGCCACCCAAGCTCTTTCTCCTTCTGACCTCACCTCCTCTAGCCAGCAACAGAAAGAAATCCTTCTCTGTCCAAACGCAGAGGAGAAGCAAAGGTGAGAGACTCAGAACAGAGGAATTCTATGGTGCTGAATCCACCAGAAATCAATGTATAAGGTGTAATTCTGAAATGACCACGCTCTCCATCAAGGGTTAAGGCTGGAGGTAGATTTTCCCCAGCACACAAACAGGACCTTGATGGCAGGGGATCTTCCTCTTCTTATCTGCTTATTCCAGCATATGCATGATGCCTGGCAGAGGGGCAGAAAAAGCATGGCAGAGAAGGATGCGAAGGGTAGGAAAGGTCACCGAGCATAGGTACTTCTTCACCAACCCAACAGCCACACATTGCACTGCGGTGCCAAGCGCAGAATAACCTGGTCACCATCCCATGGGAATGCTCAAATGCCACGTTCTTCACCACCAACCAAAGGATGCTGGCTCTGTCAGAGCATTCAGCTATATGACTGGACATTTGAAAGCACAGACTATTACTTTATGAAGGGGTAACACTGAAGAAATACAAATTCAAATATTCTGAGTGACGGTGCTGCAATAGAGAGGATACTGAGGCACATCAGCAAGCTGTGCACTCAGAAGAGAGTGGGCTCCTAGGGCTCCAAGAGCAATGCTGTGAGACTGTGACACCTCTGCACTTTTGCCACTGGGACTGCCCCACAGATTAACCTGCAGGACCAGATCTGACTTTCTCTCCTCTTCACCCATCTTTTCAAGGAGGAAAACCCAATAGCTCATCCTTAACCCAAGAGGTCCATTCCCTGTCTGATGCGGGGGAGACCACTGACCTCTACATAACTGCCCACAGACGAGAAACCAGAAATATTAATAAAGGATAAATCTTCACAGAGTCTGTGAGGCAGCTCTCAGCAAAGCTGCTGTGCTCAGAGCTTCTCACGTTGGACTCTTATGAGGAAAAACACTGGTACTGACTTTCACCTTTTTTCTCAAACACTTCTTTCCTGCTGACAACAGACATGGTAGAATTACGAAAGGACTTGAATCATTTGTGATGCACACTGCCAGTGGTCTTCTAGATAAACTGAAAATAAACTGTAAAGAAAAATTGTTACAGAAAAGAGCATAAAGTAATATAGCTAAAGAACACAATAAATAGAGTGGCAGCTTTTTCTTTTAGGAAGGAGTTGTAAATAGCTTTGGAACAATCAGCTACTTGTCCATGGTCAATTCAACTTTAGCACAGACTTTAAAGGTAAAGAAGTACATTTCTTGACCACACAACAGGCTTGATGAAATCCTTATTCTTTCTTAAAATTCTGTGCAAACCATGTGAGAAGTATGCTGTGTATAGGATAGCTGGTAGTAAACTGTCACACGCCAATAGAACTTGAAAAGCAACCTCAGAATCCAGAAGGCCAAAATGCTGCCTTCTGTTTGATCACAAAGGCATTACCAAACTGCTTAATATCTCCATGTCCATTCCAGCAACTCTCTAATGCTCAAACCACACATGACACTTTAAAACAAGATTGTTCCCACTCAAAGGAGTTTTCCTAAAACACAATTCATGCAGACCCAGCAAAACCAAACCGCTTCCCTGAGTATCACTGTTGGGGTATTAGGAGCTCTCCTGGTTTTTTTTCTGTTAAAGGAATTTTCCCCATACATGTTGCTAGGGGGACAAATTGCTGGGTAATTAAGAAAAACAAAATACCTAGCCATTGTAGTGGGGTGCATCGGCTACTCTTTTGCTTCACTTGGGTGTGTGGGCAGTTGGTCCCCAGCGTTTGGACAGAGAGGGAGGCTGCTTTCTTTGGCTGCTTTTCCTTCTGCCAGAGAAACCCCGGGATCCCAAGCCCGCCTTCCCTGCCCCGCTGGGAACTGGGCCATGGCCGTCCTGCCCCCACCGTTGCTTCGAGCCTTCGCTGCGTTGTAGCCGTGCTCACCCTGCCTGCCCAGGCCTCCAGGGGGTTCCCACTGCAGCTCTGCAGTTCGGATACACCTTGTCTGCCACCCAGGATTCGTGCTCGTCCCTGCCGTTCCAGCCTGCTGTTCCAGACGGTCCGGCCGGACACCAGGATCGGC
>NW_008237244.1:6133824-6141699 GCF_000691975.1 Corvus brachyrhynchos
AGAAAGGGCCTGACAGCCGAGAAGGCCGGCACTGGGTTTGTGATTGTTTGCTGTTACTGCCAGAGTTATTGCTGTTTGTTTGACTGGTTATACACACGTAGATATATAATAGTAAAGAACTGTTATTCCTATTTCCCACATCTTTGCCTAAAAGCCCCTTGATTTCAAAATTATAATAACTCAGAGGGAAGGGGGTCGCATCTGCCATTCCGATGGATGGCTCCTGCCTTCCTTAGCAGACACCTGTCTTTCAAACCAAGACAATCACAAACCCTCCTAATAGCATTGATATGATGAGAAAGGCAACATGAATCTAAATATTCATAGAAGTTTGTAGAGGGCACAGTTTAAACAGCTGTGAAGAGGCTTATGCTGTATATGCATCAAATCAATACCAGTCTTCGGTGTGTGAAACAGGAACATCTTCACTCAAACCCAAACTACATAACACATCAAATTCATTCTGCTTCCTGATAAGTCATATATTTTCAGATCTGTCTCTCATAACATTTTAGAAGTACTCTTTGGTGAACATGCAATAAATAAGGATTGTACACTACTGTGCATGTGCGTGTATGTGTTCAAAGCAACAGTATATTAGTTCCAGGAAGAGATTTGACTCTTATGCATCCCTCCTGATTCCTTCATGGTTGATATGGACATATCAATGCTATTTCTTGGAACAGTTTATTCTAAGCTCCTCTTTCATTGCAGCCAACAGGCTATTTATGAGTAATTCACTGTAACAACAACGACAATCTTCTTATGAGTCTATTATGAGTCTAAGGTGATCCTGCACACACCTTTTTAATGTCTTTTTTTTTTTTTTTGCTAATAGGTAGATAAATGAAATCATAATCCAACAGAGATTAATGTTATTTTTACCACAGAAGACATCCCTTTTATTCAGCAGTTTCACTCGGACTAGGACAAGCAATACATAGAAACTAATGAGGGTGGCACAACGCAAAGACTGACAAAAAAAGCCATGGGGAATTTTCTGGCACATTTTAAAGCCTCTAGATGCTCACAGTCATCTGCCAGCAGTTATCACCCCACAGCAGAGATGGCAGAAGTGTGTGCCAGTGAACACCCCCAAGCACTACCCTCAGACACAGCACAGTCACCTTTGCTGACCAGCTGTAGGAACGGTGGCCCTGAGGCTCAGGCACGTGTTCCCTCCCACTGCACACAGCAGCCCCAGCAGAAAAGAACTGACATGGGGGAACGTGGGGGATTTTTAAATCAGCACAGCAGCCTTCTGCTCATGTTGACCAGCACATATTCATCATTGCATCCACGGGACAGAGGCAGCTGGAGGAACAGAAACTCAGCAAGAGGGCAGGTAAAGGTAATTACCTTCTGGGCTTCCCAGCAAGATTCAGCAGAAGACCTGTATGATAATCCTTGGAGACATTTGATACAATGTCTGTGACTGTTTGTTTTCTTCGGGATCAGCTCTGGACCCCAGATATTATGTGGCTCTAAGGAGGACTATAATGACTATGTATAGAGCCGAGAGAATTATTCACATCCTGATGTGGCTGGCAAATACTCAGCTATTCTGGCCTTCCCTTCCAAATGAGTACAAGTGTGGGATGTTTCACCTATTAAAGTTATGGCAACAGCTTCCATGATATGCACAGGTCTGGCTGCAGCATTTAGTCTAGACATGCCATCATCAAGGATCTCACATTGTTTCTTCCTTAGCTCTTTCTATGTCAGACAATTGCTCGGAATATAACTATATCTTATAAAGAATCTCCCAGTAGGTAAAGTTGCTCAGCCACTGGAGGTACTGAAGGAGAGAAAATGAGAGGATGTAGCTCATCCTGACAAAGTGTCATCCTGACACTTTCAAAACAAATAGCACATTGTTGTAAATGTGTTGGGGAACAACAGAGTGAGTGATTCATGTTGAGTCATTTCTTGTTGCCTCTTTAGGCGAGAAAGGCAAAGTGTTTTCTTGTTTGCTGAGCCTAGCTAGATTAAACAGGTCAGTTATGGCAGCACCATCTTGTGGTTCCCAGTTAATACAGCCTGACCAAGGGCAGCCATTAGCTGACAATTTCTATTTGCACACTAAAAGTTACAATACCATTTAACTGGTGTTCTTTCCAATTTGTTAGATTTCAGATCTTGTTCAAAATAAATCAATCTGGAGTATGCAAACTCTGTAAAATCAGGAGGCATTGGTTCAAGACAGAGTGAAATATGGAGAATCTAATTTTTGGTCAGAAATCCAAATGTCTTCTAAGAAGGTTTGGTTTATTGTCTGCTGTGCAACTGTTACAGAGAATTTTACTCTGAGTAAGGAGAAATTAAAGGATATTAGTGCTATCAGAAGGCACAGGGTGAGAATAGATGGCAAACTTCAATATGGACTGACAAAGACCTGGATTTCCTCTACTTTTGAGCAGAGATGGGGACAAAACATGATCAGTACCATTACAGTTAAAAAGTCCTGACTGTGTGAAGGGCCTTTGCCCTTGCAAGTATTTATATTATTTCTGATGTTCAATTAACACAAGTTTTCACCAGCCACTTCCAGATAGATTTAAATTTCAGAGCACAAACAAATACTTATTATAAAAGTAAACCAATAACTGCATGTTGCAGAAAAACCAGAAAAATGTTTCTGTTATCAAAGCTCATGTAAGAATTCTTCATGGGCAAGCTTACAAGGAGTATACCATCTCTTGAAACAACCTGAAACAGATGCTGAACTACTTGAGGCTTAGTTCCTTGAGGCAATTTTTGTACTGTAAAGTAGCACAACCAGATGTCGCTACCTGGAAGGCCTTCAACATCCATTGTACTTAACATAATGTGAAGATGACCAAACATTATTCAGAGCTGAAGAGTAAATGCAGCAGAAAACATAATTCACCGTTAGTTCAGCATGGTCTTCTCTGCAGAATCAGTAATGTTTGGAAGCTGACCATTAAAACATGTGTGAGTGATACGGCTGAAAAGTAAAGCGTGGCTCCATAATGCTCCATAATCAGAAAGGAAAATACTGGAGCAGAAGACTTCACTGGGAAAAGTGTTAAGCCTAAGCGCTGGAGAACTGTGAGCTCCAAAGTTATTCCTCCTGCACTGATACTATAGTGTCATTGTCCAATAACATTTTCACTCCCTTCTAAGAAGAGGATGCAAGATCTTCCATCATGTTCCAAAAAGGGCATATCTATACATACTGCTTTCACAGTACCTTTTGGGTTTTTCTCAGTTGCATTTTCCAATAATTGAGGTGAAAGAGGGTCTTTTCACTCCAATCCTGTTCAGAGTCTGATGAAACTTCACAACAACATGCTTCTTTCACAGATCAAACTTCAGTATTTAAAGGAACTGCAGAAAAATGAGATTTCCTGTGAAAAATTCTCCTCTTGGAATTTCATCTCCAATCTAATTCTTATTTCAAGTAATAGCAAATCATGGGAAAAAATAGCTTCATTGTACAAATCACTGACTTGAAATTATTCCAAAAGCAGCCCTAGATGCTCTTCTATCATCTTGATACAAATCAGAAAAAAAAAAATGGAAGAGGCACAAAAAAAAGTTTTGATATTCTAAAATCTTAGTAAAGAAAATAGACAGTCCATTTATTTCTCTCCTTGCTGATTGAAGTTCAGGGGTTATCTATATTCATATACCACCTATTCAAATTGATTTTATTTTAATTTAAAGAAAAATTGAAAAGCATTCACTTTTTTCTAAGCCAATCACATCAGGAGAGTTTGTCAGACTTTCCAAGAAGTATCTGCTTTGCAAAACCCGAGCAAAATTCAAGATTGCAGAACCTCAGAAGAAACCCACAGATAATGAGTTGCCTATTGTAAAGACACCAAGGTTATTTTGTTTGTCAGAACAGTGGCTTGAAGTATAACCTAATTCCCACATAAAACAGTAGAGTGTGTGGTGTTGTACCCCCTGCAAGTCACAGCAAGTCTACGCATTGGTCATTTCCTCAGAACTTATTTTTTCTAAACTGTAAAAAATGCTCCCAAATCAAACCCATGCCAAAGGCTCAGAACTGAGATGCAGTAATACATACAGCAGAAATCAGGGCTAATATTAGAGGAGCATATACCACCTTAACTGTAGCAGTGTTTAATAAATGACACTTCTAAAATATGGCAACTGAATTCTACCGGTGCTATTAGTAAGCTGTCTCCTGTACTGAAGGAGTGAACAAGGACAATATTGTTACTTATAATTCAGAGCTAGCTTGTATGAAAAAGACATGTGGCATCAGGAAAATGTAATTAATTTGGTGGTGTAAGCCTTCATAAATTATCAAGTATTCCCAATAGCAGTCCTGCAAAACTTACAGAGAACATGAGCTGCCTTTAAATTACTTAGTTTGCTTGCTACCAGAATTCTTTTAAGGTGGTTAGATACTGACACAGTATTAAAAATGCTCAAACTATTGCAATGGCTGACATATTGAGCCACCTTTAATTAAGACCATAATGTTCCTTTGGGCCATACCTAAGACAGTAATCTGTGTCCAGAGGCTGTCACTCTCTTCTCTAATGGACTACAGCACACAAAAATTAATTATAGGGGAAAGGTTGCTGCTCCAACTGGGACTGGAGATTCAAAGGCAAACGTTTTGCTGTTGATCAAAATGAGTAGCTCCTTTTGCAACAGCTAATACAGTTTCTGTCACACAGCACTTAACCCTCTCTTCCAGCATTAATATGAGCAAATTTGTTGCCCAAGGGGAAATTTTTACATTTTTATGTATTCATTATTTTTTTCATTATGATGCCATCACAATTTCACCTGTCCAAAAATCAGGAACAAAACTTGATTTGAAAAATTCAAAAGGAAACATCAGATCACCGAGCCACAAGATTCTTGTAAGCCTATGTCAATAGAAACAGACTACAGCTAAACAAAGATTTCAAAATATTTTTAACTCTCAGTTGTTTAAATTTTTAAACATATTAATATAGAACTTGATAATGCTTTTTGTGTTTGTTTTCAGCAAATATTCAATGGTAAATCATTTTATAGGAGGGGTTGCTTGTAGACACATTAGATTTTAAGCAAACAATATAATGTATTAGTTAAAAGAGAATTTCAGATCATGGATAGTACCACCCATTGCCCAAGACTGTTAACTTTTCGACTCTCTGAACCAGAGAAAGGAAAGCTGCAGGAAACAGAAAGAAAAACATTCCCTGACAAAGATACCTTCATGGTAAACTCCAGTTACTTGTGTTTATCAAAGAATCCTCTTCTGTTGTGAGCCAACCACAAAGATTTAATAACTCACCATCAAACTCACCAAAATATTCTGCTGGGTTAAAACACATCTGCACAGTGTTGACACTGTGTTTGTTCCTGCCTACAAGAGGAATGAGGGAGAGGGAAATGTGAGTTATTGCAAATATTTAAGCTGAAGCAAGGGGTTAGGGATGGAGGAGAAAAAGGCATAACCTAAGTAGTAAGCTTGAAGACAAATTGCTGGCTAAAAGGAGGAGACAGCAATGATTGTCTTGACACAGGATAGCCCCTGCAATTTTTCAACAGATGATCATCAAAATTCAGAGCAGCAACTGCCAGAACATATCTGCAGGCCCCCTCCTCCAGCCTCAGGATACAGGCAGCTCCCATGAACCTCAGGGGAAATCGTTCAAGCACCAGTGTACCGTATTTCAGTAACACCTGAGATGATTAAATGAACAATGAAACTCAGCTGTAAATTTGCAGCAAGGTTGTAGTCTGCAATCTGAATAGTATTAAGAGGAATGAAATAAAAATGAAACCAATGCTCATAGGATAATGTAAATCAGATGCAAATAAGCTTCCATTTTATTTGTCTTTTCTTTGTTTCTTTCTAATAGAGGCATATTTAGCTCACGAAGTGTTCAACATTTATTTTAAAACCCAGTGACTCTATTATTTTGGAGATTTCTTGGGGGATAGGAACAGAGTAAGTTCCCATTCCCCTGAATAAAATGAACCCATATCTTTTCCTGTGAATAAGTTCAAAATGCAAGTCAGAATCAAATATATGAATATGACATGACAAAAATACAATTCTTATTGCCAAAAAATCACAGGCATTTGTCTCTCAGGGTCTTCTTCACAAAAGCAATGCCAGCGTGGGCAGCATGGTAGCATGCTGTAACACCCTTTTTTATCAGCTCTTTGCCTGTTATTTCCACCTCACACAAACACAGACGTGTCATATATGTATCAGTGATACATGCACCATGGATCCTCATTTTGCCTGATCAAAGTGCCTGAAAAAGTATCCTAATTATTATCCTTTAAAAAGCAATCCAAACATGCAGAGCGTGTCTCTAGGACCTTAAGGGTGCAGGTTTCAGGTTTGGTGCTGCCATCAAACTATAGTACGGATTTAGTCAGATTCCTCAATGTCAATAAACCAGCTTCCCACTCTGCTGTATGGAAATATTCCACAGTTCATTTTTTTTCTGAGCTGCAGTTTAATTTGCCTCTCTAACGTAAGCCCAGCCCTCATGAAAGCTACCTATTCATCAACCCAGATATCTGACCTGTAACCCTGAAGATAATGGTTAGCAAAAAAATCAAAGATCAAAATACCTACAGAATTTCCTAATGTCTCTGTAGCATCACGTAAGTACTTCAGTCCTAGTAAAACTGTTTTGAAGCTAGCACTCATTCTTCAACCTGCTCCAGGCCAGCCTGACACAAACCACTGTCAGTTGTCAGAAGCTGGCTGGAAAGTGTTGATGAGAGTTTGTGTTTTGGTAGATCTACTGCTACAGCAGAGGCAATCTTTCTCATATTTCCTTAATTTCCAAAATTAACCCCTCCTTTGATTGACCTTAAAGCAATAATCAATAGCTGAAGAAATCATCATTCAGCAAGATTTGTCTACATTTCTGTTTGTGTTTTCAATGTCTGAGTAACAGACAAGACTACATAGCCAGTCCTTCAAGTCCGTCATAGCTCCTGGCTCATGGCATAGGCAGACATGACTGTGGAGCAAACATTGCACCTCTGTCTCAAAATTTCACTTTTTAATCCCAGTTTTAAAACTTTCTTGGTAAGGTGTAATCTGTTCTAGGACAAACACAAAAGCAGGTCCTTGGTCTACATGGTGGTTTTTTACATTCAAATAGCCTGAGCAGTTTGAGGCCAACACAAGTACTTTAAGAATGCCCTGAAAACCTCTCATGGAGCTTGTCAGATCAATATCAATAACCAGCAGGAAAGTTGTTTGAACTGAGAAAATTGGAAGCAAATCTGTTATGATACTGCTTTAGTCTTTGAAGCAAAGTGTACAGCTGAGCTGGAAACCAGGAGAGAGAATAGGAATTTTAAAGTTCAAAGGAACTTCTCTTTCTTTTCACTACCACTCCTTGCTCAGCTACGTGTTTCTGCCAGAACAGATTGTTCTGATACCTTGAAATAAACAATGGCATCATCATATGCAGAACTGGTCTCTGTCAACTGTACACACCAATAAGTACCAAAATAAATCAAAAATCTCAGAAAAGATAGGCTGTCAGAAAAAATAATCCCAGACACAAAAAATACTTCCAGACTTCTCTGTATCAAATGTTTTGGGATTTGTATTTTCACCTATTATCCCCAATCGAGGAAATAAGGTAATGAATGGAAAAGACCACTAATCTATTTCATTAATGTCCCAGGTGTATGAATACACTTTAAAATTGCTTTGTTCCTAGAGCCAAATAGCTGAAAATCCTACTTTGGTTAATCTTTGCCTAAAGGATTGCTCAAACTCATCCTTTTTGATTAGCCCCCACTATGGGAGAATAGCAAGGTGAAGTGTGAGCAGAGACACTGGGAAAGAGCATGTGCAACAGCAGCCCAGGTAGCTGGCATCAGCAGGGAGGCATTCCT
>NW_008237244.1:6141760-6179338 GCF_000691975.1 Corvus brachyrhynchos
CCGCCCAGCCCTTGGGGAGACTGCATGGCTGAAGAGCTTTGGTCAGGAGCAGAAACAGATCAGCTCGGGCCAGCCCCTACTGGACTGCCAGGAGCACTGGAGCAGCAAACAGGCAGCTCCTCCTGCTGGGTTATTCCCCGTGCAGACCTGCTTTTCTTTGTGCCACCTATACATCCTACTATTCCAAAACCTTTGCATCACCTGATCCTCTCTTTTTCACAGTCTTGAATTCTTCCTCCAGACTTTTTCACTTTTATTGAGTTATTCAAAGAGCATGGATAAAAGGGCCCTTTCAAAACTCAGAAGGTTGCTGTGAGATTTAGTGCAGGCAGAGAGTTTGGGCTGTTCTAGATAGTGAAGTTAGAGTGAAAAAGGGATCTACCACCCATTATCACTAACATCCTATTTCTTTGTCATTATCACTTAATTATCTTGTCTTGTTTATTTAAACAACAAGGCAATTAAGAGGCATTGTCAATGGAACAGAACCCTGGCACAGGCGAATGGTCTCTGTTGTGAGATAAATGCCAAGATATTTAACAGGCAGCAGCATAACAGGAGAGAAATTGTTTCTAAAGCACTGGGCAGTGATTGCTGTAAAATGTGTGCCATTGCTACTGCAGGATACCTTACAGTCCTCCTAATAGTCATTAATTGTCTACTGCAGGGAAGTCCCTTGGTACTTTCTCCAGATATGGCTATACCTTGTGAATATACCTAAAATACTCTGCTGGAGTCTGGCATTACCATAAGAATTCTGTAAATACCAAACACCACTAACCAGAAAAAACTCAGAAAATAACAACTGGAAGTATCAGTGACTTACAAGAAGTAGCTAAATATAATTTTATTAGGAGATTACTTATGGGACCCATGGGATGGAGTAAAGGCATTGTTCTATCTCATCAGACCAACAATTCATCTAATCCAGTGGCTGTTCTCTGACAGCACCAAACAGCAAATTGTTCAAGGTGCATAATATCTTTGCACCAGGTCATGATAGAAAAATATACCTGTAGGAGAAGTTTCTGCCCAAGATGTAGAACTAGTGGTATTTTCCATCCTGAAGTAGCAAGAATGATTTGTCATTTCGTTGTTTATTCTAATGTAATCCTGCTAACCACTTGAACAGCTTAATGTGTTTTGAATGCTTTTCATTTTGTCTAGATTTGCATCAAATCAGAGGGGAAATTTGCACCTAGTAGATGTGAAAGGAGAACCAACCACCTTTGGTAAGCACAGAATGCTTATGGGAGAGGAGCTGGTGGGAGTGAAGACACTTTGCATGGGCTGGTGGGAAGGAAAGGAGTAGGTCTGAGGTTTGAGGAACTTTGGAAGAGAAGCAGTTGGGAGCAGGTGAGATGAGCATCCCATGGGGAGCATTTCAGATACACACACTGAAGCCTACCTTCCACCCTTGCACCAGCCTCACTGTCTGCTTTGTTGATGGAAAGGTGGTCTTTGCAGGAAATGGTTTTCATTAGTCTAGTGGAAAAATGTATATCTGTGGCAATGATTGACAAGAATGACCTGAAAATTTCTTTTTCAGTTGTTCTTAAGGGTAAAAAATTAATGTTTTGGGTTTATGTTCATTTCTGTATGACCGTTTAATACAACAGAAATAATAGCAGACTACTCTGTGGGTTAGTGCTTTAAAAATGAATGTATTTATTTATTGATATTTTGAAGTGCTTACTTTTTCCTTGTTGCTCTCTAGGGCCAAGGGTCCATCTCTGGCAGAAACACAGTACTTAGGAGTCCAGTTTTGAGCCTAGAAAATACAATTGCAGAAATGGTGTACACTTTGGGATAGAAACAGAGAATAAGAAATGGAATGAAGGGATGGAAGGAACTGGGAGCTACCAACAAAGAAGCATAGTTTGTTCTTTAATACTGTTTTGATATTCTACTGGTAGTTTTATATTTTCTTCTTTTTTCATCACCTTTTCTCAGTGATTCCAAACACTGGAGAAATACTGGTGCTGATGTTGCATAGATTATTATGACAAATGCCACCACCACTTCTTCCTGCTCTCTCAGATGAGCGAGCTCCATTGCTTGATTATCTAAAGATCATGTCCGACTCCAATTAGCATTACTTATTAAATCAAGTTTAACTCAGAAAAATAATTAAATGTTTAAATTAAGGCATTCTACTTTGTCACACACTTGGGTCGGCTGGCAAGTATATGGAACAGTTGTTAATATTGAAAATGAGATGAAAGATGTTCTAAATTTATCTCCCCAACATTTCCATTAAGCATAATAATGGATGTTTGACAGTAACGCATTGTTGTCGAGCCAGTGAGAATCATTTGTGAAATGAAGTGATCACACACCTTTGAAAGTAGTCTCACAGAAACCTGGAATCATTCAGGGTGGAATAGATAAATTTTCATTCACCTGGGAGCTGTATTTTAGCTGCCTTATGGCTCAAATAAAAATGAACAATTTTCAAATGAATATAAAAATCATACTTAAAAGACTTCAAATGCAAAGTATATATGTATTTTCCAGCATCCGTATATGGATTAATATGTACCATCTGGGTTACATCTGGTGATATTAAAGTGTTGTCTCATGAGCAGAATAGGTGTGAGAACCATGAAGCAAAACTTAGCAGTGCTGGCACTTACTGCAAAGGAGACAACATTCATATGTAACTCCAAAAGTACACTGCCTTGTCCCTTCACTGCTGCTGCTTTTAAATCTCTGTCTCCCTGCTTTTGTCCCATATTTTTCCCTTAATTTTCATTTTATTTTTCCTAAGGATGTCCAACAGCATCCATGATGCAGACTGCCATTTCCTCTAGGTCCTGGGTTCAGCTTTTGCAGCAGGCCTTCAGTCAGGGCTGCAGTCACGCTGTAAGTGAAATCCATGGGTCTTCCATTCTCCATGGTGTTCCCGCAATGACCCTCATCCTCTTCTCACCATTCTCTGAAAATTCTGCTCAGAAAAGCATACACCTTTCATTCCTCTGGTTGTCTTCAGCTTCTCAGTAAACATTTCCAGTGGCTTGACTTTCTGTATTCCATCCTTTTCTTTAAAGACTGTTACCCATATGGACCTTTCCTCACCTTCACCTCCCTCTCTTTTGCCTCAAATTACCATCTTCCCCAAACCATATGTGTAGCTGCTTCATTTCTTTCCCTGGTCTATCTGGACCCTTAATCACGAGGGCTCTGAGGGTTCCCAAAGAGCAGTTGTCTGGCAATTTTGGTTGTCTCCTAAAGCACAAAGAGCTTTATTCTCTGGCCCCTAATAATGCCAAGAAATCTCCAGGTACTTTATGAAAGTCTGTACTATGAACTCAGCACACATTCTATAATCTCAAAGTGAAAACTGAAGACAAAATAAAACAAATCTTCATTATTGATTGTAAGAGTAATCTACATATGACCTTGGATAAGATGGTCCACAGTGTAGAACGTGCAAGATGGAAACACGGAAAGATGAAAGGGTTACCTGATGTCTTGCTACAGACTTCAGATCCTGAGGGATGGTGGACTGTACTGCCTCTCAGAAGTCAGTTCTGCAGTTCAAAGAGAAAAATTTTTATCATCCTTACACATAGCTATTTTTTGTTTTCAGAGAGAGTCAGATGAGGTGTAATTTGCTAACATTGCTCTTCCCATGAAACAAAGGAGTGGTTTAGATGGCCTTCCCTGCTTTTTTTCAGAACTATTTTCTTTGCTTCTGTGGGCTACATAATCACACTGTAAGAATGGCCTTTTGCCATGTGCTACAGATTAATCCACCCAGTTCAAGAACCTGCACGTTTCAGAAGAAATGTATGTAAAAGCTCTATATACAAATAAAATCTCAGCCACTCTGTATTGAGCAAAGTGCAGGAGAAGATGCCCAACTTCTGATTTACCATGTGTGAAATTAAAGTACTTCAGCACAAGTCCTCATACAAGCAGGGGAGAACAGCACACAGTTACTCACCTGAAGAGATTAATCTCTTTCTGCACATAAACAAAAAAGTATATCTGTTCCTCTGGCTTTTCATACAGAGTATGTTCATCTGTAGGATCTGATCTCACCAATGGATCTTCAGGTTCTACACTCAAGAATTCAACATGTCAAAAACGTGCCTAGAAATGTGGAGAGAAAGCCTCATTTATCTCTGACTCACCAGACGCCAAGTTATAGACAAGTCTGGCATGTGTCTCTCCCTTTGCAATGCATGTAGCAGGCCCTGGGCTTTCCTAACATGCTGAAGCTTTTGGGAGATCCTGTTTGCTTTCTTTAGGTCCTCTCCTAAAAACCACTTAGAGAGGGAAACTGTTTGCTTTTAACAGTTCAAGATATTATTCCCTTTAACTTATTTGATTAAGCAGATGGACACATTTTAACCTTCAGAAGTAGATTTTCAGACTGGCATCAACTGCCTTGAATTATGTCAAAAGGTAGGTAACTCTGAAGGTTTCTCTGCAAAAAGCATTATATAAAGACACAGTGGCAGCCCAAATTACTTCCCAACGCACCTAAAGGAATCAGATAGAAAGAAGAACATTTTCACTGCATTTTAAATGCAAGAAACTGAGGCTTGCAGTTGAACAAAGAGACTCATCACTGTTATGGACCAAGGACTGGCCCCAGTGCCTTTGCTGTTGTTCTCAGCCCAGAGCTGGCATCTTCTTTACACAAGACAAGTTGTCTTGAGTTTGGGCTCATTGCAGCAGAGAGGGATGAAATGAAAGGTGTTTCTTTCACTTGGATGAACTATGGTACAGGTGGAAAAGTTACAATATTTTTTATTTTACTTTTAAATGAAGCGTTAAAAAATCTGCCAGGCAGAATATTTTTTCAGCTTTCTTTCCTAACCCTAGAGTGGCTGTAAAACCTCAGCAGTTAAATATGTTTTCTCTGGCTCCAAGTCTAATGCATCCATAAAAATTACATTTTAAATAAAGAAAACATGTTTTGTTCCAGCTACAGAGTGGCTCTACAACACTACGTATTTTCTAAAAATGCATTTAATTCTCATTTAAAAAATCCTTCAATACACCGTGACTGAATAATTTGTTGAAAACCCTATATATGTTCTAATCTTCAATTTATCAACCTTAAACCAGCATTTTGGGATCTGGTAGAAGAAAAGCCTTAGATTAAAAACCTTTCATATTTTCCCCTGACCACATTTAGGTCATGGCCTCTCTGGGGGTTTCTGGGGCTGGATTTTGTGTTCTGTGAGAAGCAGAGCTCCCCTTGTTTTTACGTCAAGTCCAGATATTTTTCAGACAGCCTGAAGAGGTTTGAGACCTCAGGACTAAGAGAAATGTCACCAAACAATTCTACGTCTTTGACTAAAACTGTGATTGTCCTTCTCTGAGCAGAAGAGAGGGTCTCATGAGATGTGTGGCTCTTTCAGAAAGGATCCATCCTAAGAAACGAACTGCATGATTTCCATTGTTCCTTCCAAGCTCCGGTAAAGGCTCCCTCTTCAATCTTGAGCAAGTCACTTAACCATTTTCATTTCATTTCCTTCTTTGCAGAATGGGAAAACTAATTTTTACTGGCCTTAAGGCATAACGTGAAGAGAGATCAATTCTCTTGCTTTCAGCAGGCAGCATTTTGCAAATGCCTGTTTTAATGGAGCTGTTCTGAGTGAGGACAGGGGAGGTGAATAGATGCTCAGATTGCCCATCAGGACAGGTTGTCAGGGTTTGCAGTGCACAGAGCCTGTGCCCTCTCTCCCTGCTGGTCCCTGAGCTTTACTGTGTCCCACTGGAGGCAAGGGACAAAGATGAAATTCGGGGTTAGAGGGGAAGAGCTCCCTCCAAGAATGGATATGACTGTATAAAGTTGTTTTCTGCATTGTTCTCCATTCCTAACTCTTCTATGAGCCTCCAAAACATATTCCCTGAGAGATTACATACAGTATGGGTTATTTTTCCCTTGTTCTCCCTCCTTGTTCTTGCCAACATGTTCTGCAAAATTCTCCCACAAAACATCACAGGCAGCTTGGGTCTTGCTTATCACTCAAAATTATGTATGATGAGGTAACTGTCACCCCACTCTTCGTTCCTCAGATAAAATACATCCCAACCAGAACAGGCTGTGGTACATATCAGGTTCATGTGGGGCTTTGAAACAAAAAATTTGGGAAGGGAGTGATGAGAAGAGTCACTCAAAAGAGTACAAGAAATCATCTGGATGTCTTTAGGTTCAACCAGCCCCTTCCCACTGAAGCTGACTGGGAGTACTTTGCCCCCGTGGAGTACAGGTTCCAGCCCCAACTTATCTTCCTGACTCACAGCATAAGTCAGTGAGAGGCGTGGGATAAAAACTACTGCCTCACAAGAGGTAGCGCCGTCACTAGCTCCTGTGAGCTCAGAGCGCAGCAAAACTGTGCCCAGGCAGCCTCTGCCTCTCCACGACCAAAACACAGGGCACACAGGGCCTGCAGTGCCCTTCTTTCAAAGGTAGACTTGCTGCCCACCTCCCACAGAGCTCAGCCAGTTCCCTGCTGTTGGAGCTCTTCCGGGGACTCCTGGAGATGGTCTGCATTTGTATGCAAAACTTCTTAATAAGCCTTTTTAAATATTGAAAATAAAAAGCTGCCAGCAAGAGCAAATGGACTGCAGTCAACTACAATTGGAATATAGTGAAAGGTATACATCTTCTTTATTTTTTTACATAAAGTGATTTTAATTTAATGCCTGGAAGAGTCTGCTGTTGTCTTCTAAGATTCTCAGTTCTGCTTAGTATGAAGTGTTATAAACATGTTTAAGCAGAATCTGTTCATGTTGGAAGTCTAAGGCAATAAAAATATTTTTACAGGTTTGCTAAAATAATGCCATGGTCAGCTCTGTCTCATGCTAAAGAGCACTGATCTTAGGGCTGGCCATAAAAGCCACAGTCTCTTTAGCAGAGAGGAGCCGGAATACTTATTTCTTCCCTGAACAAAGGACTGTCACATTCTCTCTAAAATAATGAGCATTGTTTATTCATATACAAATAATTTTAGTTAAGTGCTGAATGAAGCCATCACAAGCACTGTCTACTAGTCAAAGACCAGGGAGATAGGTCTCAGTTACCACAGAGCTGTTTTGTTAGACTCCTGATTCCTGCATCCTAACCAGAAGCAGCACTTTGTCACCTTTTTGCTAGAGGTGACTGCGAAAGCTGAAGGAGTGAAAGACCAGAGTGGTTTTGTGAACTGTGTACAGGGGACCCTGCATTTGCTGCTTCACCTGACTGGTTGTTTATGAGATCTCAGCAATACCCCCACTGCCGTGGGGCAGGGTGTCTGTGACGTGAACACAACCAACGGCAGTACCAAATGTTGCCACTGAGAATTAATTGTCTTTTGCTACATCAGTTTAATGAACTGTTTTCGGGGACATCTGGCTTCCCTGCCTGAGGGTGGGGGAAAAGGTGGACTACCAGGAAGGCAGGAAAATGCTGCTCTTCAGCACATTTTGTCTCCAAATATTCCTATAGTTATTGCTTGCTGATATGGCCCTGCTCTCCTGCATGATTGATCCATGCTGCTACGTGTTCTCTTCCAAACACCTCCATGCACAATCTCCTCCCACGTTCCTAACATTTACACTAAATTACGCTGCAGAGTCCACTCAAGGCTTTTCCATTGGTTTTCATGGTCTCTGCTAAGCTCTTTTCTCTTCCAAGAAGACCTCACTACAGCACACAGGAAGCACAGGCACTGACCAGGGCAGAGTGATTCTTGCCACCATTTCCTGCATTAGCACAGAGGATCAGTGTCTCTCTAGGAGAAGTGGGACCTTATTTTTACTAAATGGCCTGTGAAGCATTTCCATTAAAGATGGTTTGGTGTATTATAACTAAGTGGACGGAACAGAGTGAGCATATATTTTCCCAAGAAAGTTTGGATCACACCACACATCTGGTTTTCATTGAAATTCTCAACTTTAGCAAAAAAAAAAAAGAGTCCAGCTGAGTTAATAAAGACTCAAGGAAGGCAGGTGGTTGGCGTGATTGCAAGAGAGTTGAACAGGATCAAAACATGAGCATCCTCCAAAGTTTTGGTTCAGATCATTCCTGGAAAGCATTTTAGCATCCAGTTTGTAGGCCTGAATGAGTGAAAGGATTGCTTATAAGTGCTGAGTGCACAAATAATCATATTTTTTCCCTGAAATGTTTTTGTTTTCTTTCCTTTCTTTGTAAATCTTACTATCAGGTGGGTCAGCCTGACCATTGCACAAGTCTGAAAAAATACATGAGCCATTTGCGTGGGTAACACTACCACACTCAGCTTTGTAGTAGCCATGCCAGATAGACCAACTGCTACTTGTTCAGAGGCACAGGACATCCAACTTAGCTGTCAGTGCTTGGGAAGAGTTTCGAGAAGGATGAATAATGCTAGGATTCAAGCCTGGCTGAAAGCTTTGTTCTGAAAGCAGTCACAATATGGAACACCTGCTGCTGCAGCTTCAGGAAATAACGGTGATGAATAAAGAATTTTTCCCTCAGTCTGTTAGTGCTCACCACTGTCCCCAGTGATATGACATCCCAGGACAACAAAGTCCTTCCATTTCTAACAAGGTTAAACCTCCTTCGTAATGTGGGAGATGTGTCCTGCATAGCAGGCACAGTAGGCCCTCTGGCAGTTTGTCCTGGCTATCGCAATAAATCTGGAAAAAATTTATTGAGGAAACAGAGATGCTGCCATAGGAAAAAAATATTGTGACTAACAGGGACTGTTGAACATTTTTCTCAGACACCAGGTGCTTTGAAATGGTGTTTTGCACTTTCTAATGGTAGACTTATGTCTTGGCACTGTGCTTATGTGAGAAATAATGTAAAGAGGTGCCCTGTTTATATATGGGCGTATGTGCCTCCTTTGCTGGCTGTGCTGGGCTGTTAGCCTGGCCCTGACACTGTGGGACAGGACCAAGTAGTACCTTTTTGTGATTGGTACCATCAAACTAATATTTCAGTTAATATTTTTCACATCAGCTAAGGATTCAATGAAAGACTCAAAGAGAGAACTAAGGCCCCTTGATCCTCAGTCCCTGTTCTAATAAAGTAGTGATTAACGTTACAGTTCATTATTACTTTCAATTTCAACTCCCGTATGAAGCTAGAGGAGCTGCAGTACTAGCCAGAATCCTATTTTCTGTCTGTCAGTTAAGCAAATGAAGTCCCAAGACAGTTTGACTCACCTTCATATATGAAAGAAAATTCTTTATTCCAACACACCTGTGTCTTTCTTAAAATGTGTCTTTATTCTGAAAAGTGACTGTTAAAAAGTCTCATCCTTTCACTCAATTGATCTATTCCCTGTCTGTATATTTATCCAATGTATTTAGTACTCAAATTAATTTTTACAACTTTTTTTTCTTTCACTTCTTAGTGTTGACAAAGCTATGAGAAAAAAGCTGGTTTCCATCCTGACTCATGTGTCACCAAAAGAGTTGTTAAATATTTTTCATTTCCAGGACCAAAATGCTGCCTCCTCAACTATTCCTTTGCAAACTCAGAGGAAAATTTATTTGCAAAGGTTTAATTGTGAGTAGAATTTGATGTAACGAAGCTTTAATGGCAAAGCTGCATGAGCCAGAAAATGCACAGCTTGACTTTCAGATCCCAAGCTGAGTCTGCAAGTGGAGATGCTTCTAAACTGAGAAAATGTCATTCAAGTCACTCAGGCACAATAAATGTGAATCCCTTACCACCTTTTTTATAGTAAAGAACAGGCTCATATGAACACTAATGGAGGACTAAGACACTGATGGCTACTTCTGCATAACCAGGGTAGTATTTAACAAGAAGACTCAAAGAAGCATTGTGTAAAAACTGTCAAGCTCAATACACACAAATGGCCAAATGTGTTTTCTTCAGAGCAGAACAACTGTGGTGCACCAAAAATGCCCTATTTTTCCAGCTCTACCAGTTTTTCTAAAGAAAAATGACTCCCTAGAAATCTTCCCCTGGGTTGTCATGGCTGCAGTGACATTTCCACTTTTGCTCAAGAACTCATCTGGAGAGGCAAGTTCTAAGAAAGCCTCAGGGAGTGATGGCCATAAAAATCTCTGATTTCCTATGAAGGATAGTGAAATGTGCCAACCAACCAGGAGTTCAATCTGGGTGACTGTTCTAGGTGAAAATAATAAGTACAGTTCATTGGAGAAAATGACAAAAAAGAAATTTTATCAGCTAAAAGTGCTCAACAACCTTTCCCATTCCTCATTCACTTTACCAGCGTGGTCTGAATATTATTTTTGTAGAAAATTTGTATTTAGAGTCTGCTTACTCAGTTTACCTGCCTTAGGTTCTTCCTCCAGGCAAAACCAGCCCAAATAAAGTAGCTGACAAAGTCCTTGCTTACATAGGCAAGTACTGAGTATCTTGAGTCTCTTGGCCCCCGGGAATGCTTCCAGGCAAAGCCAAGCTGGTTAAACAGCCGTCTGAAGTGCCGGAGATGGAAGGTAAGAAGGTAAGGGCAGACTTTGATAACTGGGTACCTCTAATTGTTGGGAGAACATTTTGTTCTGCAATTATTTGTTGTTCACTGCTGTTACGTTGTTGCCGAGGACTGAGTTCTGGCTGTAGGTTTGTAATTTCTTGTGTGCTGTGAGTCAAATCATAGAAGAGTTTGGGTTGGCAGGGACCTGGACATTTTCAACCAGTTCATGTTGCTCAGAGCTGCATACAGCCTGGCCTTGAATGTTTCCAGGGGTGGAGCATCTATCACCCCTTTCGGCAACCTGTTATAGTGTTTCATCGCTCATCACAAAGGATTAATCCCTCTCATCTTCCTTATATCTACTCTGAGTCTACCCTCTTTTAGTTTTAAACCAATACCCCTTGTCCAATCTCAACAGGCCCTACTAAAAAGTCTGTCTTCACCTTTCTTATAAGCCCCGTGTAGGTACTGAAAGGCTGCAGTAAGGCCTCCCTGGAGCTTTCTCTTCCTCGGACTGAACAACCCCTACTCTCTCAGCCTGTCCTCACAGGAGAGGTGCTCCATCCCTCTGATCATTGCTCTCCTCTGGATTGCTTCAATAGGTCCATGTCCTCTACTGAGGACTCCAGAGCTGGGTGCAGCACTCCAGCTGGACTCTCATGAAAGCAGAGCAGAGGGGCAGAATCACCTCCTTGATTTGCTGGCCACACTGCTTTAGATGTAGCCCGGTATAAAGCTGGCTTTTCTGGGCTGTGAGCACACATCGCTGGCTCAAGTCCAGAATGAATATCAAAGTGCACTTCATACAGGTGCTTTCTAATGCCATATTTTTAAACAAGCACGTTAAATAAAAGGAATTAAAGGCCAGCTCTGAATCTTGTTAAATTTATTTTCATCTTGCAAATTGATGAAGATATCTTCAAAACTGTCCCATAGTAGCTCAATTCAGCTGTCATGTAGTCAGTTATAACTTGCCCTATTTTTGCATAATTAATTTCCCCTAATATTTTGATTTATTTGGCTAAACATATCAGTGTTACTGTATTTCTGACATATTTACTTGTTTCAAAAACTATACATAGTTCCTGGCTGGTTTATCAGTCATTTCAACAGAATAAGAGATACCCCTGTATCTTCAAAGTGCTGCATGGGGTTTTAGCACTAATCTCTCATTAAATTCAATGATACTCAGGCTGAAAGCATGAATAGTTCCCTCTCTTTACTGCCCTCTTACCTACAGCTAAAAGACAGGCAAGCCTGTGATCATTCTTTTCTTCAGGTGCCCCATGTTAACCTGAAACTCAGTAAATACAGTTTTTATAAACCTGTCTTTTCGAACGCTAGTTCATGCAGCACAATGCTCTTTGTTCAGCTTCCACATACACTGAGAGAAGTACTCTGATGGGTTTGTTCATAGTCTCTACATGGTTGTCAGTCATTCAGTGGTGATCTGTTATATATGCTATGAGTAGTGCCTAACAGACACTTTACTGTATATGGATGCACGTAACTAGCACTATTTAAGTGGAACCTCAAATTTCTCAGCATTTTCTAAATGGCCACACTTTATTTAAAAGAATTCCAATGTATCAATATTGTATAATAAAGAAAGAATATCTATTAGCATAAAAATAGTTTCTCCCTGAGGAGTTTGTTTGGTTTGTTTTAGGGTTTTTTTATTCCTTATATAGAAAGGGATCCCAGAGCAGTAATTATCAATCTTCACCTGACAGAAAACTGCATGCACCTTTAGCCATTTTTTACTGCCCTCTTAACCCAAGGTCTTCCCTTTCCAACGATGCTTTTACACCCACCTAGGAGTGGTCCCATTTTTCCTTGTGTTGTGCGACTGAACGAGTGGACACAGAGGCTCAGAGGGATGAGCTCTTGCTCAGAGCAGCCTGTTAGGCCCCTCTAAGAAAAGATAAGCAGTGACTTTGCCAGCTGTTGTTGGAAGCAGCTCTGACCTATGCTTCTCCCAGCCTGCTTACCCAAGACTATTGGGAATAAAACCTGAGCTCTGTGTGTCACCTACTTGCCTTGTGTGCCAAAAGAACATCTCAAAGTGAAGTGCAGTCTCATCTAATCAAGCGGTTTCCCTCTTTCTCTCCCCTTTTCAAAAAGCAGAAACATTATGCTGTTCATGGCTGTATTTAAAATCTGTTTTGCTAATTTTGTGGCCAAACTATAAAAGAGTGAATGACACTGTGTGAATTAGAGCTGAATTATGCTAGTGCAAAAGTACAGGTAAAGCCTCTGGTTTTCTGTGAAAACTGAGCGGGAAACCCAGAACAGGAACACAGAAGGCAAGTTCTCATCCTAATTCCAAAATACAGCACTATACCAGCTACTGTGAAGAAAATTCACTCTATCCCAGCCAAAACCAGACAACAACCATTTCTAAAACATAGAGAGGTGATGCTATTCCCAGCAATTAAATATTTCATCACTGGAAACCTTAATAAAAATGTGCTAATTTCAGTTCAGAGTAGATGCTCAAAGGCAATAAATTATAATTCTCTATCCCACTCACATCCCTTTCATGATTACTGTCTGCTATGGAGCTAATGCTAAGGCTAAATGTTTTCTGTTACCACAACCTTATAAAAAATATTCTTAAACCTAAAAGAAATTAACTGTTGGTTATGACATGTGATTTTCTGGATTCTGTTAGATAATCTCCAAAAATATTGATGGTAAACAAACAAGAGACTCGCATCAAGGAATTACAGCAATAAACAGGAACACATTTCATTTATCATGTTTTCCTCCTGATGGTAAGAGCAAAAAACTTCCAAAACTAAGGAGGAAATATTTGTCATGAATATCATCTTTCACGTGCCTGACTGCTTCTGAACTGATCTAGAGTAGAGCCCCATTGACCCACTGCTTTTTAGAGAAAGGGAATCCTGGTTGCCCTGAAAGCAACCTAACAGATGTTAGCAAGACTGATGCAAACACCAGAGGAAAAGCACTTTCTGTTCAGGTTCTTTTCTTGGCATTTTTGTTCTCCCAAACACTTTTCCACAAGTCCATACCCACAGACCATTATCACCCAGAATACATTAAACGATTGGATGTTGATGTGCTTGTCTTCCCTGTTCCCCCTCCTTTAGTCCTTCCCTTCACTCAAATATCTCATATCATTGAATTAGAAATCAGTTGAAGGCAAGCTGTTGTCTTGCCTTTCTATATCCTTTTTAAATGGATAGCACAAGAAGCACTCTAGTCCTCTCACCTGATAGAAAATATATTGTTCCTTCCAACTTTTCAACTTGGTGTCATTGCAGATTCATTTCCCATACATCGTCACAGTGAGGGGTAACTTGTATATAAATCCATGGCTCTTGAGCCTTATTTTTACCTTAAAGTACCTGCAATGTATCCTCCAGATTGCTGACAGAACTGGAAGCAGATGCTTTGGAAACCATTTGGATTGCAATAAAGGAAGGATCCTTTATTTGGTTAATAGATTATGCACAGATTTCAGCGGTTGAATTGGAGTCATAAACCATAGAACTTGAGGTGACAAAATTCAGCTTCTTCTTCATTCAGAGGCATTCTGAAAGATCTAGAGCAAGCAGTTTAATCTGATATAGAATGTAAGCATTTCCAGTATCTTTAAGGAAGTGTGTCTAGCTTTTTCAGTTTTTTGGGGAGTAGACTCATCTCACAGCAGTGTTCATAATTAAATTCTCTAAAGGTCCAGAAGTGCCCAGATACTATACTGACATCCCAGCAATTCTTTTGTTGGAGCCTCCTTTCCTTTTCTGTGACAGTATGTGTAGGATAAGGAAAATTGTTTTTTCTTCCTGGCTACACCTGGCTAACCATAGCACCCATTTGGCTACTTTCTTCAGAGAGGTTTTCGATAGCCACCTGCAGGAATCTGTGTTCTAAAAACTCTGAAGTACTTAGGGCTTATTGTTGCAATGCCTAAAAATCATTTGACCAACTCAGCTTGCCACTAATGCCTTTTGCAGATGGAGAGGGACAGGCAGAAAATACAAATCAAGTCTTACGACTAACAATCATTAAATAGCTTAAAAACACCCGAGTTTCTAAGATGTTTACAAATTGCAAGAGGAACATTTTGCAGAATAAAACTGCAGTCCTGGAGCTTAATACTCACTCTACTATTTCATTACTGCTCCTGTTTTATATTAGCGCACTGAGCAATTTGTATGCGTCTGTGGACCTTTTAGTAACACAGACCCAAAGCTATTGCCAAATGTTATTCAGGGCTGCTAATACGTAATAGTTCTAATGAATAATGTTTTTGTTAAGAATGTGGCAAACTGCTATTTATTCAGATGAATTCCAACCAACCATAATGCCTGGGTCTTACTTCTGAGGTATGAATGCAATAATTACCAAACACAGTTCTAAAATACAATTTGTTAACTTAGAGGAGATTGTGATATCATGACATACATTTATAGTGTCCCCAAAGGTGCTTTTGGTCGGGTTTTTTTTGCCCTTGAGTCTTCATTTATGTAAGCAGGATCTACACTTACTGAATCCACCAGCTGAGTGTCTCCACATGCTTTTCTGCTGCATGCATCAAGATTCAATGACTGAACATGAAGCAAGCACTAAGGTTACACAGAAGATAAAGGAGGAAAGGAATTTTCGAAACTGTCAAACTCTTTTTCGTTTTTAGGTTTAGGCTCCAAAGTAACTAACACTGATTTTGAAAATGTCCTCAGAATATGTCCCAGAACCAGCAGTACGGTTAAGTTAGCAAGAAGTAGCAGCACAAGCAAAAGTTGTGTATTGGAACTGAAAGCCACACAATTTGCTTGTGGGCCCAGGGGCAGAGCTACACAGAGCTGTCAGAATCAAACAGAACCAAGAGCAGCATGCTGAGCCTGTGGGGATGCAAGGAGAACAAGAACAGTGTTGAGGGGTGTCGTCGACTAGACAGAATCAAACCAAATACAAAATCCAGCAATTATGTATTTATTAATTTTAAATAAGCATATTCAAGGTTGATGTCTTAGTGTGGCACAGTAGATTGAAAATTAATTCAAAATGTTATAAAATTTTGATTAAATATTTTTATTGGAGATTAAACTAGAACTAGCACTGACAAATGAGATATAGAACAAAGTAAGTAAACTCAAAAAAAGAATAACTGAAACTAACATATTACCATGGAACTAACATTGTATGAGCATAAAAATATGTTGGAGACTGGCCTAAAACATTTTAAATCACATGGTTTTAAATCTAAATCTAATCATGCGAATCCGAATAACTTGTATGATGTTTTATGAATTTCCCATCAGTCAGGACTGTTCCGGCCATACACTTTCTCCTGTCTCTCTGCAGAGTTTCTGCTGAGCTTGCAGAGTTGCAGACATGTTTTTTTCTGGCAGAGACTTATAAGCATTTTAACTTGTGCACTGATAAGTGCAGAAATTTGCAGCCTCATAGCTGGGAGACAGATGATACTGCAGGTGCATTAGTACGAATATAAATGCCACACTATTTTTATCATGACTCATCTGGGAATTTAAAGAAGAGGCAGTCTTCCCTTCTGCAGCTGAGAAAGGCCAGGAAAAAAACCTCTGGAGAATTCAAGCAGCTGGGCTGGAGAAACACTTTGGTTTTGTGCAACTTGTGACTTCTAGCATTTGAAAAGTACAGTAAATACAGAGAAAAGGGAGGAAGAAGACTTGGGCATACAACTAGTTAGTAAAGGAAGAGTGTTCCAAAAGAAAGGATGGTAGTACTTCTCTGTCATACTGCTCTGAAAGTTGTGTATAGCCCTGATCTTTCCCATTATTACTGTAGAGTTTTTTAACACTAGATGAAGTGTTAAAAATAGATTGGAGTAGCTTGTCACATACACAACCACAAGAAGGCAATTAACAGTTGAGGCTGGCAGAATCTACTTCATGGCAATACAGACGACAACATCTCTGTAGCTGTGACCCTGATTATGCTGAAGCCAGCTCTCCCATCTTGGGATCCACAGGAAGAATTTGAGTTTAAAAAATCTGAAAAATGTTTTAGCAAAGTCGTGTGTGTCTGAATCCTTCTCCTGATTGTTTGACATTGCTCTCTCACAACCCATTAAATCAGCACAAGTGAGGGCAAGCAGGCAGACAGATGCTGATGAGAGGCTGGTGGGAAGAAAGTGGAAACTTTTAAAACTAGTCGTGCCTCTTTAAAAATACTGTGTTAAATGGCACCAGGGAAGACCTGATCTGGAGAAAGGAGACCTCTGCATCCCCCTTCAGGAAAAGGGCAGTGATCTAGGCTTAACTTGTAAAGTCTGTGGCTCAACTGATCCTTGTTGCACTGTCACGAACCTTTGTGGCAATCCACTGAGTTAGAGAACACTGTCCTCACCAAGAGAATAAATGGTCTCATGATCTCCAGCCTTGCAAACCAGAGTTCACCTGGATACAGCTGTGGTCAGGAGAGCAGAGTAGAAAAAAACGTTATTTTATTAGCAAAGGTCAACTTTTGTGCCCTGGTTTTGTATATGGGTGCAGAAAATTGTTTTCTCCATCACATTTAACTTCAAATTGTACATTATATATACTGGTATAAACTTGTCAGAACATTTGCATGCCGGTATTTTAAAAAGGAAATTAATTTTAGAAAAATCAAAAGAAATTATGAGCAAGCAACTTCTGATGAAATTTTTCTCTCTCCCTGTAAATACACTGCATGGGCTGGGGGCTCTCTCACAGCCTGCCATGCCCCACTGCCCCAGCCAGGGACAGGGCAGGACAGGGGACAGACTGGGCAGACCCAGCCCTGGGCGTCAGCCAGTTCCCTGGGGCAAGTGGTGGCCAAGGCTGGAGCAAGAGCTTAGGCTGTCTGGGACCATCTTCCCATGTCTCCAAAGGAATGGACCACCCAAGGCTGGCCTGTCTCTAAGCCAGCCCTGGGCTGGCAGCCCAGAGGGGGATGCTCCCCCTCAGAGCCCTCTCAGAGACAGGTAAGGATTCCTGGGAATGCATTTCTTTTGCTGAAAGGAGAGGAAGGAAAAGCCCTTTTTGATGCCTGTGTGATATTTGCTGTTGTGATCCATGCCATCTCAAAAGAAGAGTGGGAAGACTGGAGGGTGGTAATCAACAGAGCAGAAAACATGGAAGGAAATGAGAAACTGATTAATTGCCAAAATTATGCTGCCATGAGCCATGGAACCATTAGTGTACTGCACCTCCCAGTAGAGCTCAATCCCTCATTGCAGTACCATGTGCTGCTTTCCAAAAGATTATGGAGTGATGTGATTGGCCTGTGTCATATATGTGACTTTCTCTTACCTCAGAAGGATTAATTTAGTAATGCCTTAGATACTCCCTAACTTAACAAAGGCCAGGTGAATTTGGGGTGTAGATCTTGCCGAGGGAAACACTAAGGATGTCTATCTTGCCCATGAAGGTGTGACACTCCCCTCTGCACACCCACTGCACGGGTTTAGCACTCTAATGAAGCCACCACATTATTTTCATCCTAGAGGATCCCACTCAGTACCATCTTCAGTGTTCCCCATTCAGCACACAGCCCACAACTCCCACAACAGCTTTAGCAGACATCATTTAAATTAAATACTGATCACATCTTCAATTGTCACAGAGCTCTTCTTTCTGGTTCTTCCATGGACATTAAAAATATCAGTTTTATGGCATTCCTGCCACCCCTACAATTTAACCTCTGAGGAACTGAGTCACAGGTAAGTGCAAGCTCCTTCCTTTGGATGAACACTGGAGGTGATGAGGTCCTGATTCTTCAGATTTTTAGCCCATAACCCATTCTCTCATGGCTCCAATCCATCAGTTCTACCTTTGTGAGCACCTTGCATCTCTGTTAGCCTGGTCTTAAGGAACTTGCACTAGGAGACCAGAAAACAAGGAGCAGACAGGTTAGTGAGCCTCAGAGGAAAAAAAGGTTTTATGTGGTTTTTCTAGCATCACAGAGGAATATTAGGCCATAGATCCAGCTCTCTAAATTTGCATTTCTTTGAACTGGCATGAAATAATTTCTTTGCTACAACACATCCAATCAGATTCCCAAATTCTTTAACAAGGGTTTTCCAGGTAATGGCACCCTCCTTCACTGCAGCATCATAACACCAGAGCACCTGAAACCTCTTGAAAGTGCACACACAGTGCAACAAAATAATCTTAGACGCAATCTTAATATAGCAATTTTTTAAACTTTTGAATGCTAAAATTGAAACGTATTTTTTGAATTTTGAAAGGCCTAGCATATTTTTAACGTCTTGTCCAACAATTTCAAGTTATTAAATCCTTGTAAAATATGCTTTATTTGGTAATATGCATGCTGTTATTATGTTCCACAAGAAAACTGAATGTGAAGGACCAATTATACACTGCCTTTTATATTAGGTAAGTAGTTTTCAAGTGTGGGAAGTATAATAAATACATTTCTTTCTGAGAGGGGAGTTCTAAGTAATAGTTTTTTACATCCACTCCATACTTATATTTCCTTAGTGGCGATGACTGTGAGGAGCTCAGATGAGAAGAATCAGGACCTATAATCTCAAAGACAGATTTTGCAACCTTCACCCACTTGAATGTTCTTTCCTCAGTTGTGTCCAGTAAGACAAGAAACCTGAATTTGGGAGGTACTGAAGTGAAAGCCATCTGATGAGTGAGAGAAATTTGGCATAAGAGAATTCAGGGCTTCTTGATACCATCCACACCAACAAGAATTTAAGACTCATAATGTGAGTCTGGTCAGGACTAATAAACTGATGGAGAGCCCTGGGTGGGCTCAGCCCCTTTGCAAACAAGGGAGATAAACAGCTGGTGCCTGCAGAAACAGCAGGAGGCAGTTGCAGTAGGCTGGAGGCAGGACGAAGAGCCTGCCCTGCAGGGATGTCCCTGGCACCCTGCACACAGCATGCGTGACTTGGGAGCCACGGGGAGCTGTTCAGCTCCTGACACTTCATCTGCCAGCAGCATGGTGGGCCTGCAGGGTGAAGGAGGTACCTCCTCCTAACATGCCAGGTGTGAGTCAACACCTGCATCCTCTTTGAAACAGTTCCTACTTCTCCATGCCACGGAAAAGTTGTACACAACATGGGATATGCAGAGTGACAGCAGTTGGCAGCAGCTTAAGCCCAGGCAACTATTTCATCATTAGTCTGAGTGCACAGTCATGCAAACTGATCACGTTTATTGCTGATTTTGTTTATACTTCTCTATACTAAGGGGTTTTCAGCCAAGAGTAACTCCCTTGTTCAGACCCAACTCATTTGCAGCAGAAGTGATCCTCAACCCTGCTGCATCTGTGCGCACCCTTGCGAAAACAGAGGCTGGGTGGCAACAGGATTGGGAGCAGTGCCAATCTTGCCTTGCCAACATGGATGTATACTCTAAAATACCCAGAGCTACTGTACATGAGGAACTGTGGTAAAAAGGACAAGCAGATGTGATTTACCTAATTGATGGCCTAATTAAGATCTGAAGAAGAGGTGGGTGATTTAGTGCTGTTGGAAAACAAGTTATTGAAAGGATTGAAAATTGATATAAAAGGTCTCAATGGTGTTTAATAAACAGAATTCACTCAAAAATGTTTTTAAGTGTTCCAGACCTCATTTTCTACTGCAGCTCTGCCAGACTATGATCTCCATGTGCAGTACAGAGCCAAGAGAGCACAGCTGGGGTGAGTGGGGGTTGCCACTGAGTTTTCTTGCACTCTGCTGATGTGATGCCTGTCCCTTAGACTGTGGCATTAGTCAGTAGATAAAGTACTGTGCAACATGTCTCTCACTTCAGTGAAACTCCCATGTTCATTACAATGTGTTTTGTTCAGCAATTTCCACTCAATTGCATTTTTAAGTGCTTCAAAACAAGTCACTCTGGGCTGGATGTGGTTTAAAGAGCAGAGAATCACTATGCTCAGTCCTGAGGTGATCCTCCTGGAGTTTACCTCCTCCTTCTATTTGCTCCTTTGCCACTTTTCCAATTTTTTTCCTGTTTCCCATAAAAAGAAATAAACTGCTGGATCTCCCACTGTGTTGTCAAATTCTAGCCATCAGTCATAAGGTGGTGCTGCACCACAAAGGAAGACAGATGTCTCTAGGCCAACCTTGCTCTTAGATTTGTAAAACAGATATTTGGGCAGGGGAGGCTGGGAAGAGAAAACTTCTGCTTGATTGTTTGGAAATTCAGTAGTTTGTTTAATAAAGACGGTCTTGGGATGAGTGAGGAGCAAAGGCAACGTGTAGGTGACAAGGAAGGATCTTGCACAGTCTGAGTCACTTAGCAGTTTACCCCACAGGAAAGGAAACCATTCAGTCCAGGGAATCACTGGTGATGGGATTGCTGACAGAGCTACCTTTGAAGTCAGCTTTGGTGCCACAACAGGGCAAAGGGAGTGAATGTGAGTGACAGCAAATCTGGCTTCCTGTGTAAAATGATCCTACTTGCAAGTCACCTCTCATTGTGTATCTGGATAGCTCATCAAGCTATGTCATGTTCATACCACACTTGTGTAGAGGAGGGATCCCACACCTGTGGGATACTGCCTTAGCCACCATCAGCAAAGAATGGTCATCTCTTATCACTTAGAAAGGGAGATTATTAAAGAATCTGGGTTTCTAAAAATAGAGTCTGCAGGTGTTTTGCAAATCCAGCTTTCCACACAGACACAAAGGATTTGATCCTTCTGGACTGATTCAAACAAATTTGACACAGATGCAGGGATTCAAAGGTAATTAGCATCTTTAAAAAATATGAGACGTTAAGGAGAGACTCCCTATGAGACAGCCACGTGAAAACAACCAAAGAATCTATTCTGGAGAGAGAATTCATTATTCTATCGTTGGGGGGGGTGGGGATAAAACCCCAACAAGCAAGAAACAATTTTCCCCAAAATGTCGATCAAAATAGCACCTTCTCAGATACCAAATTCAATCATAAGACATAGTTTAATAGAAACTCTTACTCCAGTAGCTCAGATGTTCACAGGATAGTTTGTTCTCTGTGGGAAGCCTTCTTCTTTGAACCTGTTTCTTCCACTTGGTCAAAAAAAAGTTCTAATGATCTTCCCAGTGCCTTTAAAGACTTGAGGATTGTTACAGGAAAGGCCTTGAAAGAGTAAATGAAATATATGTTTTGCTGATGGTTGAAATTAGTTGTGGTTTAGATTGATTTTATTTTAGTTTTATGACAAAGAAATCTGGATGACAAGGAAATCTGGATGTATTTTCTTGTATATTTGTACTGGAAAATGAAATATAATAAATTCTGAATAAGCATCACCCAGTCCTTGTTTCATAAGCCTATAGAGATCTAGACCATAAAATAAATGAGCACAATATCACTGAAAGCTGGACTTAGTTCAGAGTTAGCTGAAAGATGCAAAATCATAATGAGACCTGCTAGCTTAAGCAAGAAGGACATTAGTATCCAACCACAAGTATTATTCCCTTCTCTTCTGCACCCTGTTTATTTCAGGAAGCCTGTGAAGTTTTGATCTTCAAAAATGTGGCCTATGTACTTCTGAGTGGAGAGAAACATGCAAAACTGTTGATGTGGCTTCATCATGGGTTTTGAAGTGAACCAAGGTGTTTATTTTTTTCTCTTGCTATTTGTACCCAGTTGAGAACTGATCTCATTCAGCACAATACAAATGTCACTTTTCAGCTGATCAGAAAGATTTACACATGAATCAGGGTTGTTTTTCTTTTTTTTTTTTTTTAAGACATCAGTTACTGTTCCAACATAGTCTTGATATTGGAGAAAAAGGAGTTGGGAAAAATTATTTATGAATTTTTCAGGTATAGGTAGAGTCAGGAGGGGACTTGGCAGCTATGTCCAGTTGAGAACTGATCTCATTCAGCACAATACAAATGTCACTTTTCAGCTGATCAGAAAGATTTACACTGAAATCGGGTTTTTTTTTTTTTTTTTTTTTTTTAAGACATCAGTTACTGTTCCAACATAGTCTTGATATTGGAGAAAAAGGAGCTGGGAAAAATTATTTATGAATTTTTCAGGTATAGGTAGAGTCAGGAGGAGACTTGGCAGCTATGTCCATTCCCCTCACTTGCTGCTTTATCTTGGAGGTGCCTGAGGTACTGAGGATACTAAGTCTCTGACACTGGGAACTGCTGACATGCCATCAAGCACCAAACAAATTTTCTGTCTCTCAAGTACTGGCAGAAGTCCCCAAGGAGGCCAAAATCCAGCTCCTGTGGCCTCCATGGCTTGGTAACAATGCTCCAGCTGCAAAAAATGGAGTTTGGCCCATTTTCTGCCACTTAAAACTCCATGAAATGTTTCTTTTCAGCCATCACTCTTGGCTAGACTACGAGTCAAATTTAGGATTTTCCATGCAAGTTCTTAATTTGCTTCCCCACCGGAACAATTTGTGAACAACATTGAAAGCACAATGTGTTTTGGATACTCCCTTACTGACTAAGACCTCGTTATCATCTGACACATTGTACAGCTGGGGACACATCTCCAATGGGATCTTCTAGTCCAGCCATAACATATCAAAAAAATCTATGGTAATTTTCTCTTCAAACCAGAACGGCTTTCCACACATCCCTAAGATCAGCAAAACCAGAACTCATTGGATCTGAAAGCCCTCAGAGTGCTCATTTGCTCAGATTTGGAGAGATTTTGACTGGTGTAGGTCATAATGACTGAAGCTGTGACTGTCTGGACAACAGAGGATTGAGAAGACATTAAAGGGAACAGCCTTATATAAAAAGAGGTAACATTTCAAAAACACCTTATTTCTGCTGGAAGTCAAGCACATTTCCTCCACGCTCATCTCCAGTGAGAAATACCCTGGTATTTCCCCCCCTGAAGTGCTAACTAGTCTGCTATGAGAGAAAGCCCAGTTGACTTTGAAGTGGTAAGTATGCTTAAATTTGCTGCAGGCTTCAGTACCCCTGAGGGTCCTAAGGACTACAAATTATTTTTATTCATTTAAAATGAAATAGAAATTTAAAAAAAAATCAATACAGCTGAAAAAAAGACGCTGGAGAGTTGTCTTTTTTTCAGCCCCCTCAGTCTCCCTATGGTGTTTTGTCTTCAATCTAATGGGATCTCCCTTGTCTTTTCTTCTGGAGAAAATTCTGCTTTCATTCAAAGCAAAGTAAAATTTGACACATGGTCTGGAAAAAGCAAAAAATATTGCTGCCGTAACTGTGTCTGTTGTGAAATTAGGACTGTTGGTGTGTTTATTTGCATATTCTGCCAGCAGTGTATGTGGAGAAAAGCTCCAGTGAAAGTGCTGTCACAGAACAACTTATTACTGCACCACAGGGTATGACTGCAGCAAAGATGCCATGTTTCACCAGCCCCAAGAATGCTGCAGTGGAGACCATGAGTTACACTTTGTCACACAAGAGGAGTGTTTAGCTGGTAGCCTATGTTGATATCTGTGCTTCCACATCTTCCATTCTGCTACTTCTATTTTAGCCTTGATGAGGCTACTGAAGATGCATCTGTCACACTGCTGTCAGACACCCAGTTACTCTGCAGGAGTAGCATGGGCTGACCCATGGGAGAACAGATTTAGTGTTTGGAGGCAATTTTCCTTGCAGTTTGTGGAAACAGGAAGCTCAAGGAGCAAATGTGTCATCCAGCCAACTTGCATCAGTAGATTAAATGCTGTATCCCTGTTGTCCAGCCTATGGTTACCTCCGTGCAATTCAGCTAAATATTCCCCAAAATATTGAAATATTTCTAGGAAATGCTTGTAACTGCATATTTAGTTTAGGTCCTACAAACCCTTTTAATCTTCATGCATTTTCTCCACACTTCAAGTACATTAGCTCCTATGGCAATGAGGTGTCATTGGCATGGCAGAGTTCAATGCCATTCATAATAACCTCTATTTAGGGGGAATTATAGAGTCCATTTATAAAATAAAAGGCGTATATAATACAGTTTGTCAAATAAAGAATGTATTTATGGGCCAGGTTTGGATCTGGTGGTGTGGGTGGGAATTTTGCTACTGCCTTGAGTTGTATCCAGTATGGTCCTTATGTTGCACACCATATGTCTTGCCAACCACCACACAATCCCTCACCCCAAACTGCTACCTCCTCTATTTTTTTGGAAGAATATCTACGAAGACAGATTCATGTGAAGTACCCTCATTGTTTACAATGAAGGTTAAAAGCGTAATTATTTTTAGGAGTTCCTCAGTGATAGGAAAATCTAGATTTCAGACAGAGATGCCAGATGATCTAGTCTTGACTAGGAAAAAAAATGACTTCAGAAAAAAGATTTCTGCAGGTACTGCACTCTCTTCTATTTCATGTCTCTGCACCCGCCTCTCACTGACTCCTGGCTGCCATTTTAAAGAATAGTATGGAAATTATTTCAGACATGTAGAAGATGGGGTGTGATTCAGTTCGAGATCTCAGTGGGCTGCAGGGATGAAATTGGCGATTGTGAAAAGTCTTCCTACACATTTTCCATATATTTTACATGTCATCCCACAAAAGGAATGAAAATAGAAGAGTCCATTTTACCGAAGCTGTGAGGAGTATAGAAACCAGAAAAGTGAGTAAAACATGCCAGAATGCCTCCATTTTACACAAGCCATTCCAGAAAAACCAGGGAGCAGTCATCTTCCACACAGAATATTTCTTAAAATCTCTGACACTAATCCAATTCCTTCATCGTGTATCTTGTGCAATCAATGTGCTTGGGATAGAGAAATAATTCAGAAAGAACAAGATAACTCCCTAAGAAAATGCAGGAAATCTAAAAGTGGAATCAATAGCCAATAGTAATTGAAAAAACTGGATTTGGGCTTGTGTAAACTGGCAGATCAATATTACTGGAGTTTTGAACAAGGTAGTTTCAAAGGAGATTTGAAGGGAGTGAGGGAGTCTTCCCATGTACTGTGATAAGAAAAGACCTGGATAAAATAAACCTGATACACTGATTTAAAAGGTAATTTCTTCCTGAGATCCTTTTGCGCTACGTTGTTTTGGTCATTATGGAATTTCTGATGATCCTGTACTGATAGAAATAGTATCTTTAGACAGACACATGGAAGTGTGTGAAGAAAAGCACCAGGATGACCATGTGAAGAGGACTTTATTCTGCAATGCCCTCAGAGGCTTATGAAAAACACTGCCTGAAGCACACTGACATCCTAAAGCCTCTCTGAGCTAGTTTCCAGCAGCCTACTGGGACATCTAGGATGGGGAACTCTGTATATGAAGGCAACCAAGGATCTTATGGAGGGATCATATTAAACCTCTAGAAGCAGCATGTGTTTGTCAAGATCCAGCTTTGTGGTTGCAAAGGGTGCTAAATTTTAGAAATTCAGTGCTAACTAGGGAAGGCTACAAGAAGTTTTAATGTCTTACACTAACTTTCGCCTGAACTCTATTCAGCTCTGCCTGACTCTTTATGCAATATGGGACATATTGATATGTGTCAGTTCTGTCTGGAGGGATGTACCAAAAATATATCAATCTTGGTACATGATGAGACTGAATTGAATATTAAATTGTTATTCTACATAGGCAACACATTGCCTAGATTGACTCACACATACAAAAAGAAATGTCTGACTTAATTTCTGTGCTTTTTATGTCATTTTTGTGCATTTCGGTAATTTTAAGAAGAATCTGGTCTACTTTCACAGCTGAAGTTTGTTTCTTGTGAAAGAGGAACAGTGACATCTTGTGGTTCAACTATAGGAAAAGCATACATTTTATCGCTATCTTTTCTTGGATGTATTTTCTCTTTTTCTATATAACTTAGCAAGAATAGAATCTAAATTTTGGCCCTGAAAAAAAAAAAGGGATAGATAGACCCTAACAGCATTTTACATGGGCAATAATCTTTCTGTATATGTGGGATTACAGGCACAAAGAAATTGAAGATATTTAATAAATGTGATGTTTTAGCTTCATGCTAATTAAAATAGAATTATTTTACATTATATTAATAATAAAAGAAAATAACTTAGAACAAAATTTAAAAATAGGTATGAAAAGTGGCTTTTGAAAAGCAAAGTCCCATCAGGCCTAGTATTTAAGCCTTTCTTTCATAAGCACCTTTGGGCTTACTGTCTTTGGAAATACTTTGATTACCACTTTTGCCAGAATGTATTTGAAGGACTAGACTTTATTCAGAATATGATGGCATATCTCCAGGGTAAGCTGAGAGCACAAGCAAATGTAATAACTGAGCAAAGCATGGCCATATTCACGAAGAAAAAAAAAATCTGATATATTGATTTAAAAGGTAATTTCCTCATGAGACCCATTCACACGATGTTATTTTGGTCATTATGGAACTTCTGATGATCCTATACTGATAGAAATAGTATCTCTAGATACAGCTGAAACATTTTCCAAAAATTGTACTAACAGAACTTTACAAAGGCCTTGCAATAATAACAGAATAATTTTCTGTAGAAGAAAAGAACTTCAGAACTCCTTCCCTTTGGCATAAACTTAGCATCATATACTGGTGACATCCTGAAGAACTTGTCTTAAGGCTCTGTTTTCTTATCAGATATATGAATCAGAAACATTGTTTCTGCAGTTGTCTTCACATCAGGTTCACACTCTAGATTTTCTTCCCAGTATATTTTGCTCTATTTGCATACTTATCAGTTGTGAGGTTGTCCCTTACTTGGTTTGCTTTTATTAAGATTCTCAGTCACTGGAACTGTTACATTACAGCTCTCTATGACGGTGGCAGCAACACAAAGAGCAAACGTTCTCCTGTCCCCTGACTTCTCAAACACAAATGGCCAAGTGGGTGGGTGACAGTGATGAAGAATGAAGTTGGAATAGAAAACAAACCTGTTCAGACAGAAAGGCTGAAATGTGTTTCTTGAGCATAAGTGATTTTCTCCACAGCTTCAATTTCATGACTTTCTTCCCCTTCGATGCAAACAACCTCCAAAGGCAGAAATGTGTTTATAGGAAAGGGGACACCTCAGCATGATGTCGATGCTGTGCATGATGCAGACATTCATGATGGAAGAAAGGAATGCCAAGCCTTAAGCTGTAAAGACAGCATTGTTGACAATAGATTATTTCTTACCTTTCTTATCATTCAAAAGGTATGTACTCAGATAGGCACTTCTTTAAATATAAAGAAAAAAAATAGAAAATCTCCACATACAGCACAGAAATTGTTCACTGAAATTGTTAATTTCAGAGACAAAAGAATACACCGTCTAACATTTGCATGTATTTCATTATGTTTGACTGGCATATGGTGATCCATAAGCTTGCTGCTAATATAGAGCCTGTGTTTTTTAATTAAATTGATGGTCTTAAAAAAGGTACCTAGTCTCCTGAGTAAGGTATAATCTTTTCAATTTTGAATATTGCATGGTCTCACACCAGCGCTGCAGTAGCCTTAAAATTGCTTCAGCCTCTAGAAGTTGCTTCAGAATAATTTTTAAATATAGGCTTGTAAAATTATAGTAAAGGACAAAGCAAAACTATAAGCAGGGATTTCCCCAAAGAAAAATGAAACAAAGAACAGCGCAGGCTATAATTCAAATTGTCAATTAGATTTGACTCAGAGGAGTTTGAAAATTAGGTTTTTAATTTCTATGTATTCCTTCCACTAATCTGTTTGTGAACTTTAGACTGTCAGCTGAGAAACAAAAAGAGAGGAAAACTAGACTCTTTTGAACCAGAGATTTAATAACTCCCCCAGGTCACAGTGCTCATTATAAAGGGAATGAAGTGCTGGTTCTTGGGCAACAGAGCAAACATCTGCATCCTGAAACAAGCCAGGTGCTCTAAATCAGGGCAAAACCAAGGCAGCCCAAGCAGCAAAATCTGAGCATGTCCTCTGTCTCTCCAGCCTGCCGGAGTGCCTGTTATGATTGTGTCTGCAGCTGGAGCGACCTCCCAACCGAATAAGCACACCTGGAAGCACTGATGGGCAGCAGCTGTCTGGCACCCACAGCGAAATTCCCAGCAGGCATCAGGTGTTTGCCTGACTTTTCCTAGGGGAGCTGGATGCATGTGCACTGTGCAAGCTTTAAAATGTCATTGTTAGTTTGTGTGTCAGTGAATAACATTTAGGTCTTGAATTGAAATGACAAGGGAAAGAAACATTCTGAAAGAGGTTCTGCTTTTGGCAAAAATGCTCACTGCATTTTTATTGTGAATTTTCTTCCAGTAAATCTTTCAAGCCTCTCTCCTTGTGAACAATAAAATGTTACCTTACAAACAGCTGAAAACTGTGCACACGTATCCCTATAAGCAATGCATTGTCTCCTTTATATTCCCTTTCCCAGACAGTGCTTTACCAAAGTACAGAATTTTCACACATTTCTTCAAATATTTCTGTATAATGGCAGTTTACATGAACTGATTATCTGCTCTGTTCTTCCAAGTCTGCCTTTGCTCATCAAAACCATATATTACCTGCTTCCTGACTCCTAAAATGAGGAGATGCATTCAAGAGAATCACTACAGGAGATGCCTATTTACACACAGGTTTGTATACCTACATAATTTTTAATATCAGCAGTGCATGTGTAGGAGTATTCACAGCCCTGCAGATATCCTCATGAACAAAAGCTTTCACACTTGAATGTTTGCAAGTCAAAGGCAGAGCAAATGCCACCAAAGGCTGGTTTTATGAATGGGGATCATGTGGTTTTATTTTACTCCAAAGGTTTATGCATCTGGGAGCTGTGTTGCATTGCTTGAATGGTGCATTTTTGCTTTGATATGATTTCATTCTCAGTTTGGTCCAGGAGTCATGTATTAAACACTTTCTTTCTTTCATTGGGTGAAAAATGCATTGCTTTAGCTCATACAATACTGTCTGTTTTGAAGTCCATATATGTACAACAGGTTTTTTACAACTTCTACAAAATCACCTTTTGGGTAAATCATACGTAAGAAAGAACATTCCCCATGTGTCTGGGTTGTCCCAGGCATGTCGTCTTTTTACCTCCATAATGAATCTTAGAATGCAGGAAGCCCAAAAGCAAGCAGAAATCCTACGCTGTGTACATGTGTCATTTGCCTGATTCCCCCGGTAGTTTATAGACTGTACAGATGACAGTGTAAACGCAGCGTGCACTGGATCCATCTGACTGACTGTGTGTGCACAGCTGCACAGCACATGCAGAGCACATCAGACATGCTGAGGTTGGGATGCACTTCCAGTTCATATGTAGGCCACCTGGGTGGTTCATGCATACATACTTCTGGCCAGGAAACCCTTGTCACAAATACAGCAGTCCTAATCTAATCCAGGAGCAGATCTGGAAACAAGTGCCAATCACCACAATTCTTCTGCTTCCTCCCTTAGACATGTCTTTGGCATTGCAGATCAGAGATGAACTCCTACCTGTACACACTGAACTCTTACGTTTATCTGTTTTGTAACATTGCTATTCAAAAGGTTTCCTGTCTTTCCCAATTTTAATTTATTGTGACTTCAAAATTTATTAGCTCTGTATCATATTTTAAAGGTGCCTATATGAAAGGAAATATATAATGCATTTATTTTCTAGAGACTGTATTTGGCATTCCCAAAAGGGGTTTCCAACTCCATGTTCCTAACCATCTGAGAGATAGCAGCAGCCAGAAACCTAATACTTTTACACAGGCAGACATGGTTCTAGTCCTGCATGCAGAGCCCAGGATCAGTCACGAAGAATCAGTTAATTGCAACATCTCCAGCAGAGCTTAGCCGTGTACTGGCAAAGCCACTCTGAAACCCTCTGCCACACTGAAATCCTCCTGTAAATGATTTGGCTTGTCTTTGACCATTTCACTGGATTATTTGATATAAACACTATGCATTTTTTGCTTGCTGTTACACAGTCATCTCCAATTAGTCATCTACAAATTAGTGGTCAAAGTAAACTAATGCTTTGTTGGTCTTTTCCTCTGGTTTTGTGTTCACTGATGAGAAGAACCTGCTTGTTATGGATGGATGAGTTTTTCTCAGAATTTCTGCTTTTTCTCAGGATGTTGTCTACAGAATTGGATTGTGGTTTTAATGTGACCTCAGCTCTGCATTTCTGTACTGCAAAAGACATTCAGATTTGATTTAACCCTTGTCTACATTTGCACACGACTTTTGGATGAGATATTTTTTTCTTAAATGGTATTTAACACCAGATTATAAAGACATCTTTCAGCCTTAGAGTCACCAAAGCAAATATATTTGCCAGAATTACCATTATTCATTAGCCTTTCCGGGAAGTAAGTACCATAAAGTGTATGGCACTGCACCTAGATTTATAACAGCTGCTCATGTTACAAATTTAATTTTAGAAAACTGTATATGCACATACATATAAATATGCAATGATTTTCAAGAAAAATCATGCAGTTTGATGCAGCTTAATAAGCACTAAGCCAGACGATATTACAGCAACATTGGTACAACTCATCCTACAAACTTAAAAGCATTGAAAAGCTAGAGCTACCAAGGCAATCTTGACTGTGATCCGTATCTCCTTAAGTCACCTGGTATTGCAATAGACCATCTGATCACTGTCTGTAAGTTAAAAGGTGTGTCCTACAGAGACGTGGGTTTTCTCTCAGAGACGGTACATTGGGCTCTCAGCATGGGCAGCAATGGTAGTAAGTCAAAGGATAAAAATCAAGATGTTTTCTTTCTTCTCTTGGCAGCAGAGATCTGCAAGCTTTGGTAATGTTATTTCAGAGTTAAGAATGGCCTCAATAGCTCCACCTCTTTAGATTTTCTTCATTGCTAAAGCACATGATCAATATCATGGATATTTTCTGGAAAAGGTCAATCTGGTATGGCTCTGATAGTGCTGCTGGTGAATACATAAACAGTAAGTGTTGATAAAAGATCAGAATGATTCTATTTAAATTATCCACTCTATTTTAATGTAATTTGTGTCTGAATAGCAAAGATTATTATCAGGTAACACCTAGTTTTATAAGGAAGTCCTCATGAAGTTCAGCAAGGGCTTATCAATGCCTATAGGAACTTTTCAGCAGTGCCCAGTGACAGGAACAGAGGAAACAGGCACAAAGTGAAGCATCAGAGGTTCCCTCTGAATACCAGGAAATACTTTTTTACTGTCAGGATGACCAAGCACTAACACAGGTTGCCCAGAGAGGCTGTGAAGTCTCCCTCTTTGGAGACATTCAAAAACTATCTAGACATTGTCCTGGGCAACTGGCTCTGAGTGGCCCTGCTTGAGTGGGGTGAACTGAACCAGATGACCTCCAGAGGTCCTGCCAACTTCAGCCAATCTGTGAATCTGTGATTTTGAAAAGAGATGGATTTTTCAGCAGCAAAACTTTGCCGTTTGTAGTGTCCCGCCATTCATTTTAATCATCAAGTGAGGCTGTTCATAAGAGCTGTAACTTCAGGAAGGGACATATCCATGGAGAAGAATTTTAAGAAAGCTCAGGTCTCCAATCCCTGCAGCTCATGACCCAGCAGTTAGTCAGGCACACACAAGGACCACTGCAGTGTTTCCCTCATTGTTTCTAGCCCTCACACTGCTGGTGTGTCTGCTTGCTCAGAGGAAAGAGCAGCACTTATGTGCTGTGAGCATGATGAGAATAACCCGAGGGAATGGGACCCCAGCATAAAGAACATGCTGTTTCACTTAGACACTTTTTCAAGAAAATGAAAAAAACTTAAAACAACATGTATGCAATCGAAGCAGTTTCCTTTGGATTAAAAACAGAACATTAGACACATATTTAATCAGTTTTGCTGTCCCTGGGGGTGTTAATATTTGGCACTCTCCCCCTTTCAATTAAGAGCTGGTTCTCTAGTTCTTAAATAAAACTAGTCAGGAAATTTCCACAAATGCTTTCTCATATAAAATGCATTTTCTGCAAAACTGAACTTTACTGCAAGGAAACAATAATATTCCTTGAAGTTTCTGAATCTTCACTGGGAAACACTGACTCCAAGAAAAATATTTTGGCTAGTTAAAACACTTCAGACCAGATCAGTTAGACCATACCTCATGGTCACAAAAGTCAGAGAAATGTCTCATGGCAGTTTAGTTCAGATAATACATGCCCCAGTTCTTTTTTGCAAAAGCTTCTTTGTCTGACTTACACCACAGACATTCCTGAAGCTGAAACACCAGACCAGGTGCAATTGAACTGGGGACCCCAAACCCCAGAAGAAAAATGGGGATGCTGCATTTGAACTACAGTTCCTGTGAGGAATTGAAGTCCCTCTGAGTCCTGAACTAACATTTTTATGATATTTTGATAAATAAAATTAGACAGTTTTTATTTGGCATTGTTAAGAAATTTAACTTCAGTCAAAGGAATTCAAAGGATCTGCTGAAATGCATTTTAACTAGTTCTGTAAAAATATTGATATTCATTGTTTTCCCCCTTAAAATACAAAGACAAGTAATGTCTTGGGGTTGTTCCACCTTTCTTTGTGAAGCAAGCTGTAACAGAAACCTGGCCTGATCCAGAAAGTCACCTCTCAGTTTGCTAAAGTTTAAGATAAGGATGAGCCAACATCTCTTTCAGTCTGTTCTCCTGAACGTCCCAGAGCACAGCATTTTATTCAGTGTCCATGCAGTGAGTGAACTCAGTAATATGTATGACTAAAGTAAAACTTGTGTGAACACAGGTCTCCCAGAAAAGCATTCAGACCTGTTTAGGCAGTATCGCTGGGCTTTTTCAGTATTGTGTTGCAGTAGCTCCTTGCCATTGCTGCTCAGGGCCTGTTTCACGTTTTCTTCCGATTTCATCTGGCCAGAGCTTCCAGCCATAACTCTTGCTGTAGCCATATCTGTTTGATTAAAGATTACTTAAACATCCACCTTTTCACTTGAATAAACACACTCTGCTTCCGGTCCGTGAAGGAAAAGTAACTTCTCGAGCTTTCAGAAAATTTTGTTTACTCTTTTTCCTAATTTTCCTTAACTCTTTCTTTTCTAATTGCACAACACCTTGTTTAAATAGCTAACTCTAGTCCTATGTGTCATGTTCTCATGCTAGTCTTAAAATGCACACACAGGAGAAAAGTTACTCCTGATTTCTACTTATCACTGACCTGGTTGTATACCTGGGGACTTCATAAGTCATCTGGCCTCAATATCATGGCAGTAAATTGTCATGAACTTTAATGAGTCTCCATGTCCTTTGCCTTGTGTTCCCTGCCTTATAGCTACAGTTGCTTTCCAATACTTCCTAACCTTACTAGGGCACTCTAACTTTTTATAGAGTACTACAATTCTCCCTTGATGAATTTACCACACAGGAATAAATTTAATATATTCTGTGATCCAAAAAGTAATCTGAACTTTGACTTTTTCTTTCATAAAATATACAACTCTCTTGAGAAAAGGATTTTTATGAAGAAGTGCTGATATATCCATTCTTTCTTCCCTCTCCTTCCCCCGCCTTTTTTTTTTTTTTGATAGAACAACACAAAAAAAAAGCAAAACAGAATACATTCAGATTAAATGGCAGTGGACATAAGTGTTCAAGTTCTTCTATCTTTTTCCCCTTTTTCCCCTCTTTTCCCCCTTTTTTTCCCTAATCAAATTTTCGTCCCCCTTTTTTTAAAATTTTCATTTCTAGAAATTTATGTAATCTGAAACTATGGTCAATTCTGAAAGAAATGAAAGAAGCAAAAAAGTCTGGCATTGCTTTCCATAGGGAAAGTAGAACCTGTGAACTTTCTACTTTGTTGAAAGACAGAATAAAAAGGAGTAAGTACAAAATACATAGGACCTCACCAAGAGACAGACTGGGGAGGCTAATAAGAAAAAGAGATCTGTAAACTCAGAACTACTCAGTTCAAAGAAAGACCTATGTATATTCTCAGAAAAAACTGCATTGCAGTCAGTAAAGGTAAAGGAATGGGATGCACTGGGGTCCTGGTGTGGCCTTGCAGGTTGAGGTGGGAGCAGAAGGGAGCACTGTGAATTCTTTCCAGATGGAGACAGTGTCTAGAAGGTCTCAAAGATAGCACGAGGACAGGAACTCTCCCTGAACTAACCTTTGAAGAATAAACACCAGTGGCTGGGCTTGCAGAGTGGCTTTCGGGAAGAGGATCTAAACCTATGGCAACCCCTGATTGCACCACCGTGACCCCCAGAGCAATCCTGACTTAATTTACTGAGAGCAAGTACTCTTTCCATGCACTTGCTAACCTTGCAATCCAAGCCACCTCTGCTTCCAAACCTTGTTCCTTAAAGCCTGGGCTCTAATAAAGCCACCAAGAAAATTCCCATAGATTTCAGTAAATACAAAATTTTACCCATTGTGCATTTGTGCTGTACCACCATTAATAAAAATTCTATGAGCACATTCAGTAACAGATGAAAAGAACCCAGTCCCCTTCTATTGTCCTTTGCTCTGCATCTGGCAGTGATCAAAACCAGCAGCAGAGTCTCACTAGTCAGGGGGAGAAACAAACACTGTGTGATGAAATATACCCATGCAAGGCAGTGTTCTTGCCCACCTCCTTTTCAGCTGAGGCAATGCAAAGTTGATAGACAGATAAGAGTGACACTCCTCAGCTTTCAGTGATCACAGTATTTGAAGGGCAGGCAAATAAGAGAAGGTGACGTTCCCAAATCTTTTCATGCCATGCACAAACAAGGACCTATCCCTCTTCACCTAGTGTCATCAGGAAGTGGCTCTCCAGAATTTATTAGACCAGTTCTCTAGTACATCAGCTGGGAATCAAGCTTCTTTTGTTTGCACTTTTGAATTTTAAAGGAGGAGCATACGGTTTATGTGTTGACTTCATGTGCGTCTGCATCTGTGTGTAAATCTATGTAGAAAAGCTTAGTGTAAAAGCTTGGAATAATCATTATAATATTAGGCAATAGAAGCAAAAAATCTACTCACTTCCTTCACTTCACTGACAGAAAAGTATGACAGGGAGCAAAATCCAAAGCAATACTTGACCCTGGTTTTTGGATGCTGGCTCTGAACTGTCAGTGGCCATTAAATCAGATAAGCCACGAGCCTAAGCCAAAGTCTAAAGCATTATAAGGCCAGGAAGGTAAAAAGAATCAGGGCCAGTGCAAGCTTTAAAAGTCAGTAAAGAATTTTAAAGCCATATGCTGCTTAACAGGCACCAGGGTAGAGGGAACGTGAGACTGGAGAAATATGATCTGCAGATCAAGTCCTAGTAACAATTCTGGCAGCAGCAACATTCAAAACCATCTGCAGCCAGTTTAGCAAACAATCTGGAACACCACCAGGAACAAATTAAAATAGTCAATCCTGGAAGTCATGTAAGTCTGTATGAACAAGAGCCTGAGCAAATGAAATGGTGTTTTCATGAGAATATCTTGCAGTATTCTCAAAAAACATCAAAAGATTTTTTTTTTTTGCCCTCTCTTTCATGTGAAGACAAAAAGCTGAAAGGAGAGTCACATGGGTAGGCAGAAAGAAACGTGTTTCAGCACTGGAGCTCCAAAGCAATCAAAATGCCACAGATTTCACTGGCAGCAATATTAATACAAGTCAGGAAGAGTCCTCCTGTACACTGTAGGACCTTAGACCCGGATATTCCACTACGCTTTGCAGCACATGTTGAGTGCAGGAGCTGGGAAGCAAATGTGCTGAGAAATCCCACGGAGAGGGGTGTGGGTGAGAAAACTGGCTAGCATATGCCGTGCTCCGACATGTAGCAATTGAACTCTCACTACATGGATCTCATTGTGCAGCACCTCCCCCAGCAAGAGAAAAAAACCAGTGCATGTGTGTAAGAGGTTAGGAGCTTAGGATGCGGCGCCAAGAGGAAAAACGGAAAAGGGGAGACAAGTAGAAAAACAGACAGTTGTGGAAAATGCAAGGAAACACAAGTCCATTAATGCTATCCACTGAGCATCGTGAATTGTCTGGGGTGAGAGAAACAGCAAGAGAGAAAGTGCTTTCACAAAGGCCCACACACTGGACACAGCACCATCAGGGACCTCTGTTGTGGACTAGATCCCCTCTTTTGGGGGAACTTCTGTCTGCTAAGTCACTCCAGGCATGAGAGGCATCTCTCCCCCTTGCTGCTCCAGCACCATGACCTGCTCTGCTCCAGCAGAGAAAGCAAAGGCTTTCCCACATACTCCTCCAACTCACTCTCCTTTTTAACCTGGGAAAGACAGGAAGGTTTTCAGTTGGGAGTTTGTCTGGATTTTTTTGAGGCAAAAGGAAAGCTGAATTCAAACCAAATCCCTGGCACTTCAGATTCTCGCTAGTTTAGCTGAATACCAGGAGCTACTGGAGAGCTCTTTTCACAGAGCAGTTTGACCCACCAGCACAGATGGAGACGCAGAACATACGATCTGGGCCAGGTTCTTGTTCAGATACTGCAGGGTGTGAACAGGCAAGTTTCATGCAGTGTCTATTAAAAGGAACATTAGCATGATATTAGCTTGTTTTTGAGTAGCCAGGAGGACAACATGAGAACAAAAAATTAATTTCAGATTAATAGTGCTGTGACTTTTGTTTTAGTCACTCTACTCTTAGCTTTATTACTCCAGAATTAATAGATATTAAAGCAGAATTGTGTCCACTTTAATTGCAAGTATAATTCCTATCCTCTTTGGCTTTGACAGGCAAGGTGAGACTGAACCCTTGGTCCCAGACCTGAGGAGGGTTATGTTCCAGGGTTTCTGGCATAATAACAGAGCTGTGATGGAGCTGGCTCATTCCCAAGCCCTGCTGCTCCTTTACTTTGCCCAGGAGAAGGGTGGTTAAGCTCACAGCAAGTCAGGGCTGATCTCACACTAGGTGACCATTGCCAATGAGTCCAATTGACCAATGAGACCATTGCCATTCTCTTTCTGTTGGTTATGCCACGATTATTTTCAATCCAGCCTTAAATCTACAGTCAGAGTAAAATAAAACAAAATATAAAATAAAATAAAATAAAATAAAATAAAATAAAATAAAATAAAATAAAATATGATGATAAAATAAAATAGTGATTTATATCCAAGAAAACATTTGCTGACAGTCTGGGGCAGAGGAGGGGAAGCCAAGAAGGCACCTATAAAATACCATTGCAATTTGTGCATCGAGGCTTTTTTTTAGTGAAGGGGATGGCAGGCAGCACCCCGGGCTGATGAAGCTCACAATAAAAAAGCATAGAGACCATTCCCTGGCTTTTTAATTGTCCTTTCAAAATCACCCACGGTATGGATTAGGGAATTAAGTGGTTTAATAGCTGACTCAGCCCAATGGTTTTGATGACGGCTTTATTCAAACGGGGGCGCG
>NW_008237244.1:6179473-6185237 GCF_000691975.1 Corvus brachyrhynchos
GGCAGCTGCCCTAGCCCCTCAGCAGGAGCCCCGTCTCTGCGCTGCTGAGGGATGGCCCGCAGACCCGGGCGAGGGGAGAGCTCGCTCCTGCCTCTCCACGGGGCCCCGAAACACCGACGTGGCCCCGAAACACCAACGTGGCCGATCCTACCGAGCAAGGCAGCAAAGACAGGTTTAAAAATAGAAGGCAAGTTCCATTTTCGTTCTTATCTGCGTCCCAGCTCCTCATTTCATGCCCAAACTTCAGTCCATCCCTATACCCCACGGTAGCAAAGCTACTAACAACACAAGTCCACACTTGCTGGGGTTGATACCAGAGTAGAACCAAGAGAGCAAGATGTGAGCCAAGAAAATGCCTAGTGAAAGCCAAAAGTCCAGCTCATGCTCCCTGTCTCTGCCCTTGTCCTCCGCTCCTTACAGCAGGAGCGAGAGGGATGCAGGATTCGGGCAAGGGGGTCACCAAAGATGGTGATGTATAATCAGTAGGAAACCCCAGATTCCCCCTCAAGCCCTCAGAGAGGAGGTCATTAGATACCTCAACCTGCCAGAAAAGACCTGCCTCTGGAGGTCTTCAAAGCCCCTTATCCTTCTTGGTCACCTGCTTAGGGAATATTAGCACTGAGTTTAGCAGAACTGTTTCATTAGGTACCCACAGCATAAATCTACATTTGGCAGACAGTGCCAGACCTATCATGCACCCTATTTTGCATAATATTTTTTCCAAATATAAAAATGCTTTATTTTTACATCTGTTTTTCTTTGAAGGACTTGAAGTCAACCAAATAAACTTGTGAAAATAGATATGAGTATAATTTCTTGTTTTCTGTAAGGCTCTCAATTCACCATAATATAGGCCACAGGAAAAAAATATTTTTCCACAGCTTCTAAATCCCGAGTAAATTAATTAAAGAAGTAGAAATAAAGATAAAAATGCTTAATCACTTTTACCCATATTATTGTATCATTTTTTTCAGGGTAGAAAGGCCCAGAACTTTGTAAAGCTAATAGACCACAATATTTAGAGCAGATCGCATGATTTGTGAGGTATAACAAGTCCTCAGGAGCGAGACATAAAATGAAGTGAAAAAAAAAGATGAAAAGGAGTAAGGAAGCCATAGCTAGAGTTCTTACCATTTTTGTTGAATAGGATATCCTGCCTACAACTTTCAGAACAAAATGGCCAGCATAAAAGAAACCTGGGTTTTCTCACTTCTCTTTAAAGAATTGTATTTTCATATACTTTCTTTATATGTTGAGAAAGGATGAACGAACTGTGGATGTTTTTAAAGAGCAAATGGATGACCAAGTAGGGTTAGGCAGAGCTGTACACCAAGAAGTGATTAGAACGGAGATCCCACACCTCTTAGATACACACAGAATTCCTCACTGATCTTAAGAGATAATTGAGATTCTCATATCCACAGGAGAGGAAAACCTGAACTCCCGGTAGGTAATTTGTGGATGAATGAAGTCAACACCCAAAAAGGCACAAGCAGGTGATTGCAGCAGGACTGCTTTGTTCATAGAAACACTTCATGAATCCTGGGTGAAACTCTGTGGCTGAATGTAAAAAAAAAAAAGTATTCTTTATTCTCTATTATACTTTACTAGTGAAATAGTTTTATTTCTGGGGAAAAAAAGTTGAAATAATTTAAAATTATTGTAATTAAGTACTTATGAGCCTATGGATTAAGAAATAGACTAATCATGGTATTTCAAATGGAAAATTTGTTCAATGGAAGAAATATCCATTATTTTCTCATTTCAAAATTGTCCTAGTTTTCTGGCCCCCAGAAGGGGCAATTATGACTTGAACTGTTCAGAGGTCTGCTGTTGAAAAAATGCATTAAACCACTGTTTCTCTTGTGTACTGGCATCCATCAATCAAGATCATTGCTTCACCATCAGTCACCTGGTAAAAGAAATAGTGCTGTGATTGTAATAGCATATGATCGATACCTTCTGCTTTGAAGATAAATCTCATTCCAGTAAACGCCTTGTCTGCCGCCAGCAAGAGACTATTACTCTACAAAAATATGCTGTTTCTTTCAGATTACCTCTTAATTAAAAGTTTATGGCTCTTCTATTAAAAGTATGGTCAGGAAGGCAATTTCATATGTAAAGCCAAAGCTAACTAGGTCTGTGGTACAAACGGAAGGAAGACAGAAAAGCTGCTTCCCCTGGTCCTTGACTCCAGATGTTGCCTCCTGGTTATACTCACACTCCATTCCCAGGAATGATGCTTCACACAGGCTATCTAAAATAGCTTCTGATAGCTTCTGACCTGTACCTATATCTTCCAGCCAGATACGTCTTTAAAAGTGGATTTTCCACTCTAGCCTGACTTTATTTCAATTGGAATTAAAGTTGTTAAAACCAAGAAAACACTTCTATTTAAACAATGAAACTAATATCTCAGAAATTACTTCAGAAAAAATATTTTGCAATTAATTTGAAGTATTTTGTACAATGGTGTCATTATTTTTGATGGAAAGTAGAGATAATTTGGAATTTAAAAAGTCAGAATAAGCAACATGCTTATCAGTGTTTCTATGGACTCTTGAAATAATATTTTGCAAGAAATTTCCATTTCATTTTTTTTCCTCACGTGCTCTAAAGATTCCACTGGCAAGAGAGAAGTCCCAGACCTTGAACAGAGTGAAATTTTGTCCAGCACAAAAATCAGTGACAAAAAAATCTATTGACTTGGATTGGGGTAAGCACTAGTCTGGAACAACTGGAATTTCCATCACTGTAGTAATTTTCCTTCTAAATACTTCTCTGGTTAATACCATAGCCTTGCTGTTTTCTTATAAAGTCTGTTTTGTTTTAAAACATTCCCCATAATGTTGTAGAGTAAAAATACTTTGTATGAGAGTAGACAGTTAAGAACTAAATTTTTTTTCCCATAGTCCTTCCTTTCTTGGCAGGAAGACCATGTAAAGCTCACAAAAAAGAGAGGATTAGCACCATGAAATTGAAGTAATTTATACAAATGGAGATGTAGAGAGAAGCTGTGGTTCTGAAAATTTACAGGAAGTGAAAAGCTGTGTATCAAGTATCCAAACTCTCCTTCCAGACAGTGAACTGGGGACAATTCATCTTTCCATTAGTCAATTCACATGATATATGTCCAATTACTTCCAAGATATAAATGGATATAAAGCTTAGGGTACTCTGAGATTTTAAGACAGCTTTAATTGATTTCGGTGGGAATTGCATTTATGTATCTAAGGGGAGAATTCAGCTGTTCATATTTAAAATGTAGAATCTCAACATCCTAAAAAAATGTTGCAAGAATCTGAAAGAGTGGTCAGCTTAGGTTTTTTCTCAAGAGAGATAAGAATGCTGCAACTTACATGACATATATAACAATAATTTGAAAAGATGGATACTCACATCAACAAGGATGTGGTTTTTTAAGTGCAGTGATGCAATTCAGATAGGAGGCCTGAATCTCAGATCAGAAAGAATTCCTGCGTTTATGCCAGTTTCATTTCAGACAGATTTCTGAAAGAAATAACAAAGCACACTTGGGAGAGCTAAGGGTTAAGGACTGCTGCTTATTTATTTTTCTTTGGAGCACTTTGTTAGGCTGACTTGTAATGCCCTCATGCCCCTCTGCAAGGAATGGACCTGCTTATCTGGTTATAACCCTTTAGAGTCAGGCGACTTCAGCCAGCTCTGAGAAGAGTATTGTGCTGTCCACCAGTACTGCAGTTGATTTAGTTTGGGAATGGGGAACCTGTGCCTCCTTCAGTCCCAGATGCTCTCTCCACTTTTTCCTCAGTAGGAGGAGGGGAGGAGCAGCAGCAGTGTGGACCGTCAGGGATTTACAAAGCCCTGCGCTTTCTGGCTTTGGCAGGATGGCTGCAGGTCGTGCACAAACTGCGTGGAGGGGAGAGCTCAGCAGCTGAACTGTGTGAGAGCCAGCAAGATTAGCACTTCTTAGCATAGGCGTTTGTGCGTCTTAACTCTCAGCAGATGCCAAGTCAATGGGCACCAGGACAGGAACCAGTAGTTACTATTTTCTGCTGATATTTGTTTCTCAGTGTAATGTACAGTTAGTAGAATTACTCATTTCTGTCAGTATGGTTGTGTCTGGTGGAAGCAAGTGCACCCTGCTTAATTTCAGACTTGCGAAGGACCTTTATTTCATGGTATGTTTTTCTTGCAAGAAAATCCAGACAATATATTAGAAGGAAAGCTTTTCTGTCCCGTTTCACCCTCTTGCATTTAGTCACTTGACTCTCTTTAGCTCACTTGTGTCTCACAAAATCTCCTTTGGGCAGTGGTAGCATAGCTAAAAGCTCAAAGATTTATGACTTCAATTGTTTAGCTTGCTGGCAATAATGCATCATGATAGAAGCAATTGTTGGAACAGGCAGCTATGATACCATTCTTTTATGAAAAACTATAGCTGGAGATAAGGAAGGCAAAAGAAGTCTCTTGTGAATATTATTATCCTCTGGAAATTATCCTAAAAAGATTTGCAGTTTCTCTATAGACTGTGGCTAGAATTCATTGATCCACAGACTATCATCCTGAATAGAGATTAAAAACAGATGGCCGTAGATCTCGGCTTGGCTACAAATCTCAAAAGAAGTAAGAGGGAGTACAGTGGTGACTGACCACAAATGAAAGCATTGAAGGGATTCGTCTTTTTTTTCTTTAATTCCCTATTTCATTCCTCTGTAGTTTTATACAAAGTCTATTGTACTTAAAACTCAAATAATATCAACACAGAGAAGGTATGCAAAGTATACTGAAGTAGATCAAAATTATACAAAGTATCTTAAAAATACACTACAAAGTCTTTTATGTGGGGCCTTTGTGAGGTTATTGTGCTGGAGCAGTGCATTGTCAGTGAAAAGGATCTTTGTATAAACTGACTTGAACTGATGGTAATCCATTTGCTTTAGTGGCTCAAGTCAAGTGAAGAGTAGTTATAAATTATGTGCCCTCATAAAAGTGATAAATATACTCAAGTTAAGACAATACAGATTATGAACCCCCGAATATTTTAACTGTCAGGCCCAAATCCTTGGTTTTATTTAACATATGCACATATGCAGATTTGTTAATATAATAAGAAATATCAGTCTTCATGCAACCTTATAGACCAAGATTTCACAACATTACATCTTTTTTCATAGTTTTAAATTTCCATTATTACACAGTGCCATTCAAATTTTTGAGTAATAATTTCTTCCTTTTTTTCTCCTTTGAATTAAATTAAGGGGAGAGATGAAATTCTGGTATTTCTCATTAAATGAAAATTCCAGAAGTCTGTAGTACATGCTGGTTGAAGCAATCTATATTGGCAATCTGTCTAGTGCTATTGTATTCTAATCTCAGTAATACCATTCTAGCAAAATAAAAATCACTCTGTTTCAAATTGTAAAAGTTCTTGAGATTCCAGTTATAATTCTAGATATTTTGTTTGGACTTTATGTTATGTTAAGTCTCCCTTACATATAGCATGATATTCAATGCATTTGAATAAGGTAGTAAATAAAACCAATTAAAGAATAAATCAATTTTGTTTTTACTTTTTTCATGGTACATTTGCTCAAAATCAATAGATTGAGTATTTTGAGAGTAATGAAATTGCAATTTTATCAGGAAGCTGTTTCATAAAATTGTCTTCTGTTTCTCTCAGATAGACAGTCACAAGTCTGGTTAGTCAGTGAAATACCCATAGAGTTCATTATTCAGTTTTAGTTCAGCTTTTTAAAACATTTTCAAACACAAATTGAGTGCA
>NW_008237244.1:6185334-6188368 GCF_000691975.1 Corvus brachyrhynchos
AGGAATCTCCTTAAATACCAACAAATTATTGGAATAAATAATTTAGTCATGATTACATAATCAATGTTATTGTTATAAGCATCTAGTGTAAATAGAGCATTGTTTCTGTTCTTAGATTTAGGAGCATTTTTATTTTGCATTTCATTCCTGGTAATAGAGTTCAAGCATAGCTGTGCATTCTTCAAAGTCACTATCAAAGAAGTAGAGAAACTTTACAGGTCTGTTGTTCAAGTGTTAGTAAGAATTAGGTGCAAAATACTGACCAAAACTCACCTTTTTTCAACATTGACAGTCCATGAAATACATGGATTAATTAACCGAGTTGCTGTTTATCATTAATGGATGATGAAAAAAACAAAAAAAATAGCTCAGCTTGGTTTAAGTTCATGGAACAGCATCAAAGTGTTAAAAGGGTGTCAGCCATTCACAGTCTGCCTGTGTTAGCGTCTCCTGGAATGGGAAACGACTTGGAAACACAGCACCACAGAAGCTTTGGTCAAGACAGCTCCATCTTCTGAATTAAAATCTGGGTCTTGTAGCATCGGATGCAACTCAGACTGAGCCTTTGGAAGGATGTTAAGGGTTTTCAACTGAACAGTTCTTATCTTATGAGGCTCTTATCTCCTGTAAATTAAACTTACTTTTCCCTGGTAGATTATAATTTCATTTACATCATTGTTAATCTCTAGCAGCATGGAAGGATTTAATTCTCATTTACATTAGGTTAAATTGGTAACATTCTATCAAGATATTTTCCCCAGTGAAAAATTATTTTGCAATTAACATGAAATTTTACTAAAAGAATTTAAAACTGTTCATCCTTTTAATTAGTACAAAATTTCAAATAAAAACTAAATATTTTTTCTGTTACTGGTGGACAAAAAGCACTTCACTTTCATGTTTCAGGTACCAAACCAGTATAACTGGTGGAACAAGGGGCTTTTAAAATCAAAACAGTTTCTTTCCCCTGCCCAATCCCTTCTCAAAGAATGAAAATAAAGGTTTTTTTCCAGAATAAAATATAAGAATTAATTTGTTCAGACATACTTACCCTCTCTTTAACCAGCTCTGATTTGGGATGCTGTTGGGTACTGTCAGAATTCACCTACAAGGGCAGGGCAGGGAATATCTCAGGCACATCAACTCTTCGTAAGATTTAGTCCATAAATCCAGATCCTTTTTGATGATGTTTTTTGATGGCCAGTGAACTGATCTCAGGGATGCTCTGCCTTTTCTGCCATGGTAAGACCTAGTTCCCCTCAAATCTCGGATTGGAGAAGACAGCATTACTGCCTTTTTTCCAGATTTGACTCCACAAAAAAATTACAAAAATTATGACAATTTTGAAAACACTACCTCTGATAGTAAATATTCCTTATTTTCTCTCCTTTGTGATTGAATTCTAAGTTAGACAAACTAAACTTTTTAAGAACCTTAGCAGAGAAAAACGTAAATGGATATATCAGTTTTAAAATTATAATCCAATATGTAACTTATTTTTCAGACTATAAAAGGAGACCAAGAGACTGCCTGTTTCTAGAATATTGTACACGTGTATGTGTAGGTTTCTACTTAGATGACAATAGAGAGGTTCCTCCAAAATACGAGCAGTGCTTCTATATTTAGGAAATTGGAATGTTTTGAAATGAGTATATAAAGGAAGTTACTGCTCTGGTTCAGTAAGTTTGTACAAAGAATGCTAAATTTGATGTGGTAATCCTATAGCAAAATTAATTCCCTTTTCATCCTCATGAACTAACATAGCTCTACAAGTCTGTGATTGTAAGCAAGAGATCACCTACACTGGCTGAACAGAGTTTGAAAAATGGGAATGCATAATCCATTGCATTATTGACAAAAAAAGTTCAGACCTTCAAGACAAAATACCAGACAATTTAGAGTTCAGCTACACAGTTCTGAACTCTGTGGAGGAGCTGGAGAAAAATGAAAGTCTTTCATTAAAGCAAATGTCAGCCAAGTTTCCAATGCCTCTTTGATTAGCAAAAATGACTTTGCATGTTATGCCTTAGAGTGCTTCCTTAAGGTCCCATTTCCCTAATTTTCTAAATGTGGTCTTATTAACTCTTCATGTACTGCCTTGTTGTCTCTCGTGCAATAATGAGCACTCTTCCTCCCTAGCTGTATTGGTTACCAGCTGCAAAACACATTCATGATTCTCAACTGCCAAAGCAAATTATTTTTTATTCATTCTCCTTTCTTATAACATTTCCTTGTCCATTTGATACGTCATTAAAAAAAAAAAATGAAAACGCCAGATCCCTTATCATGCCTAGTGCTGTTTTCTTAGTGAGTATTTTTGCCATTTGTATTTCCATGCTCAGGAAGAACAGCACATGAAATTTCCATGGAGATCTCAGGTGGGAGTCCGAATAGTCTCCTGTCGGGGTCCCTTCCCCCCTGCCATGTAGCCCTGGGAGAGGGGCCCTGGGCGGGAGGCACGGGGTTTCCCTGCCCCTGGTCAGCCTCGTTCCCCACTGGTTGTTTTGTGTTCCCCTGCGCGGGCAAGGACCCTCGGGTCCCGTGATTGCAGCAGTTCCTCGGCAGACCTCTGGCCATGCGGTTGGAGAAATAAACATCTCTGAAGCATCTATCAAGAATCGGTCCATAGATATTTCTTTTCCATGGGCCTCGTTGTTTGATACACGTGTTGCAGTATCCCCACTGGAACAATTAAGCAAAAAAATAATGTAGAAATCTAATGTGGAATATCGGACAGCAACTGATTTGTGAGTAAACTCTGGATTTCTCTTCTTGTTTTGTTTTGCTGTTCCATCTCTAAACTATGGAGGAACCGTGGAAAGACTCTTGGCTCTCAGAGCCACATATGGACATTTATCTTAAACGTTAAAAGATTCTTGAACACAATTTGTAAATTTTAGCTTAATTCAAGCTCAAAAGGAACTGAAACATTTCCTTTCCTGGTTGTTTAAGGACTTTTTCTACGTTTCTTGGGATTTGATTCTTACCAAAGACTTTTGGAACACCATTTGGACACAGTTAATTTCTGAGTCAA
>NW_008237244.1:6188909-6189127 GCF_000691975.1 Corvus brachyrhynchos
GTAAAATGGTATAATGTTAAACAAAATTATGGTTTTATAACAAGATGTGACAACCAGCAAGACATATTCATTCATAGAACTGCTATTAAAAAGAATAACCCTGAAAAATACATCCCAAGCTTGGGAGATGGAGAGGTGGTGGAATTCAAAATTGTGCAAGGAAAGAAGAGGCTTACAATCGTCAGAGGTCACTGGGCCTGGTGGTGTTCCTGTAAAAG
>NW_008237245.1:0-574 GCF_000691975.1 Corvus brachyrhynchos
ACCTTCAATAATTGTGTCACAGATAACTCCATTCCATCTCCTTCGCAGTGGGTCAGTCCTCACCGTCGGGGCTGATGGAGGCGATGGCTGCACCTCCTCTCGCGGGAAGGAAGGGGCCATAGGCACTGTGCCCAGTTCTCCCAACAGGAGCGTAGGACTTCTGGTGGCTATCTTGACCGGTGGGTCCATGGGACGCCACGGTGCTGATGGTGTGGTTTCGCAAGCCTTAGACTCCAGCGCGTCCTAATGTGTAGACAATTCAGCAAGCTTCTTGATTACTTCATGCATCATCTCTCGGTGCTTCTCCTCCTCTTGGGGCTGACCCCTGGCAGCCCTGGCTGGCTCTGCCCGCAGAGGCGGGCAACAAAGCTGTAGAGGCTGCTTCGCCGTCGGACAATGATCCACTGTCCGGCAGAGGGGGGTGGCACTGCTGCTTTCGGCCGGGCATTAGGACCGCTCGTTTTTCCTCTGCTCGCCTGCGCCCCACCCCCCCGGGTCGGGAGCCTGCACTTCCTCCTTCGCAGCTATTTCTCCCTCGGACTTCGGAGGGGGAACTTCCTTCCCCGCCGCGTCC
>NW_008237245.1:774-6142 GCF_000691975.1 Corvus brachyrhynchos
CCCCCCCCCCGGGGCTTCCATGGCTGCCGCGGCCACCTTCCTCTCTGCTTTCATTTCTGTGAGGGTGGTAGTCACGGCTCTCCAAATTAATCCGAGAGCTTTAGCTTCTTTACCTTCCTTTCCACCCTCAATCATGGACAGCCACAGTTTGTTCCCAACTTCCCACCACGCTTCGGTCAAAAACAAAAGCGAAGTGTATTTCAAAAATCCTTGTTCCTGGGCCCACATAATGAGTGCATAGAGATCTCAATCTCTTACAGTCCTGCCTCTCTTAGAGAGGATACTGGGTAGGAGGCGAGTTCCTGCCTAGTACTCCATAGCTTCTTACCTGCAGGGGCTCGCTTGGCTGCGCGATCTCCAGTCTCCGGCTTCACTCGGCTTTGAGACCCTTCCCGCTCCAGCTCCCCAGGCTCCAACACTGATGCAATGATTCGGAGTCTTGCCGCATTCAAGCAAAACTGCATTTAAGCGAAAAACACACCGCATTTAAGTGAAACCGCATTTAAGCGAAAAAATCACTCGGGTCCCTGCTTGGGCGCCAGGTTTAGCAGGGGAGGGGTTCCGAGTGCAGGGAAGCCAGCCAGAGTAATGACACGAACACAGATACGATTTGACCATCGTTCTCCCTTTATTGTTTATTTTCACTAACTTATATCTACTTTGCAAAGATTCACGCCCTATTCCCATGAGACAGCCTCTAAGCAGCGGGGGAGCCGACCAGTGTATAACTTTACCAAGGATTTTCAAGGCTGCCTGCTGCCAGGTGTCTTCCAGGCCTGCCTGCAGGCTGAGGCCAGTTCAGGGGTTTTTCCACAGTAACCCTGGGTTGGCCAGACTGTCCTGGGGTATCCTATGCCTCTGTTCCACAAGGAATCCCTCTACACATCTCCTTCCTAATATCTAATCTAAATTTCTCCTCTTTTAGTTTGCAACTGTTCCCCTTGTCCTACCACTACCTGCCCATGTAAAAAGTAGCTCTCTCTCTCTTTTTCATAAGCATCCTTTATGTACTGTAAGGCTACAATCTGCATTTGCACCACAGCTTTCTGGAAACTTCTAGAAACTTCAAAAGCATGTCATACATGATCAGGAAGACAGGAGAATATTCTTTTAGAGGATATTTACAGGGAGAGAGTGGGTGAAACTATATTAGAAATAGATGGTGGGATCAGGAGATCCCAAGATCACCTGGATGGAAAGGAAGATGGAGTGCCCCCAGTTTCAGCCCTGCCACGAGCAGGTCTGGTCATTTCAGCACAAGGAGCATTCTGCCATTCTCTGCCCATCTCCTGGAGGTTGCTCAGGCTCCTAATCCAACCTCTTTCTTTCTCAAAGTCTTAGTAAAACAGGGCATGTGGGGCAGGTGCCAGTTTGCCTTTGCAAAGTGTGTCTTATGGTTTGACACTGGCCCAGCACCAGGTACCCATGAAAGCCATTTGCACACTCTCCCCTGCCACAGCTGGGCAGAGGAGAGGGGAAAAACATTAACAAAGGGTTCATGAGTTGAGATAAAGACTGGAAGAAAACAAGGGCAAAACAGGCTCAAAGTTGCAAAGTGAATTTATTACTAACAGAATCAGAGGAGGATAATGAGAAGTAAAATAAGCTCTTAAAACACCCTTTTTCTCCCAGCCCCTCTCTCCTTCCCCTAACAGCGTAGGGAGACAGGGTATGGGGGTTTTGGTCAGTTCATCATCCGAGACTTTCTTCCGCTGCTCAGGGAGAGGAGTCCTTCCCCTGTGAGACTGTGGAGTCCCTCCCACAGGACACAGTTCTCTGTGAACTTCTCCAACGTGGGTCCACACTCACAAGCAGCAGTCCTGCCAAACCTGCTGCAACGTGAATTCCTCCCATGGGCAAACAGTCCTCCCAAAACTGTTGCAGCATGAGTCACTCTTCCTTGGGGCGTAGTCCTCCAAGGACAGGCTGCTCCAGCCTGGAAGCAAGGGCCCTCTCTCTGCACTGGGATTCCCACTGGAATACAGCATCTTCCAGGCATCCACCTCCTCCAGCACGGGCACCTCCCCCACAGGCTGCGGGTGGATTTCTGCAACCCCCGTGGATCCCCATGGGCTTCAGGGGCACAGCTGCTTCACCATGGTCGGCACCACGGCCTGCAGAGGCACCTCGGCTCCAGGGCCTGGAGCACCTCCTGCCCCTCCTTCTCCACTGACCGTGTTGTTTCCTGCAGGAACTGACAGCTGGTCTGAAGGCGTCACAGACATTTCCCTTGATACAATCAGTTTGTACCTGTGAGAACTGCAGAAGCAAGAAGATAAACAACAGAAAGAAATTGTAACAGCTGCAAAAGGGAGGATACTGGCTGATGTTTAGCAAAGAATGTGTGTACACTATAGACAACCAATAGTATTGTATTGCAACAAAATAATAGCCAATGAACATGTAGCTAGGAAAGTGTATAAAAGAAGTCGTGTAAATAATAAACATGCTTTTTGCCATTGGGTGGGGCAGAGAGTGTATGTGTGTCGTGACCATCTCAACAGCGACATCTGGTGACCCCAACAAGATCTAGCCACTTTTTGGCAGGCTGTGGGAAGAGCAGCAGAGGCGGTGCTCACAACAAAATAATAGCCAATGAACATGTAGCTAGGAAAGTGTATAAAAGAAGTCGTGTAAATAATAAACATGCTTTTTGCCATTGGGTGGGGCAGAGAGTGTATGTGTGTCGTGACCATCTCAACAGCGACATCTGGTGACCCCAACAAGATCTAGCCACTTTTTGGCAGGCTGTGGGAAGAGCAGCAGAGGCGGTGCTCAGCAAAAGAAGAGCAGCAAGCAGAGCTGCCAAATGTCCGTACGCGTATCTGCAACCCTTTAGGTGAGCTGCTGGGAACAATGGGAGCTAACGTATCCCAAAAAGAAAAGTCTATTGTGAACATTTGGATGCTTATGTTAGGCAGGTGTGGCATTAAGTACAACAAGTATACCTTGAAGGCCCTGTTGCTGTGGTGCAAGAGCCAGGGCTTGGAAGCTACCTCTGAGAATGCTTTTAGTGTAAAAGCCTGGGAGCTTATTTTTGATTCTTATTTTTGACTCTGCCTCCCAAGGCAATGAGACTGCCAAAAATTTAATGACTACCTGGAGGGTAGTGTTGGAGACTTTGAAAGCAGTGAAAAAGGAGTGAGACTTGGAATTGCCGTCCTCCACAGATGCAGAAGGCCAAAATGAAACAGAGAGAAAAACGGAAAAACAAAAGGAGGGGGTGACTAATCCCACACTGACACAGGGGGGTGCAGTCCGCATTGGCCCACGCGTCGTGGAGTGGGTGGAGCCCATTCGTGAGCCCTGTGCTGAAAGTCCTGGAGTGGGGAGCCCTACTCCCCCTGCTCCCATAAATCTGCTTTATCCACCCTTGCCTGCGGATGAGTGGAGCGATGGCAAAGATGAGCCCATGCCCACGGGTCCCCCTCCTCCCAATATTCTGGATACGGCTGGTGCCCCCACGTAACCTGTTCCACCCATGTAACCAAACGGCCCAGGGAGCGCCCTCCACTCATGCACTTGCGAGACCCAGGCATGGGAGGACCTCCCTGCTGCCCTCCTGCCCATCCTCCGGAAGAAGTGTTTACTATGCAACCAGTATGGGTAACTGTATCTGCTTATGACCCAATTAGTTTTTGGAAACATATGAAAACAATGGCAATTGCTAACGACTTGGCGCCCAAATGACGGGATCTCAGATTACGGTGAGGAGGGGGACTATGACCGGCAACGAAGCCTTGTGGACCCAAAGCAATGGGATATCAGATGGCAATGAAGAGATGGACTACAACTCACCCTTATGACCCTGAGCCCCTCAACTTCAAGCAGAGAGCAGAGCTCAGACCCTGCTACGACGACAGGAGACTTTTTGCGGACCACAGTCCAGCAGAAAGCAAGATGCAGGCACAGACTATAAGGTTAGGTCAGCGGTGTTTGCTGGATGAAGAACCACAAAACTGTGAGTATCCTTGTGACCAGGGGTGCCCAGGGAGCGTGGGTGCAGCTTACAGATATTGCTGCATATTCTCCACATTGGAGCAACTTTCATTGTGGGTTTAAAAACCCTGTAACTTGGGGCATTTAGTAAAACCTTATAAAATGAAGGCCTTGTTGCCTTTGTAAAATTATGGCTCAGACCTGTTACTTCAGCTAGAGAAGGACTGTGAGAAAAGTCCTTGAGAAGAAAAACAATTAGTTTTTACCCATGAGAATGTAGTATCAACAGAAGCAAGAAAGTTAAACAGTAGAGGGAGAAAACAGCAATATATCTGCAGCTGTTAGTTTTCTGAATGCTTGAATGCTTAGGCTATAGGTAGCCAATGGTAGTATGTTGTAGTTAGTAATAGCCAATTGTAGGTACAAAAATGCTGTTAGTGAGGATCTTCTTGTTATTTTTCTAAGTCCGTGAGAGACTTTTCTCTCTCACAGAAGAGGTAGCAGGGAATGTAAACAACCAAGCCACCTGCAACCTTGGAAAGTCTTGTTTATGGTATAGTAGAAAATATTTTGATAATGGATGTTTTAGGATTTTGGCCAATCACCCCCAAGGGGTGGCTGGTCCTTTGTCCAATTAGACTATGAAGAAAAAAGTCTATAAAAGAGTTTGTAAAATAATTAAATAAATCAATCTTGCTGCACAATTCCTGCCTGCTGGATCTTCTCCTCCTCCTCCTCCCTATGGCTGTGGGACACGGTGATATACCGTAGGAACCAGGCCTGCGGTAATAGTGTGGTATGATTTTTTTTTTTTTTCCTTCTTTTAGGTCTGTTAATAAAATTTTTTATATTCTTTCAAGATTGGTGCCTGCTTTGTGTTTCTCCTAATTCTTATCTCACAGAAGGTAAACGGTAATGAGGATTTTGGGCCAAACCACCACACTAAATTGGTGTTTCTGCCCGGTTACAAACCCAACTCGCTACACCCACCTGGAGTACTTGTGCCAGTTCTGGGGTCCCCAACATAAAAAGGATGTGAACTTGTTGAGTAAATCCAAAAGAGGGCACAAAAATGATCAGAGGACTGGAGCACCTCTCCTATGAGAACAGGCTGAGAGAGTTGGGACTGTTCAGCCTGGAGAAGGGAAGGCACCACACCACAGAGAGACATGAAAACACAGAATAATCCTGAGTTGGAAGGGACCCAAACGAATCATTGAAATCCAACTCCTGGCCCTTCACAGGACACTCCAACAATTACACCATGTTCCTGAGAGAGTTGTCTAAAAACTTTGTGAGCTCTGGAAGATTTGAGGCTGGGACCATTTCCCTGGGGTGCCTGTTCCAGTGCCAAACCACCCTCTACGTGAAGAAACTTTTCCTGATATCCAACCTAAACCTCCCCTGACACAACTTCAGGCTATTCCAC
>NW_008237245.1:9793-10586 GCF_000691975.1 Corvus brachyrhynchos
CCCCCCCCCCGGGGCTTCCATGGCTGCCGCGGCCACCTTCCTCTCTGCTTTCATTTCTGTGAGGGTGGTAGTCACGGCTCTCCAAATTAATCCGAGAGCTTTAGCTTCTTTACCTTCCTTTCCACCCTCAATCATGGACAGCCACAGTTTGTTCCCAACTTCCCACCACGCTTCGGTCAAAAACAAAAGCGAAGTGTATTTCAAAAATCCTTGTTCCTGGGCCCACATAATGAGTGCATAGAGATCTCAATCTCTTACAGTCCTGCCTCTCTTAGAGAGGATACTGGGTAGGAGGCGAGTTCCTGCCTAGTACTCCATAGCTTCTTACCTGCAGGGGCTCGCTTGGCTGCGCGATCTCCAGTCTCCGGCTTCACTCGGCTTTGAGACCCTTCCCGCTCCAGCTCCCCAGGCTCCAACACTGATGCAATGATTCGGAGTCTTGCCGCATTCAAGCAAAACTGCATTTAAGCGAAAAACACACCGCATTTAAGTGAAACCGCATTTAAGCGAAAAAATCACTCGGGTCCCTGCTTGGGCGCCAGGTTTAGCAGGGGAGGGGTTCCGAGTGCAGGGAAGCCAGCCAGAGTAATGACACGAACACAGATACGATTTGACCATCGTTCTCCCTTTATTGTTTATTTTCACTAACTTATATCTACTTTGCAAAGATTCACGCCCTATTCCCATGAGACAGCCTCTAAGCAGCGGGGAGCTGACCACTGTATACCCCTTCCCAAGGCTGTTCAAGGCTGCCAGCTAGCAGGTGCCTTGCCAGCCCGTTTTCAGCTGGAGG
>NW_008237245.1:12012-20177 GCF_000691975.1 Corvus brachyrhynchos
CCAGGGGGAGTCTCAGACAGACATCCTGCGCTCAACCCAAAACTAGCTCAAACCAGTCTCGAAGCTTAAACTCAGGCCAGGGGTATAAAAGAGCATGCACAGGGGAGAAAGGTGAAAAGTTCAGGATGATGAAGACGCCTGACTTCATCAAAAAGACCCTCGGAAGACCCCTACCAAAGCCACCAAACAACACTGCGCAAGCACAACGCGGATGCAAATGACTTTTGGGTTCATTATAATACGAAGCGAGGCTGGGTGGGGCTAGGTGATGAATATGTATAGGGGTGTTGCGAAACTTAATGAATATGGAACTTGTAACCCGATAAATACCGAGCTGAATGCAGCTGTCGGCACGCATGATTTTGGAGGAGCGATCCCCCGTGCGTCCCAGCGCTGGAAATAAACATACCTACTTTACTACTTCTTTAGTAGTGGAGTTCTGTCCGCTCTTCAACAGTAACTGTTTTCTTTGGGGTTCCTCCCCCCTGCCATGGGGTCCTGGGAGAGGGGACCCTGGGGTAGAGGCATGGCCTAAGGCATGGTCTCCCTGCTCCCTGGTCACATGTACCCTAATCCTGTTCCACATTGGTTATTTTGTATAGTAACTGTTTTCTTTGGGGTTCCTCCCCCCTGCCATGGGGTCCTGGGAGAGGGGACCCTGGGGTAGAGGCATGGCCTAAGGCATGGTCTCCCTGCTCCCTGGTCACATGTACCCTAATCCTGTTCCCCATTGGTTATTTTGTATTCCCCTGCCCGGGGAGGACCCTGGTTGTCCAGTGATTCCAGAGTCTTGGGCCAGTACCCCAGCGATGTGGCTGGAAAATAAAGATCTCTGAAACGTCTATCAAGAATCGCTCCCTATTTCTTACCACGGCCCTCACTGTCTATGGATGTTGCAGGAGACCCCACTGCAACAGTTTTCTAAATGAGAACGGCTTTGATGTTAAAAACTCCTGCACATATCTGCAGCAGGGACTGCTAGAGTGATGTTGCAGGCACTACTGATCCCCCCCCCCAGAACAGCTTGGCTGGCTTTAGAAGCTGACTCCCCTGGGCTGTCAGCCCCTCCAGTGCTGGCTTCCCCTGAAGCAGGCCACCTCCCTCTGCCGCAGCCTCCCCCTCGAGCAGCTTCTCCACTGCCCACTTGGCCAGCTGCTCCTCTGACTGCAGGCTATGCTGCCCCTCCCCCCCGCCCCCCAATAGCTACTTGGAAGTGAAGAGATAAAGTAACCTACAGGCCATATGCTTGCATTGCATTTCATAGTTAGGAAAACTACTATCTCATTTTGAGCTTTTGGGAAACACTTAAGTTGTCCTACAATCAGTCAGTGTCTTTGTGAATGCACATTACTCAGGTCGAAAAATGTGTTTTACTGCATCTCAAGAATATTTTTGGCTTTTGTTTGAAGTAACTTTGTATTTTCAGTGAGCTGCAAATTCTGACAGGATTGTTTATTGGAGAGATTCTAGGTTATGTGTGTGGATGTGGTGTGTTTCTGCATGCCACTAGGATTATGTAATTCCTTGCTTTGAGGCTGCTTAGCAAGGTACAAAATTCTCCAAGAGACATGCGTATATATTGCATGATTGGTACAACTTGTCATGTGGGATGTGTGCTGCCTTTCCAAGAATTTTGATTTGAGGGTCGGATTGGACTGAATTAATACTGATTCTTTGTTCAGTTATAATGATGTAACTGTTACCACAGAAATTAGAAACTTGTATACCTGGGAAAATACTTGCAATCTCGGTATTCTCAGAGCATCACTTGTTGTTATGTGGCCCGTTATAAAATTCAGAAGAATCCTCCTTGGAAGCAGCAGTTAACCCTAAAGCCTGATGTCAAAACCTCGAGTAATTTACAAGAGTTACTGGGAGCAATTAGCTGGGTGAGGCCCATGGTAAGTTTAGCCACTCATCAACTGAGCGTTCCTTTCCTCACTCCCCCACCAATGTTATCTGCAGAAGCTATTCAAGTTACAGATATAGTTGCCTCATGACTCCCCACTGTAAAGGCAGGTGGAATTGTGCCAGCTTTACCACTTTGCTTGCTTTTTTGCCCCACAGCTTTCATAAGGTAATTTTATTGTGGATATTTCACCATGAAAAACATGTGATAGCTTTTCAAATAGGTACAGCTCTTTACTGGTTCAAGTGCAGCTGTTCTTCCTTGCCACTTATGAATTGAAATTGGACTTGATATCAAAACAGTTTAACTACAGTGATGGACCAGAAAAGTGACTAAAAGTGACACCGCCACTCATTGGGCAAGTTACAATGCAGACTTGCCCAATGAGTATGTGTTAGCTGATCAGTGGCTGAGCTTCTAGTATTCTCTATTCTTATGAAGACAGGAAAACAGTAGAGTAAACAGTAGCACACTCCTTTAGAATCATCTGAAACCATGGCTTTGTAGCTTTTTATATACATGTGTCAGCTTTTACACCCACTCAGCTAAGAGAGTTACATGAGCAAAACTCAGGGCAGTATTATATGACTAGGTCCCCAGTACTTTATCCCATATCCCATTACCTTTAATAGTCCAAGGTCAATTCTATTGTACTGACAATCACGAAAGGCCATCTTACCATCAGAGAACTAAGCAGGTTTTAAGTGTAATTTGCCAATATATACACTGTTGTCATTTTTCTGAGTAAAGCTGCACCTTGCAAGATCCTAGGAAACGTATGCTTATGCCTGAAAAATACTGAAAGACATACAGTGTTGTCAGTTTTTTTGGGGGGTACAGCTGCAATTTGGAAAACCATGCAAAAGTGTGCTTCTACCAGAAAAGTCCTGACTGTGAAAGGATATTTTCAATAATGTTTATAGTTACCATGAGCTATTCTCTCAACTAACTTATGTAAAATCACAAGGTATTTGCCACACCTTTACAATCTCTCCAGTAAATCCATGCTGCTGCTATTTCATTTACGATTCAGTTGTTTGCTTGCATATTGTTCATTGATGTTTAACTGTTGTATGACAAATTTTCGGTAGCTTTCTTGTAACAACGGAGTCAAGATGAGTTAAATTCTGTTGTATCTGAAACTTTTAAAGAAACACTCTCAACTCTGACTTTAGTTCTGTTAAATTTAAGTAATGTTAATTTCAGTTCTGTTTCAGCTTTGTACAGTTTAAGTGATGCTAAGATTCAGTTCTGTTAAGTATTGTTAAATTTAAGTGATGTTAAGTTCTGTTAAACTTAAGCGTTGTTCAATCTATGTGCTGCCAGATTTAAGTTCTGTTTATTTGAAGTTCTGTTACATTTAAGTTCTGTTAAGATTAGGTTCTTAGATATAAGTTCTGTTAAGCTAAAGTTCTGTTGACTTTAATTTCTGACAAGTCCAAGTGCTGTTAGGTTTTAAGTGGGTTCATTTAAAATTCTGTTCTTTTAATTTCTCTTAAGTTATATTCAGATTAATTTCTGTTCAATTTCAGTGATGTTAACTTTAAGTTCTGTTCGGTTTTCTTTCTGTTATGCTTAAGTGACATTAAGTTTGAGTGAAGTTAAGTTTAAGTTCTGCTGAAATATGCTGATTTGCATTGAAAGATACAGTTCTTCTGTTATAGGGGTAAGATTGAACCGATTGAAACAATTATGATGAAGAATTGGTAAGAAACTGTTTAAGAATATGAGATAATAAGTTGTAAAACTGTATAAGGATGCGGTTTGTTAGATCCTTAAATTCATTGAAAATTCTGTGGGTGTAAGTGTTTGCATTATGGATATTATTGATTGTAAGGTGTTTCGTGCTTTCTTTCTTGCTTTTATTTTGCTTTATTTTCATATATACACACATGTATGGAGAAATATAATCTCAATTTCTTAGATCAGTTGCTGTTGCTGTCTTAATGATTCTGTATATGCTCTTAATGTCATAGCGTGAATTCACTGGCTTTTTATAAAGGGCATTATCCATATGACATTATTTGATGCTACACATATGACTTTCTTTGCAGTTTGTTTATGATACCATTGACTACTTAGCTAAGGATAAATGACAAAGTCAGCTGCTTTACAAACTTTCACATACTGTTGTGTAGCTATCTGTAAGACGTATCTTTTTAGGAGACTTTCCCATCTGCTATTAATAGAAGCTTGTTTCTAGCATATGTTAGGGGAACCCTTCCAGTTAAGGCCTTGGCTCTGGCCAAGCCCTGGCCCTAGCTTGTCGGAGGTATGCCTACAGCCCCAGGTGTTTCTGCACTAAAAATGCAATTGAGTCACTTTGACTTGCTGATTCAGACTTGTAAAAGCTGGACCCCCTTTGAGGTAAACTTGGGAGCCTTGTCCAGGAAGGTTCTCCAGGTCCTCATTGTGAAATGGGGCTCGCCAGCTACTGCAAACTCTGGATGATGGTACAGTATTTAGGCAATTGAGGGTGTATTGTTCTAAGTCACTATCCTTTTGTCGTGTGATACTGATTACATGTATTACCTTGCTTATTTTTGCTCTGTGTGGGCTTACTGTCTCATTACATGTATTTCCTTGCTTTTCTGTTGCCTTCACGTTCATAGTGAGAGACGCGCATCGTATCACAAAAACAAAAAAGGATGAACATGGGTCCTCAGGAACATTTAGATAATGCAAATATTTTCAATAAAGTTTTTGCAGGCGGATCATCAATTTTTATTCCCAGAAGAGAGATACCGGTCTGAAGATCTGAGCGTGTGAAACCAATTTCTAAAAGGTTTTACGTAAGGATCCACAATTGGGTGTGCAGTGGCAAGGTGTAGCTGATTTACTAACCTAGGAGAGAAGGTACACATGTGTTTTATTGCAGGTCTAAAGTGGTTACCGTCTCGACTGGACAAACATCAGTCGCCTCCAAGAAAACGAGGCCCAGCAAGAGGAAAAATGACTCAGTCACCATCCAGCCCTCATGGCCAAAACGGGAGCAGAGGTAGGACTGCCAGGAACACGGCTGTGCCTGGAGGCTTACGGAGGCAGCCTGCCAACAGAGGCCTTGTGTCCCACTGTACCTACCATCATGTTATTGTGTTCCTGCTGACCTTCTTCAGTTATTCCCTGTTCCATGCTTCCAGAAAGACATTCTGGTAATGTTTAAGTCAGCACTTCCAGCTAATGGACTCTCTCCTGCCTAAATAGCACAGCCCCTGAGCTCCAGCCGTATGAGCTTTGGAACAGTAGCCATTTACTTCCAAGTGAAAAAGCAGCCCTCTCTCTCTTTCTCTGGGGACATTGGACACTATCTTTTTATTTTCCTGTGGTGTGGCTCTCTTTGTCAGTAGCATGGCTGTTCTTGATGGGGTCTTATGGATTATGATATGTATTCCATGTATCTTCTCTTGTGTGCAAGAGACTGCGATGACGCCCTTGATTTTTGGAATTTAGAAAAACATGGTTTAATTTCCCTTTTTGCCCCAAGAGTAGCGGCTGGAAAAGCATTAAAATTGTTAAATAAGTTAGGCTGCTGGCTTGCTAAACCGACTAATACCACTTCACTTGTTCTATCAGGATTATTAACTGATGTTGATTCTGTTAGACATGCTACTTTGCAAAATCAGGCAGCCATTGACTTTTTGCTGTTAGCACATGGACATAATTGCGAAGACTTTGATGACATGTGCTGTATGAATCTTTCTGACCCCTCCAGATCTGTGTTTGCTAATAGCAAAGAATTACAAGTGTTTCAAAATTAAGAGAAGAGAATGAGTCCGATTGGTTCAATGCTTTGTTTGGTAATTGGCAACTTACTAAATGGGTTAAAGACCTCATGAAAATGGGATGTTTGGTTGTAATTGTTATCCTTCTTATTTTACTCCTTGTGCTGTGTTTGTTGTCCTTTCTGCAAAAGGCCCTGCAGAGGACTATAAACACTGCATTTACAGTTGAAAAACAAAAAGGGGGACCTGTGGGAACCAACAGCCGGTCTGAAGGCCTCACAGACATTTCCCTTGATACAATCAGTTTGTACCTGTGAGAACTGCAGAAGCAAGAAGATAAACAACAGAAAGAAATTGTAACAGCTGCAAAAGGGAGGATACTGGCTGATGTTTAGCAAAGAATGTGTGTACACTATAGACAACCAATAGTATTGTACTGCAGCAAAATAATAGCCAATGAACATGTAGCTAAGACAGTGTATAAAAGAAGTTGTGTAAATAATAAACGTGCTTTTTGCCATTGGGTGGGGCAGAGAGTGTATGTGTGTCATGACCATCTCAACAGCAACAGTTTCCCTCACATGTTCTCACCTCCTCCTCGTCTCTGACCAGAAGAAAAACTATGTGCACTGTGCTTTTGTTTTCTTCTTAAATATGTTATCACAGAGGCGTTACCAACCCCTCTAATTGGCCCAGCCTTGGCCAGCAACATGTCCATTTTCAGAGCCATCAGGGATTGGCTCTGCTGGACATGGTGGAAGCTTCCAGCAGCTTCTCACAGAAGCCACCTCTGTGGCCCCCACTGCTACCAAAAACCAGACCATGCAAAACCAATACAGTGTGACAAACACACAAGGAAAAAGCAAACACAAAAGAGTATCAGCATCAAACAATAGGGGATGGGTATGTGTTTATAAAGCATAAAAATCCTTTCTGTTGCCAGGGTTGCCAGATTTCAGCACTTCTAGGGTCCATAATTCCAGTGATGTCCACAGTCAGAAGCAAAGCAGGATTGTCAGCAGCAAAGCAAGCATGGCCCCAACAGGAGCAACGTGACACCCTGCAGCAAAGCATGATCCTTTTTTGCCCAGGCATTTCCTGCTGGAAAATGAAAGCAAACTGGAACAGCTTTGCTTTGGAAGGAACCACCTCATCCTTTCCCTGATGAAATCCTCCCAAAGCACAAACACAACTTTTTGATTGGAAATACACAAAATGTTTCTGCGAATTAAAGTAGCCTACTTGGAAACCTTCTCATCTAAACTTCAAATGTCATTTGTGACACTTTAATACTATTCTATCAGGAGAGAAGCTTCTGCTGAAGCAGGTCTGTAAGGATGGGTGCAAGGAAGAAAATGGGCCTGGGTGAGAGAGAGCAAAATGAATAGGAGGCAATCCTACAAATAATTCATCCATCTTTTTGGCTCTGTTCTGCCAGCAGCAATAATGCAATGCAAAAGCCATATGTCCTGTACAACCTGCCAAGTATGAAATCAGGCCAGCACATCCTCTCTGCCACCAAGATGCAAGAAGAGATAAATTTCTTTAATCCATCTGAACAGTAAGTTGAGGACGTGGTGTGAGTCCCATTAGGAATAAGAATAGAATCATGGTCATCTCTCATGAGCTGGCAATGACAAATATGGTAGGGGGGTATCACATTTTTTCTCTTTAAGAATAAAGAGCATTCTTCATTAACAAGAAAGAGAGAAAGGAGAGAAAGACAGAGAGAAAGAGAGAAAGAGAGAGAGAGAGGCAGGAAGGCAGGAAGGAAGGCAGGAAGGGAGGGAGGGAGGGAGAGCAGAAGGGAGGAAGGGAGGAAGGGAGGAAGGGAGGAAGGGAGTGTGCCGGTTTGGCCAAATTTGGAGGAAAATATCCTCTGATAGAAGGCAGGTAACAACCAGCCCTCCCCCACCAGATTCGGGAAAAAATGAATTTTCCTCAAAGGATAGTGAAAGAGATAAAAACTATTTATTTAACAAACACAAGGGAAAAGGATAATAATGCTAAATAGTAAAACCTCTTGCTCTGCTGAGAGAAACCTGGGAAAATTTCAGAGTCCTTCCGTAGTCTCTCTCCCCCTCCTTGGAGCTGGGAGGGGGTGGTGGGCCCACCTCCAGGGCCAAGGCCTTGGTGGAAAGTCCTCCCAATGTATTTTGATGTTGAAACCATCCAGCAGAGAAGGAGGGAAAAATCAGAGTCCCAGGAAAACAAAGTTCAACTCTCTGGAGGAAAAGGAGCTGAAAAACTGGCCGAAAGATGGCTGGAAAAAAAGCAAGCCAGGTGCTTCCTCCCCTCCTCTCGCCGCAGCTGAATGCAGAGAGGAGTTTTATCTGTGTCCTTGAAACATGAAAACAAACTGCAAACTCCTTTGAAGAGTTTGCTCATTTTCTTCTCTCCCCCTCTCAGGCTCAGTTTAAAGGCATAGAAAGGCACAAAATTAATTTCTGGGTATAGAACAGCGATATGGGATACAACATCATAAAGTCACCCTGAGGGAGGGAGGAAGGGAGGACGGGGGGAAGGGGGGGAGG
>NW_008237245.1:20403-27443 GCF_000691975.1 Corvus brachyrhynchos
GGAGGGAGGGAGGAAGGGAGGGAGGGAGGGAGGGAGGGAGGGTCTTATACTAAAGGCCTGGTGGTCTTTAGTAACCTGAGGCCAGCCCAAATCTGCTGGCCTTGGGACATATATGGTTTAGCAGATCCTTGTCCTGGTTTCAGCTGAGTATATGACACCAGTGTTTGAGACAAAAAGCAGAGATTGTCTCAGTGGAAGAGGAGAAACACTAACTCAGAGACAGAAAGCCATCACAGAGTTAAAAAATTTTAGAAAAACAGATTTAGAAGAAAAACTCATTCTACACTACATGAGCTTTTCTGTCCCCTGAGAGCATAAAAGGGAATATTCTATACCACATTTGAGGATGCAACAGCTTAAATATATCCTCTAAAATGGCATCCTAAAACTGGATCACCATTTCCTGATGTTTACTGCAACACTGCATTCCCCAGTGCTGTAGCTGGCATCACTGTAGAGCACTGAACTTCTCTGTCTTTCCACCTTTTATTAGGCCAATATGACTTTTTTTTTTTTTTTTAACATTGATTGAAAGAGAAAATGGCCCTTTTTTCCCCCAAAAATCCTTTCCCTTGTCTGGAGAAAGGATTTGTCAGGGAAGACAAATTTTTTTAAAAGTTATAAATATTGTCACCCCTATCAGCCAAGGGAAAGCCATAAGGAATTTCAATTAGTGAGTGTGGTTTCACTACAGGCAGGAGTTCCTTGTAACAGGAAGATAATTATGTAACTTCTATTAAAGTGCCCTCCTCTGTAGAAAAAATTGCCTATGACCAAAGTAATTGGGTAAGATGTGAGAGAATCCCACCACATGTGGCACAGAGTTTGTGGCAGCTGGTGGTACCAGCAGAGTGACAAACACATGTGACAAACATCTTTAACTCCAGGCATCCAGCATCCATTGTCCCCATGCAGGAGGAGTACAGGGATAAGCACAAGCCCTGAATTCCTGCCCTCCAGCTTGGCCCTGCAGCACCAAGAGCTGGGGATTTGCAGGCACAGAGAAACAAAGATCTTCATCCACAATGCTCCAGGTCTGTGTAGGTCTTTTCATCTACCCTATCTCCACTTATTTTGAGAGGGTAAGCAAGATTTGGGTTTGTTTCAGCTCTTTTAGATTGAACCACATGCAGCCATCTTTTTTCTTTTTTCTTTTCTTTTCCTTTTCTTGAAGGCTTGAGCCAAAGCCAGTTGAAGTCAACTGAAAGACAACCAACGACTTCAATAAGTTTTGGCTCCAGCCCTAAATGCACACCACATGCCAGACATGATGACTGATTCTGTATCTGTCTCTAGGAAGCACTTAAAAACTGAAATTAGGAGAGGGAAGAGAGCAAGTCTGTGTATATCATACTCTGGATGTTCAACTGGCTTTAATAAATTTCAGAAGCAGCACATATGCCGGAGTTGTTTTCAATCAATAAATAACACAGAGGTTGAATTGTTCACCTGCAACCTTTTAGTTGCCCTCAGCAGAGGTGGAATTATCTTTTAGCCTCAAGGGTGCTTGCAAACTAAAAGTTACATTTACAGAAACATCTATTTGCTAGCCTTTTAATTTTTTTCCTTTATTTCCATTATAGGCAGCAGCAGTATTTGACACCTGCAAGGACCTTCTCAGCAAGACATTTTATATCACTCCATGGAAATACATAAAAGACATAAATCCCTGATAGCATTGTGTCTCTGCTGACCTGCTCAAGGTTTAAAGGCAGCTGGCAATTAAATGCCATGGCTACCAACCTGTTAAAGGCTTAGGCAGAGTTGTATATTTAAGCAGCAAAGGGAATTGTATGCAACAGTATTTTGTGGATGTATTTCTCAAATGAATTTGAGTAGTATTCATTCTTTCACTTCTGTGATTAAAATTATCTATCCATCTCTCATGTATTATTACTTAACAAGCTGAGTTCTGACTTGAATTGGCAATTGCCTGCTCTAAAACAAGAATATTGCTTCCATTCCACATTTCCCCCCACAAAGTATTTTGCTAGAGACTGAGAAAGTAGAAAGATACCACCTGCCCTGAGTCTACAAAAACTAAACATTTGTTACCAAAACTTTTAACTTTTACTCTTTTTCTTTGTTTTTTGGTTGTTTGGGTTTTTTTTTTGTACAGGCACTTACTTTAACTATTGAGGGTCTTGTATTTTAATAAAGTGCAATATATTTTAATAAAGTGCAATATATGTCTGCTCCCCTGGGAGCAGACGTATAGCCTAGCCACTATTCAGTAGTCCTAGACTTAGGATTTAAGACCCTCTCACACTTAACTCTCAAGGAATGAAAGATCAATGCTCAAATTAGACATGCCACAAAGTTTCCCTCTCCTTGCCTCCCACAAAAGCCCTCCTAATTCAAGAAAATCTACCCTTGCTTCAGCTATTCAACTATAGCAAAACAACCCATGAGAACAATTAGGCCTATAGAAACAATAAAACTTTCAAGCTTTCCAGATTAACCAGGCTTAGGTGGAAATACCGATCTCAAAGTGAACATGAATTACAATTCAGATCCTGAACAGAACAGTCCGACGAAGCTATAATTCTATGTTGCACGTACCATTAATAAGCCTTGTCCATTAATAACCAGAATCATAAAGATGTATTTAACCTTCCAACCACCTAAAAGAAAGCCCCTTCCATGTCAGGCAAGATCCCACAACCACATTCTCCACCCTTAACATTCCTATACCTTTCCCTTAGCACTCAAAACACATGAGCAATGGCGTTTTCAAACCAACTTAGTGCCAGAAAAATCTCTGTCTGTTGTAATCCCACTTAATAGGAATTTTTCTACTAATTTTCAAAGTAGAAAAAAACCCCAAAATTTTGTGCACTTTGAAAGAAAAAAATCTAGTTACATATATGTAAGGGTGTTTTGTTGTTTTGGGGTTGGAAGTTTTGTTATGGTTCCTTTTCAACTGCAAATATAATTGGAATTATGATGTGTAACAAATTTTTAAAAAGAACATAATCCATATGTCACATAATTCATTAACATAATTCACGAGGATCTCAGGGGCTACACCTAGCTGTTTTCTGATCCATATTCCTACCAGGCTTATCAAATAAATACAGTGATAAAATTCACAAGTCAGTTTTTCATATTGTGTGTATGGAAAAGAAAAGGTATTTGATCATGTAAGATAAAGTATCATTATTAGTCATGTTTATTGAACCACTGACTATAACCAGCTGAGGGACAAGCTAGGTCCTCCTCCTATATATGCACTCGAGCAAAACATTTACATCTGACGAGGAAATGGACTTAGAACCAATGTGCCTTAAAAGACTGAGAAAGAGATTGAGTAATTTAGGATGACTGGGACAAAGACACAGATTTGGGCAGACTGTGAAAACGGGAAGAAAGAAAATTTAAAAAGTTAAGTAGACCAAGGAATGTTTTCTGACTAGTGCACAAAGTGTTGTCTAAAAGAAGATAAAAATTCAAACACCAAAATCACCTAGGCCTTTACAAAATGGCAGTATTTAATATTAGAATTATTTCTGTGATCCAAAGGCTTTTTATGGTTTTCAGTCATTAGACAAGTCATACAAAGTTTTATCAGTTGGTTTTTCCCATGGGTTAAGAATCTCACATGAAAGCTGTGCATGTGGTTTCTTTTCTATCTCCTTTTTGCTAGGAGGATCTAGTTATTTACACATTGTGGACCCAATGCAAATTTGTCTAGAGGGATACCCTTTTTATATGGTGCCTGGAGACAAATTAATTCAGTGCCAACATCTTTAGAAGAAACAGGACACACATTATCTGTGATTGTCAATCAGCAAGGTACAGAAACCCTATAGTTGAAGGCTGAAAGAGTTTGCAGACAGGTCCCAATCATACAAAGTCTGAAACAGTTTTACTGTTCTGGCACACACTGTGTTAACTGAAAGCAGTCACTTCTAGATGCTGCTTGGAAAGATTAGCTTTGTTTGTACCATGAGATGGGGGTGAGGGGGGAAGTCCATGTGGAACTGAATCTTTTCAAACTAAAAATGGTTCAACAGCAGGAACTGGGTGACTGGTGGCAGAGACTGAAATATTATAGTCTATGACTTAAACATTTTCTTAAAGCACTTTTAAAACTGTATTACAAAAGCTGAAGAAAAGACTACCACACCCTGAATGGGGCCCTGACTGAGGCCTTACACCGCTGGATGATGAAGATAAGATGAAGTAACAACTCAGGGCGGGGGACATTCACTGAGCACAGGCTTAACACCTCCAAGGTGGAGACCACAGCCCCAGGGCTATCAGCTGCTAGGCTCGAACAGACCCTCCCACCAACCGGTGGCAGGAGGAGAGGCTTTGAGTATCTTGGAAAAGCCTCTGGTCAAAGGCGTAGTGACTGCCCATCCTCGGCTGTGCAGAGGAGCCCAGCTGAGGAGTCCTCACCGGGGGGAGGAAGCTTATCCACAGCAGAAGGGGTGACATGGTCCATCAAAGGGGCCCCCTCAAAGGGGTCCCCAGACCCTGCACCAAAGCAGCAGAGATGATGCAACAGGCCCTCAGTGTTGCAAAGGACAGTGTGTCAAGCTAGCCCCTGCAAGGGGAGACGCATGGGCGTTCCCACCTAGCCCAAAGCATATATTAATCCACGGGATTGTGTACTCTCTGGCATGTGGTGTGGTGGTGTGTGGCAGCGTGTAGTGGCATGTGGTGGTGGGGCATGGCATGTGGTGGCGTGGCCACAGCGGCAACGGGGAACCCTCACCACCAGCAGACCAGATGGAGGAGAGCAACAAGACATCGTTGGGACCCTCAGATAGGTGATTGCTTCCACCTAATCCCTGTCACCTCTCCCTGTCCCCCAACCCCCCCACACACTTCTTTTTCTATTTCTTTCTTTCTTTTCTCTTTCCTTCTCTTTGCCTCTCTACTATTAAATAAAATACATCCATTTTTTGGCATCAACATCTAACCTCATTTGGTTTTAATCTCATTTCTGGGGATATTTTGAACCTTCTAAGTTCCTTCCAGTTTATGCATAGAGACTTAGCTTTCTTTGCTTTTCTGAGTTTAAACTGGATCGTAACAGCTGGTCACATGAATCAAGACAGCAAATCTCACAGAACACTGATACAAACGTATCCAAATACAAGTCATTTGTCAACTAATCCACTTTTTAGTCCATTTCAGAAAAGAAAATATAGATGTAAACATAGAGCACTACAAAGTTTTACTGTATACATATATATATATATAAAATCTTCCAGATAAAAAGAATTTTTGTGTACACACATGTGGTTACAAAATTTGTGCTACTGCCTTAAAAGACACAATGTAAAAGCAAGGAATACTAGCAGAAAAAAACAAAATCACAAGTGCACCACTTTACCCCTTATTATTTATTATCACACAGGAGATGCCTTTCTTGCTGGTGTTTTGCAAGGACATTCCATTTTATTCACACCATATTCATCATAATTGTTCAGCAATTAAAAGCAAAGGGTTTTACTGTACATCACTACTGGGACTCCAGTATCAAAATATCTCTTAACTGAGCCTAGAGGTATTTCTCTCTCTCTCAAATCCCATTCTATCTGTTCTTCCCCCCTAAGATAAGTGGTTGGAAATTCTATCTCTTCTATAGAAGAGTATTCAGTGTTATTAACTGCTTTTTCATTAGAGAAAGGAATGTCAAAGTCATGCACTCTCTTGCAAAGACTAGTGTGTATGTGCAAAATACACATCTTATACTGGCCACTAGCTGAGAGTATTGCACTTACAATAGTCTATTTTTCCTTCTTCCATGGGTAATGGTGTATGGAATACAGAGTGTCTGAATCTTGAAATGGAACTAAAGACCACTGATCTTTAAAAAAGTTTCCAGCAGCAAAAAAAAGGCGCAAGTAGAGCACTTGTTTGCAGTGTCTTCCTTATGGGGGAGAAGTCATCAGCTGAGTTTCAGTGCAAGTCAAAAGACTCAAGTTACAGCTTTAAAACATAAAAACAACCCCAATCGCGCAGGGAAGGAGGGATGGGGGGTACACAAAAAATGCACCATTACTACTCGCTGTCTTACGCATGTTGCAGTAATCCCTGCTGCAACACACCATCACACAGAAACAAGGCAAAATGCAAAGCCCACATCACTGTATCAGAGAAAGACTTCTATGAACAATTTATTTTGTTTATTATGTTGCTGATTCTTAGTAAAGGACAGACTGCCCTAGCTGGTCGATTACAGTCCTACATTTATGTTTACATTGTATTCAATCTACTACTGAACTGTTCTCCCCGCCTCTGAGGGAGAGGAGACTGTTCTCTCCCCCACTCTGCTGAGTTCTCTTCTGTATACTAGCAAAAATGTCAAATATTTGCTGGGAGCCCCCTTCCAATTTCACACTGTTATAAACTGAAAAAAGAACAAGACCAAGACTGGGAATTAGCTACACCTGCAATTATCACTACCTTAGAGCATCCTGCTGTTACTTGACTTCTACAGTGTTAATATCTGAGATGTATTACATTTCCATTAATTCTAGATGATTTTCTAGATTAATCTTATTCTCCTTGATGCAGTATTAAATCCCTGAATGGGCTCCTGTCAAAGTGACACACCTCACACCAAGCAGAAGCATTACAAATGAAAATGATTACAAGACTGAACTGTAATGAGCTCAAACACTGGGCAATAAGAGCAGTGCCGGAAAAGGGAATTGGAATGCAAGCAGCTCTCTAAAATACGTTTTTCCCCTTCCCTATTCTTATTGCTGAATATGGTTTTAAGAAGGGATTAATAGCACCTGATAAATGAAGCTTTCTTTCCGCAGAGCATACACACGACCTACACAGAGAAGTCATGACTCACCGACTACTTTCTTTCCAGGAAACCTTTTCCCTGGATGCCTGGAAATGGTACAGCAAAAGCAACTTCTCATCAATTCAGTCCATTGACAGTGACCCCTCCCTTCCACCCTAAAGGTAGAGGCTACCTCCTGCAGCCCAGTCAAGTACTCACAAACAAGCTGGGAAGCTGGTGCTTGGGAAAGCTAGTGACTGGGAAAGCCTCTGAAAACAGCTCTTTA
>NW_008237245.1:27459-51868 GCF_000691975.1 Corvus brachyrhynchos
CTAGAGTTAAAAATAGAGACAGCTGACCATTCAAGTGATCAGGATGCAAAGAAAAAAATAAACCTGAGGCAAGGGCCAGCAGAACAATAAGCAAACTCTCCCAACATCATACAAAGGTGTGACACTCATCACCTCTTGGAGAGCTTTCTAAAACATGAAGGCACAAACTCTCCATTGGGATCACCAGCAGACTGCAACTGATGTGGTCCCAAGGTTATTAAGCACAGGCTACTAGCTCAATCCTACCTACAGTGACAGAGAGAGCCCAAGTTACATCGCTGGGCATAATTATTCTGAAAAACTGGGTTTTTCCACAGATTTTCTCTCTGTTAAAGACATCTGTTACCCTCATCCTTGAAAGGTGGGCCTTAACCCACAGATTTTCTCTCTGTTACCCTCATCCTTGAAAGGTGGGCCTTAACCACCAGGAATCTGCACAACTTCACACAGCCCAAATCCTAGCAAAACGTTTTAATGTATCTTGGTTTTATGGTTCTTCCTCAGAAAGATAGAAAGGCCCATTTTTCTGTAGGAAAGTGCCCTGTTAGGAACCTGGGACAAAGCAATATGCTGCTTTATTGCATGGTGGAGCAGGAAATGGTGCTGATCACACAAACAGGCTGCTCGGCCACGAAATGGCACCTCCCAGACCCCACAGAAAATTAGCCAAGGGAAGCAAAATTGCAGGCTCTGCTTGCAAATTTATGGGCGAGTATCTTTTGTATTTATTGCACTGGACCAAGTTCAGTTCCTACAAGAGGAATATGACAGATTTCATCTGACAGCCAAGTCCATTTGTATTTTCTGTACAAAATGACCAAAGACAAAAGTGCACATGTCTAGGCAGTCCAGTGATGTGCCATATGGAGGTCTAGATAAAGGGTTTTTTCTGTTGTTAGAGCTCCCCACAAAAACCAGGCATGGCCTGCATCCTGAGTAACTGGAGCAGAGAGGACAGATCTGAGGGCTTTTCTGGAATCATGAATTAAGATAATGTCCCTTTCATTGCTTGGACCACCAAGTGCAGTGGAAAAAGTAGTTAAAATTGATCAGACATCAACACTGCTGGTAGACACATCAGTACCAAACAATAAACACTTTAATGCAAATTTCACTTTAATGGTGAAATTCAGTTCCTTATCCCAGCATTTATTGCTGACGTTGTAAAATGAATGTTAACATTAGAAGAACTTTTTATTTACATTAAATGCATGACCCTCCAAGATAGCCTCCCCTGGCCTGTCCCAATGAGACTTAAAAATACTCTTACATATTTGAGCAAGTATTTATGTAGTGATGCAGCAAGTAGTGCTCAATACAAAATGATTGCTCTTGGAGTCCACACAATCAGATTTGTACTCACGTTCAAGGCATTACTGCAATGCTCTTTTTAGATGCATTAATTACTTTAACTTTTTTGCTGAAACAGAAGCAAAACAAACAAAAAGGTATCTGACATAAGTATTTGAAAGCTTCTCTGATTTTTCCAGCTAATGAAAAACCAAACATCTTTCTACAAGCCTTTGCTCATTTCAGACAACCACAGCTACAAGAGCACTATATGAATTTAATTATAGAAGGCATATACATGTTTAAAAGGTATCCAAGAGTAATTCATCAATCTTAGAATTATTATATCCTGCAGTATTTTGAGTGCAGTTTTGATTACTATGAAACATGACTATGTTTATATGATTACTATGAAACAGTCCAGTATATCCAGTAAGCCCATATGAACACCAAAAAAAAAGAAACACCTCACACATGCATGTTCAATGGTCTGCTTGTACCTACAGGTAGCTGCTAGGTAAGCTCTGGAACCACCTTATGTTGCAATTAGTTACTTACAGGTTATGGAGCACAACAAATTACTGTTCTCTGATATATCCTGCAAATAATGACTATGACTTTTCTGGAAGAATACAGAAGGAAATCCCTCATGTGCTAATATTGATGGCTGGCATGAGACAGATCCTCAAGTAGAGGAAAGTCCATCATCATGGAGTGTAAACGGAACTCTCCATCTTACATCGGAAGATAACAACTGGAGTCTTTAATAAACTGCTGAAGACAGTATTCAAAGAAATAAGACTTAGTGTATTAAAAACAAAAAAAAAAATCTGAAGACTTTAGGATTGTTTGAATTAAAAATAAAAATAAAGTTCATTTTTAGAAGCCAATAATTTGTTTCAAATACACCTATGCTTTTTTGCAGTGAAGTAATTCTTGGTTTCTGCATAAGTATTCAAAAAGAAATAATTTCAAAAATGTACAGCACCTGTTTTATCAATCACAAACCTAGATGCTCTGTCACAGTAAAACTGGAGTCCCTGTTTTTCTCAGCAGATAAAGTCCATGAACTCTCCATAATTTCAATTACCAAAGTAATGCCTACCTCCTTCAAATTAAACTTCTGGTAAAAAAAGGAGAAAGTCAGGTTTGTTGTTTGGGCAGGAATTTACTTACTACGTGGGCATCCAGAGAATGACGCAACCTGACTGAAGCTAACCCCAAAATACCCTGCTAGTGACAGGTTTTACAAAAAGACTCTGCTTCCCTTTGGTTGCCATTCCCCTTTGTTTGGCATTTGGATGGCAGAAAAAGGAGACATATTTCTATCAGCAACACACACTATGTTTTCCAGAAACTCTGCACAAATCCTGAGAGGCAACAATAAAAATAGGCTCTAAGTACTTTGGATGAGTTTTCAAAGTACATGCAGGATTTTTAGCTGAATGATTCCCATCTATCTTAACTGCTTCATTGCTGCTTCCTAGAATAGGCACACCACATCAAATGTGTCCTCTGAGCTTGCCAGCATTCACATCACCACATGCCATCATTTTTCAATCACAGATACCTCTGCATTCAGCCACTTAGGCTGTGGAAAACAAACAATCTGATTCTTATAAGACCCAGCTAAAGCTTTAAACTGCACTTCACCTTCTCCCACCAGCCTTCCTTAATTGGTTCATTAATACTGCAACTGATTTCTGCAAAGTTACCACTCCACATGAGTGAGATGAGCAACTTCATCACTTTTCACGGAAACATAATCAGCCTAGAAAGAGCTGGACTCATTGCACCCAGGAATGAGGGGGAGAGTACACTTCTCCTTTCCAAGTGTTTTGTTAAAATTGTAATTAAATAGGAATTAGGAACAAAAAAAAAAAACCTATCAATTTTCTTCAAAGATATAGAACACTGATATATTTAATTTAAAAAGAAAAAGGTAAATATGATTAAGTAACAGTCAAACAGAACAAAGAAATTCATAGGAATACACACGCACGCACAAGATAATGATCTTGCGTAGACAGATCCAAGTTCTACAAGGGTTTGTTGCAAAACCTACACTAAAATCATCTGAAAGAGGTGGTGAGGAGCACCAGCATCCATCTCCCCTCCCAGAGACAAAGGCAGGCACAAACGCATCACTGTGTGCATGGCAGAGCAGATGACCAGCTTTTCTGTAAAGAGATGCTGCTCCAAGTTCTCCACTCTGGTTCCACAACACAAAAAACCAGCCTGCCTAGAAACAGAAAGGATAGAAGGAATATGGAGCTTGCTAAATGTTAGCACAACAAATCTTGCAAATGGATGTCATGTGAGATTATTCCAAACACTAAGGTTTCCTCAAAGATTTAGCACTTCACTGGTGGAACACAGACAATCTCCTCACCTAGTTAACAGGAAACTGAATTTAAAGGCTGCAGAAAGCTCTTGCATTGCACCATGCATCTTGTTCAGAGTGCTTCTGAGGAAACCTCATTTCTGCAAATCAATTTAATTTAAAAACAAAAAAGCCATCTAGCATCCATGAACGCTTGATAGAGTTATGCTCAATATAATCTTTATTTTATTCCAAGCCAAACTCACAAAGAAATCAGCTGTCCAACTCTCCCCTTTCAGGACTCACATCAAAGCTTTCACTTTTTCAGTGAAAGATGTTGGGATTCCCCTCAGAGCTCTTTCACAATGGTCTTTAAACAAGGCAGAAAGGTAAACACAGAAAAACACAAAGCTCTACTGTCCTTGACTCCATGCATAGTACATTGTTAGCAATTTTGTGACTGAGTAAATGTTGTGTTTGCTGGTAAGGATAATAAAACAGATTGGCTTCACAGTGCTTTTAAGAGTCTAATCTGTTTTCAAATAGCAGAAATATGGCCTCCTTTAAATCACCAAAACCTGCTGAATCTTTTGTTTGAATTTGTTCTAGTCCTTCATCCAGCAAAAAAAATTAATCCGCTAATTTCATTTGTGAGAAATAGAAATCTCAGGCTAGCCTCTAGGGAACAACATCCATATTGGTGAAACAGTCAAACCACTTTCCAAGAGCGTTCCTGGTTATCTCAGCAAAGGTCATCAAAGGCAAAGAGCCCTATTAACTTGTCATCCTGATTAGATGTAGAAATAAACAGATGGTTACAGGTGGTTAAATCAAGAGTATCCAAAGAAGTACCTCAATTGTGGTCACTATAGGACTTTTCCTTCACAGTAAATTCACTTAAAGGAAAACAAAGAGATTCCAGAAATTAATTTCAGTTATGAATTCAGTGATGACTTGTTTAATAGAAAAAAAAAATTGTTTTTGAAAACTTCGGAAATTCTTGAACAACCGTAGTATGTGTATTCCAAATAATTCATTTAATTAAAAACATGTTTCATGCCACACTTGAAATATAATACTGGAACAGGAAGCATCACATCATGAAAGATAATAAACCCTCACCAACAGGAGCACAAGGCATTGCTTCCCAAAGAAATGCTTCCCATTTTCCTGATCTTTGGTTGACACCTGTAGTAAGTTCACACCAGACAGAATGTACAGACACCCTTATTCCTGGGGCCAAGGCATCCTTAGGTCAGCCCACAAAACTATTTTTATGCCTACAGTCAAAATTTTATTCATCATTTTTAATATTAGCTAACATTTATCCTTTCCATCCAGTCACCATGGACAATTCCCTCCAGCAATGGAAAATTGCTTTCATCGCTGTGCTGGCCAGTCCTGCTACAAGATTACAATATTTTTAAAGGGTTTTTCTCAGGAGAAAATGCCATAAGATACATTTATCTCTGACTAACCCATTTCTAATTCTTACTCTAAGATTAAGGAATTAAGAGACAGCTACAGCTGCTGTCCTTATCAAATTAATTCCTATAAATGGGTTGTCAGAAAAGAAAATTCACTTCCAGGGAGCACCTAGATCCCTACTTCAAATACCGGGCAAAGAGCATATTGAATATATCACTGTAAGGTAATGCTCAGCAAACAAAGGTTGTTACACAAAAGCAATTGCTCTCCATACTGCTATTCTTAGGTTGTCCATACTCCAGTTGCAGAACTGTACATGCTCTTTATGCTTGATTTCCAACTGGCACAAATTGCTTCCAATTCCAGGCAAACTAATGAAATACAAATAAAAAGTTATGCTTTTTATGATATATGTAAAAAAACATGAATGTGCCAAAACAATCAAAAATACAGAAATTTGCTACAGACAATGGAATTGTAGCATGGAATTATGCATTTTCTTCCTAAATATGATTGCTCTTCATAAATGTAGGAAAGTTAAAATTTAAAAGCAAGCTAATATTTATCACATTGTGATAGCGCTTCAGAAGCCTTCTATAACATTTCTTCTCTTGTGAGTTAAGAACCAACAGTTTTCATCTTACAAATGCTTTTATATGCATACTCAGTGACATTCTTTTTGGAGAGTTCAACACATGTAAAAAGAAATACACTAAGAAATACTATTTCAAATCATTCAAATGCAATTTTGGGTTAGTTCAACATAGTTATTGAATTATTTCAAGATCTCATATGTTACAAATTGAGAGGGGAGAGTTTACACGGCCCCTGCCTTTGCCCAGGCTTCTGGCAGTAGGCAGCAGTTTTATTGAAGTGGCCAGCACCCCAAAACCCACTCTCACTCTCAAGTTCTTAATAATGACCAATCAGGTGTATTACAACATGAATTATTTATTGAACAGACACAAAGAAAAACAGACGTAAGGCTTTAACAGGCTTCTTACTACACAGGATAAACAAAAGAAACACTACTAGTAGGCTCATAAGACAGTGCTTGATAATAAAGGTACCTATATTACAGCTAGCAAAGAAATAGTATAAATTGGGAACCAGTGTCACTTAACAATGAATGATGGTGGTGTGCAAAGGGCCTCTCTTCTCTCAATTCCCAGGAAAGTAACTTGAGGTGGATGTCTTGGCTTTCAAGGAGAACTCCTCACATACTCAGACAGTGTGTAAGAGATTTCTGATTTTATGAATATTACAGTGATCTTTTATAGTTTGTAACAAAGTGCTGTGTCTGTCAGTCACGAATTTTAGCTTATCCTTTCCCATGCATTCAAAGCAGGATGTTTATTGCTGGCTAAGGATGTTTTCAGCCAAGATAATTAACCACAAGGCAGGCTTATTCGGGCCTGACCTAGCCACAGGAGAAGCAGATGAGCTTCTGCTCTGTCAGGGGTGAGAGGTCCTGTTACATCATATCAGTGTCTGCTAAAAAGCTGTCCTGGTCCTCTGAGGATGATATCCACAGGAAGACGCTGTGAAGTGCTTTAACAGCATTAGAAGTGTCAAAAACCTACAAATACTTTCCTCTTCCTTATGAGATACACAAGTCCATGTTTGATGCACAGGAGAACAATAGCTTCTCAGCAGGATCAGTAATGAATTTTATTCAGTGTTTTACAGGCACATAATTTTGAAATTAAATTTTTAAATGCCAGTCTAGAAACCAAATTATGATACAAACCAAATACAGTTTTTAGAAGTTGTACCTGTTGAAGAATGGTTAGAGGATCAAGGACATGGATCATTGATAAAGCCAAAAAGGTACAGATCAATAAAAGAGCTGTACAAGCAAAGGCCTGCATGAGAAAATGCCTGCGTGAGAAACAGGCCTGAGAACCAAAACGGAGTTTTAAGGAGCTACAGTGCTGTGCTGATAAGATGTACTGACCATGAGAAGGGAGGGAGAACTTTGATTTCTCAAGTCAAAACATAAATAATAGAAGCTTGCCAAATGTAGTCTTTTATCTAACCCAATTATGTAGAAGTAAGAATGTGCTTTCGTAAGTTTAAACCAATTAAAGAACTGATAAGCACGTACACTTACACTATATAAGTGCCTCTGTATTGCCAATAAACGAAGCTTGCTTTACCAATCACATTGACTGTCTGCATGTCTTCCCCTGCTGAAGTCAGCAGTACCCTTTGTGGAATTTAATGTAAAACCTACCAAAACCTTATTGTTTGTATAAAGTCAGAGGGGATTCTTCTGGAACTGTGGGAAGAGATGGAATAAAGTTGAGTTACAAGCTGTGGGACGTGCCTGCAGAGGCACATGGCAGCACAAAGGAGCACATGGCAGCACACAGAGGATTGTCTCCACCGGACCCTGGGGGGAGGAGGTGTCACACGGCAGAGGCCTACAGAGAGGAGCCTGCTGGAGCTGACAGACGGGTGAACAGCGAGTGATCACCCCATAGAAGGGAGTGTGTTGCTGACGTGGCAACACGGGATAGGTCACATAGTGAGGATTACCATACAAGGAAATACTGTGCCTTAGAAAAGGGTATAAACCAGCTCATTCCTTTGAATAAACGATTCAGATTCCCTGCCAGTCTGGGTCCGTGCTTCAATTGCCAACAGGAACAACTACTGAAGTGCTTGAGAAGCAGACACAGACTCTAATTTTGACTTGGATACCATCTTTTTCTGGCAAAGAGGAAGTATGTCAGAGTTTCAAACTTTTGAAGTTATTATTGGAATAACACACTGGAAAAATTTGGCTTTGGAAGGACAGATTATTCAGAAACCACAATATCTGAAGTAGCTAAAATGTGATCTTTAATGTGATCATTAACACCTGTAACTAGAACCATTTCCAATTAGGGAAAAAAAAAAAGGAAATTCTTAGAAGAAACATGGGGGAAAATATCAAACATTCATTTAAGAGGTAGATTCAACCAAACAAAGGCAGGTAAAAGTTCGGATTTTCATTTGATGTCTTCATAGGAACCTGCTGTGTGCTGGTCAATACAACTGAAACACAAAATACCCTCCAGCTATAGAATTACCACATTAAGAAATTTCATTCAGACAAATGACACCCATGCACTAGGTGATTCTGCTGGGCTTCCATGCATTTGTCATTTACCCTCCACTCTACATCCCCTCCTTGTAGGTCCTGCACAGGTTCGTAACACAGGTCACAGCTGACCTTGATAAAGCCAAGACATGAATACTAAGAGAATTTCTTAATGAGAGCTTATGCAAGCTCCAATGTGGGAGAGAAATGCTGTTCTCTTTGTGACCTTTTGTCTTCTGCAGCCTGAAAGAAGGATAAGTCACACAGTGACTGTCCTGAGACTGAACCGGCAAAGATACTTCTGACAGTACAAGCCATTGTCAGCTCTCATTTCAAAAAGTGAATTTCAAGAAAGACGGATTTGGCTTTTATGAGAGATGTCATTTTATTGAAACTAAATTTATTTTCAGAGGCTCCAGAAACTGAGTGAAATCTTAACTGCATTAACTTTTTAAGATACATTCAAAAAACTGTATTTCATGGAACTGCTGCAAAACTCAGACTTAGTGCCGATAAATTCTCTCCTGACAAGGAATCCATTCTGACATGTTTTATTGAATATAACTTAATAATAAACCCAGACTCTCCAGACTGTACATGGGATGCCCAGATGTATTGGTGCAGGATTCCCAACGCGTTATCAGATTAGGATCTGGCATGACAGATTCAATGGGCTGCTTGTGCAGATTAGGGGACAGCAGGTCTTAATTTTTGTAAAACTATTTAATGTTTAGCCTACTCTTTCCAGCAAGTGTCACCAAAGACATTCTACACTGTCATTAGCTAAAAGGAGGCTGCTGTTATACAAATCAGTTCACGCTTTAGAAGGTTTAAATAACAGCATCTTATTCTCCAGAGTATGGAAATTCATTATCCTACCCATAGATGATGGGGGAGCAGCAGCCTTGAGACATGTTCTTCAGTGACCCTTACTTTTCTAAGCCCAGGGAATTTCTCAGGTATCAGCCAACAGAGCAAAAAAAAAATATTTGAATGTCAATCATTCCTGGCCCATGTGCTCTTTCTCATTCAAGCATCTTAACTCTAAAGTGATTGGTCTTTTCCCTCTGGTGTCAGGCTGAGTGATATAGCAGCTCTCTCAGTTGTGATATTAACATTTCAAGTCAAGATTCAATTCACATCTCCATCTGAGAGACAAGATACAAGACCTTAGACCTGCAAGCACTGCAGGGGAGTTATTTTGATTCTCAAAATCCCTAGTGTTTTACAGACTGGAAGTCTTAATAACCAAGAGGCCACAAGTTAAAATTCCTTCTATAGAGCACAGAAATACACTGTTGAGATTTCAAATGAACACGGCTTCTCTGGCTGTAGTAGTGTCCTGGGGTGAAGCCGCTTTATTCCTTAACTGTCCGCTTAATGCCCAAGGATACTGTGGCTTTAAGATGGACCCGGGGGGCAGGGCCAGAGCCATGGGACCCGGAGTGCGGGGCAGTTGAACGGTGGAGCCCAACGGCTCGGGGCTCCAGGGTTTTGGCAGGGCTCAGGAGGGAGTGCGCCAGGAGCACTGTGCTGCTTTTTGGGTTTCTTTTGTGTTCCGGCTAGCGGGGAAAAGGTTCTGTTGCTTTTTTTCTTGTTCTTTTTTCCCTTCCCCTTCCCTCACGGCCTCCCTTCCCTCCTCGCTGGTCCGGGGAGCCTGCGGCAGTAGCCCCAGCGGGCCCGCAGGGTGGCCCTGGCTGGTCCAAGCCCGTGTTTCTGTTCCCTCTCCGGGAATTTGCTGTATTTTGAAGGTTTTTTTATCCTGTTCTACCCTGTTTTGTTTGAGTGATAATAAACAGTTTGGGTTTTTTCCCACTTTTACTTCCTGTGACCCATTTGTCTCATTGACGGAGGAAAGAAGGAGGCCCTTGTCCCTTTGGAGGAGGTGCTCATCCTGGAGCGCTTCCTCCCAAAATTTTGTCTCCAAAACTGAGACAGGTAGAATGCTGAAACCTTGTTGCTTTTTGGGAGAACCCTAACAAGCACATTCCAGTGGCATGTCCCAAGCCTGACCAACAAAAATCCAGTTCTCCCACATCCGAGTCACAGCTGCTTGCCCCACCAGCTCTCACACCAGAGCACATTCCTCCACAGAGAGATGAGGCTGTGTGTTGACTATCCATGGGCCAAGCCTGTGGATATGAGCCTTGTGGGAACCTAGAATGCAGAGAATATTTCTCTGCCTGTTTTGAAAGGTTTTACCCCCCTGAACAGTACTGTTTTTGACCTTTGTCCATGGGAAAATTTGCCTAGCCTCTGGGAATAATTTGAATCTACAATGGTGTGAATTAGGTGATAGAATACTATGTGAGATTATCACAGGGTGAAAAATTTAGAGTTTTTAGGTCTATTTGCACAGTAAATAGATAGAAGTAGAAAACCTGGAAATGGAGGATAAGTTGTAGTTAAAAGCTTCTTTCTCCTTCTTCACTAACTCCATATTTTGCAGCAATAGTGGTTTGGGATGATTGGATACAGAATTCCGCAGTTCCTGTCTACATGATTTAGGAACTTGTTGGACATCGGTAAAAAAGTGAAAATCTCTTGTGTTTTAAGTTTTCATTGGGTAATTTACCTTTTAAAAGGCTGTGAAATCTTGGTAAATTGTCTTCTTGCTGCATTCTCTGCTCTGTGCTATGTCTAGGGCATGCCAGTGGCTTGTACTCCTTAGATAAGAATTACTAAACACCTATCTGGAGACTGAGAAGCATGAAGTCCCATTCGCCTCCTTTTTTCTCCTGGCAAAAATCTGAACGTCTCCCCCATCAGGGAAGACAACAATCAATGACGCAGACAGAGTTAGAGCCTCAGGACTGGTAGCTTTCTTTTTCCTGTTTTTCTGAGGAGATGCAGCAATCTGTGGCAGCAGCTGAAGAAAAAAGTCCCAGGGGTTTGGGTCACTTTCCTTGGTAACCCTTCTAGCTGATGATGGCAGATGTTACTGGTGCAAGATGTTACTCAACTGAGTGGGTCAGAGTTTTGCCATGGAACAAATAAAAAAATTTTTGGACTTCTCTTTTTCCACAGGTCACTCAAGTCTATTTTTTGAGCATGACTTTAAGGAGGCTTCACTTACGTTGTTTCAAAACAAAATTTTCATCTTGAACTGGCTCCCAAAAACAGGCATGTTCTAGAAATAGCTACACCATCTTTATAATATTTCTACTTTCTCAGAATATAGAGAGCATCAGAAAGAAGACTTCTCTTTTCACAAACACATAGATGGATGTTTTGCATGTTCACTTTTCACTCTAGCTTTTTAAAATCCTTTCAGTACTGAAGAAGCTATCCAGGACTCCAAAAGAAAAAAATCAAAATAACTTTTCCACTGTGTCATCTCTGTAAATTTGAGGAGTTTTGGAAAGTTAAGTGTGGTTAGAAATGTAAGAAACAAAAGCTAAGAACTCTTGTCATTTGCTCTATTTTTCTTAGGAAAGAGAAGGAACAATGTTTAGATTCTCTCCCCCCCTCTTCTCTACCAAGTACAATTTTAACTTTCCAAATTTTCAAGTGGTAGGGCCAAAGCTGTAAAACCAATTGTCTCAAAAATCAACACACTGAAAAAATTGGAAAAAAATACTTGCCCTCAGTTGCCACTATGGGTTTTTTTCTGCAACTCTGACACATAGATACCGAAGTATTGTGAATAATAGAAAGAGACAAAGAGAAAATCATATTTAAAATACAAGAGTATGAGGATATAATAAGAGAGATGTGAATCTTCTTATAACATATAAAGGAACAGAAGGATATTATTGACTAATGTCTTATTTTTCAGATCCCCAGACTATTGTATATCATCCTGAGATTAGCTCAAAGCAAACAGATACACACTTTAAAATTATGATTTCTTTTTCTCAACACAATCAATCCTTGAAGAAAAAATTAAGCATAAAAATGCAAAGTCTAAAAACTGTAAAAAGCAAATTGGAAGGAGAGCTGTACCTTAGCTGACTCTATGTGTAACTGCAGTGCCTAGTCTCAGGGTCAAAAAGAAGGGCTATTCTCCACTTGACACCCCCAGCCTAATGCCAAAATGTCAGCAGCAACCCAACATTCTTCCATCCTGTGGACATTATTCTGCCTTCCTATTCTGCCAATACCACCCAAATACATTTGAGCTTGTGACATGGCAGCTCTGAACCACACAGTGTGGGAACAATTAACAACTACTGCAGATGTAGGACCTCTGCAAGGACCACTGATCCTCAACCATGGGAAGAAGCAGGACAGGGAGATCACTGGGGCCAGTATCACTCAGCTCTAGTCATGTCCTGCACACCCAAACCAGTTCATCCCAACCCCACCAGTGGGGTGCCCACTGTGCTCTGGCCATTTCCCAAACTTGGGCATCCCCAGAAATTTACCCTTTTTCCACTCTCCTCCCTCTGGTAAGCACCAGGTAGCACTTGCTCATCTGAATACTTTGGTACCAGGTCACCAGACCTGGTAAGGTAAGTACACGACTTTTCACATCCAGAACTTAAGGACCAGAGAGACAGACTATTAATATTTTATGCACGCTGTGGCAGCTAAAGAGCCATGCAGATATGGTTTGATTACATCATTAAATCAGCCTACTTGATCTCCTAAAAGACCTTACAATGGCCCCTTCTTTCACATTGAAAACAGGAATAAAATCACCTCTAGCAGCCTGTTATATTCTCATTGATCCCAGCAGGCTGTACATGAGTTTTGCAACATCACCCACCCCTCTGTGTTCAGGAAAAAGTGGAATTAGAGTAGAATTGGGGAATAGTGCCTGTGGGGTTTCTTGTCATGTTTTTGGACTGCGCCACAATCTGTGCAGCCATGCCAGAAAGAGGAGGAAAAACTAAATGCAGAAATCTACATTCCCTGTCCAGAAAATGCACTGAAACTCTATTTGAAATCCTAGTCACGACAAATACTTCATACATCACTACAATACACCTCCTACTCATAAAGAGAATGACAAGGGAAGAAACAATTAGCTGACAAATGCAAACAGCACTATCGTCCATCCTCACCCTCTAACAGAAAACATAAAGGTTTTCCAAAAACGAAAAAAATGTGCATCAAAGCTGAAAGGCAGAAAACAAAGTAGACACTTAAATTAGAAATTTTTTTTAATTGAATTTTAAATGAAGAATGCTCAGAAGCTGGCCTGCTTATGACAAACCTCAGGTTTTCTGCATGGCTGGATTCACATTAGCCTCATGTATTCACGAATCTATTACCTTCAAATTAGAAATAGAATATTGCATTAGCATGCAGAAGGACACAAGCCAGCACTACAGGGGAAGCCACTATTTCCATCGTGAGCACTGGAGAATCACAGTGCAGATCTGTATAAATAATGAGGTAAAAGGAGAAAACTGAGCTTCCACTGTTCTGAGGCTCCTGTGCCTTGATTAGAATATTGATATTACATTCATTTTAACGTGACAACTGTTCTGAAGAGCTAACCAGTGTTCAACACTGTTCTGATAGGAGCCTCTCCTTCCTTCTCTCTCATTTCCCAAAAAAAATAAAATAAAATAATGCTCAGATATGCTGAAATCTTTCATCCATTGATGACTTCCAACATTCAGATTAAATTCAAAGGGTTTACTGCAGCTCTCAGTTTTAGATATATAATTTACTCAGAGTTGTTCCAGTCTAATTTGCAGTTCAGAAGTGACTATCATTTTCTGACTTCAACTACCTGAAGCCTGTCTTCTGAAGAGCAGAAAAAAAATTCAACTTTTGACACCAATATCTTTCCTCTGAGAAATACTCTAAGAGATGTTACCAGCAGGTAGTCTGGCATGCCACTTGTCACCTAGTGCAAGGTTTGTACCTACTTCTTATCATCTTTAACAGAAATGACTCATGTTCCAGGCCCCAAAAATCCAAAAGAGTCTCTACTGTCGACTTCATTGCTCTGGTCTCAGCTGATCTTCAGTAGTTCTGCTTTGAAGGACTGTATTCTTCATTCTCAGATATTACCAAAGATGCTGATTCCTGTATCACACATGTTCCTTATGTTGAAGTCTTCTATTCCCTTCTAGTAAGTTCATATTTTCCAAAAACGTATCTAGAAATATTAGTGCATTTCCTGGCTTTTCTGCCTTTGGAGGCCAAAACTCTGCTGGCTTGGGCTGGACCCTTGAAGACTGTACAGGAAGCACTAGGGTACATTGCTGGACAACTTTTCAACCACATGTATTATACCCCAGAAGCGTTCAGAATTAAGGCAACTAAGACTACTGATTAACACCAAATCTGGCAAATCATTTTGGCTGAAAACGTATTTTGTGTTTAAAGCCTTTTATTTTGACATCACTGAAATACTTGGAAGCATTTAATTCCTAAACACACTGAAACATAAACATTTCAAAGCAAAAATATTTCTGACATGTGAGAGTTCTCAAAGACTAGTTTTGTTCCAAAAAAAATGCCATCTCTTCCACCTCAGCTATCTGATTTTTTTCAACAAAATGTTCATTTTTCACTGGCCCCCTTGGGAATCTGCAGGAGAATTAGGAAAAAATGAGAGAGGGGAGACAGGGAAAAAACCCCAGGCCTCAAGGTACCTGGATTGCTTTGTCCCATGTCAATGAAGGCAGAGTGGAAAAGACCAAATAACAAGCTAGCCAGTGTTGCAGCACCTCAAGCAAGAGAAACTGAAGAGCACATGGGTCCCAAGACACAGGACCTAAATAAACATCCTGCTGACTGTCCAAGCAGAAAATCTGCTTTGCTGTTAGGTTCCAGGAACTTCACATCCTCTTTGTTTCCAGGATAAATCACTCCTCCTTCCATATAAATATCACAAAAGCAGAGATCCTCAATACCTCAGCTAATATACATAATGGTAACGTGTAATACAGACTCAGATAACCATAAATATTAGGCCTAACATGAAAATCCCAGAGAGGCAAGAAAACAGGAAGTTCCTTGTTCAGAAGCCACTTAGCCAGCTGTCAGAACAAGGTATGCCAGTAACTCAGGTTGGTACAGCCCACAGACTTGAAGGCAAAATGCTGACAGATTTATGTTATAGCAATCACTCTTTTATTAATAATTTTCAATCTGAAACACTTTCAAACAATATAGTTTGAAAAGCTTAAAACCAAACAGAAATTATTCCATTTTCCCCTACTTGAATACATGACAGGTTAGCTACATTCAGTCTTGCCTGAAGGAAAAAGAGATATTAGCATAGCAAAACTCAGAGATTTTAATAAATCTATTAGATTTGATTTATCTGTTATTTTAGGAGGTATTTGCCTTCTCATGCATGTGTGGTTAGGCTGGAATACAATTGTTCAAAAAGGCAATCTTCTAGTATCACTCTGCTGGAATAATGTGTACAGCATTCGCATTCAAATAGACAATCTGTGAGAGTGTGTTCAGTAAGGAGGTCATTTTATGCTGAACATCTCCATTTCAGTATTGGCAGAAAGGAAAGGGAATTGAATAACATCAGAAATTTTAAATCCCAGTTCTCCAATCTACTTCAATTTCTTCTCCCTTACCACTTCTCAAAAACTACAGTACCTGTTTTCTCTAAAACTTTGCAAGACTTAAGTTCAAATTGCCATCTCCACTGCTGGCTATTAAACTGTGCAAACCCTACAGGGGTGTAATTAAGGAAGCATTAAGATTCTTTCACCAAAGGACAGTTCATTTGTTGCTGCTGCACTGTTTTTTTCAGGAGGTTAACTTCTTGGCAGCCCTTGCATGTCCTAGAGTCAATTTGCATCCAAAGGATGGAGGTGAGTGGGCAGGAATGGGCAGTTTTATCTTTTCATCTCTCATTTATTACCACATCACATGGCAGTGCTGCTGACCTTTCTCACCTTGGAAACAGGGACCACACATTATTGGGACCGTGGGAACAGAGACAAAATCCCTTTGAAATAATCTACCTAATGATAAAAATATTAACAGCATGATGATACCCTAAAAGTCCCGATATGTTAAAAGCAGGCTGTGTTATTTCATTTACTCTCCTACTTGCCTTCTTGTCTCCCACTAAAAGGTTAAAGTACTGGTAATTGTGCAGCTAGATGTAGTTACATGTAGTTACAAACAAAATACTACACTTTGTCTTCTCCTTGGAGCAGCAGTCACTTCAGGAGGGAGTGCTGTCACACTCTGTCCTGACAGTTCAGAATCCTCCTGTGTGGCCATCCATAGCTTACACTGGCATCAAGGCATCATGCATCATGTTGCACCATTTAGACATCTCTGCCATGATCCTGCAGCAGAAACACGATTCCTTTAGGAGAAGGAGGAAATTAAAGAACTGGATGCGGAAACATTTGAAACTGCAACCATTAGGGAAGTAGTGATGGAATTAGCCTGGTTACTGCAGAAGATCCTAAAGGGACTTCAACCCCCTTGTGTACCCAGAGAAAGACTTGCTGCCATCAGCAGTGCTGGTTGTGCCTACCGTGTATGGCTGAAAAATCTACATCTGCATTAATGAAACCATCAGGCAAGCACCAACAGCATCATAAATGGCAGCAAGAGAAGCTGGACAATGTCAGGACAGCTATGAGGGAGAGCAGCAAATACTCATCTCCGACACTGTAATTTCCTGACTCTTCCCATTTAGGTTTTGGGGTAGGATAAAAAAACAGTGTCTGTTTTCCTGCCATACTTCCTGCTCTTCTCCCCACGCACCCAAACTCCACATCCTCCATTTTTCACCAAATAACAGCAAACTACTCACATTTCCTTTGAGGAAAGCACATATACCCCCACTTCCTGGGCTCTCACACATCCCAACCCCCCTGCAGGGCAACCTCCTGGAAACAGCTGCATGACAGATATGGCAGGGAATAACCCAGTAAAGGATGGAGCTCCATGTACAAGCTGGTATTTAAAGTGCTTCTACAGTAAGAATAAGATAAATCCTGAGCAGGAGAATGAACCTCTCGAGCTAGTTTAAATGTGCCTCGATCCATGATTGATGGGTATGAGAGACTGTTTCATACTCTGGGGTGACTTTATTCATGTTTTCTCCTCTGATGACAATTCCATAATAAATTTCCCTGGCTGATAAAGACATCACAAAAAATATTCTGAAAACCCATTCACTAAGCCATGCATCCATGATTGTGCAGCAGCTAAATTAGCAGGCAAGTCAGTCTAGTAACAGCTAATTTGGGGAAATTATTAATTTTTATTTTAGGGAAACAATGGTTGTGATGCATAGTGATGAATCCATTTTGATTTTAATGTGTCTATCATCTGAAAAATTACTTTCAAAAATACCTTGAAAATTAACCCCTCCTACATTTTCATTCAATGAACAAACACCTGAGGAGAACAGAGCGGCAGAATGTGATTTTAAAACAAAAAAAATGCCAGTACTGATGTCACTACATAAGATGAAATTGATTGTTGTTTATGTAGCTCTTTTCTTGCCTGTAGTTCAGTCAAGTCGAAATTTGACTGTATATGTGTAGCATACCCCAAAAAACAGTTCTAAATATCAGACAAATCACACCAAGTTAAAAAGAAATGGAAGGAACAAATAGAGAAAGAAAGGATCACAAATCTGAAGCATGAGCTGTTCTTTTCAGTCACGAACTGGTTTCATAACTCCAATTCACTTCCTTCTACTTCTGAACTTAGCAGGAATAAGAGTCATCTTAGTGGAACCTTTGTAGTAACTTGGCTGAGCTCTCAGAAAAGCAGGAGAGACAGCCTACAGACACAGTCTTCTTTGCTATGGTGGCTTCACAGAGTATCAAAATTCTTTTTAGAACAAGAGAACAACTCTTTTTTTATCCTCGGGTAGGCAGCTAAGAACCAGTGCATATTCTGTGAGGAAGCAGTCGTACTGAGCAAAAGGGATATGTGCACATATTCACTGTTATTTCCTTAATGGCATTCTAAAGGAGTTACAGAATGGGTCAGGTTGGAATTGAACACAGCGGGTCATCTGGTCCAACCTCCCAACTCAAGCAGGGCCATCCCAGAGCACATAGCACAGGATTGCATCCAGATAGTTCTGGAACACTTCTTGTGAGGGAGACTCCACAACCTTCCTCGACCTGCTGGAAAAGATTTTCCTAATGCACCCCAGGAGACCCTTGGCCTTCTTGGACACCAGGGTACTGCTGGCTCATGGACAACTTGGTGTCCACCAGAACCCCCAGGTCCTTCTCCACAGAGCTGCTTTCCAGGAGGTCAGCGCCCCACCTGTAACAGCCTGAAACAGATAAAGAAATTCTCTCCTTTTGATGAATTATCTTTATATATCAGACAGGTGTTATGAATAAATAATTACACTGTCCTTTATCAAGACATTACTAGCCTTAGATGATATAACCATCAACTGATAACTAATAAAATTCCCTATATTTCCTTAGATTGGCATCCTAGAAGAGATCCCTATTTGAGTCTAGCCTTTTGGCCCTAGCTCTTAGGAAACTTAATTCATTACTATGAGAAATTGCAGAAACAAGTTATTTCTATAGAAATTCTCCCTTATATGCAGATAAACTTTATTGGATTTGTTTGGGGATTTTTTTTTCTTGCTGCATTATAAATGCTAAACTGTGTGGAATACACACTGTAAAGCACCAAGCAGGCTATAAATTGTATGCCAAATATCACACCTTATGGACTGGCTACATTAGCACAGCGAGGAAGGAAAGTTGAGTGCCGATATGGCATGAATAATATATGATGTATCCTCAGTTCTGTAATCTCAGTATTTGTTTTCCCTTTTACCAATGAAAGTAAGCAAGAAAAAATTGTGGATTTAGCAAGTGTATATTTCATTTCACGTGGAGAAATATTAAGAGTTATTAACTGGACCCGTTTTTAGATGGCATAGTTGCCTCAAGTTACTTCAGTTTTTGGCAGTGCTACAGAATTACATACACAAGTGGGCAGTTCCCAAGTAGCCAGGCATTTCACCACATGGATACAGACCAAAGAACACAGAATTTAAGTACACCCCTTTCTTCACTGGAAGACTACTGTAGTGAGATAATAAGTAGCCTTATGCTACTTATTAGCCTAATTCTCTTTTTTTCTCATCCTTGCAGCTGAGTGTCCCTTCTTTATCAATAGGGAGGAAGGCTAGTGACTAATGTAAACATGTCCTCTCTAGGGGGCCGGGAAATCAAAAAAATCAAAAGCCCCAAATCAGACCAAATAGTCCTTCACTTTAAAAAAAACCTCATTCACATATATGATCCTAGATCCCTGCAAAAACCATATATCAGATCTGCCCTGAAGGTCTGAGGTAAAGAGAGAGACCAGGCGTTTAAAGAAAAAAAAGGTCATAGGGATTATTTCCTTAGGGGAAAAAAAATCCAAAAGGCTTTGGATTTTTTTTTTTTGAGGCTTTTTCACCTCAAAAACAACAAAAAAGAAACCTCACAACATGAAAATTCCTCTAAATAAAGCGAAAAAAACCCAAAAACAAAAACAAAGCAAGAGCTGGAAGCAGTCACCCAGCATGGAAAATTAACTAAAAAGATGGAAAATTATCAAACAGAACAGAAAATAGTCTTATAATGGGAAATATCAGGCAACCCTAGTAAAAACTGAATCTTCCACTCCCACCTGTAATCACCACCACTGCACTCTTAATAGGTAATCTACAATTAGACACAGATGGTGAGTGAGATGGTGCAATCTTCTGTTGATACTTGTGGTTATATATTTTGTTAAACAAAGTGCTCAGGCAAATTAAGGGCACTCCTGGAGATTTCTCCTTTAGCTCTCCAAGATCACCTCTCACATCAGAGGGCAAGAGTTAACAGCCGAAACAAACAATGTAAAGACAAACTCTTAATACAGATAACCTGGATTATGATAGAATATTGTGTTTCCTATTGTTCTAGTGAATTCTAAGTGATGATAGACAGTCTATTCCACATAAGTCTCTTTTCCTACAAATGACAAATGAATTTACTAAGAATTCTATTTTGGAGAAAACACAAAGGAAAAACAAAATCATCTTATGCACAAGTGCATGCTGAGAGGTAAAAGCAGAATTCTATTACTGAAAAAAAAATCAGCAGGATATTTTAGAAAAGCCCTTTTCTGTTTTTAAAATAAATTGCATTGTGTTCAGAATGCTTCAAGGTGGTGTTTGGGTTGAAATCCATACTTCAACAGGGTTGATATGTAAATACTAAGTTAAACAAGCTCACTTTTCACAGTAAGACCTTGTTTTACTCCCCATAAAATTCCACTGAAAAAAATATTTTCCAATAATTTTTAAACGTTTTCTTCTCTTGATATCAAAGAATATTAAAATACACTTCTTTAGAACTTCTTTAATACATCTACAATGTTTTTTGTTTAATAATGAAAACACTGATTTGCTTCTTAGACATTTAAATGTGTCTTAACTTGAAGACCAATTTGCAAATAGTTTTTTTCTATTCATGATAAGAGAAAATTAATAAGGCAGATGCACAAAGGCTCTCAAGGAAGGAAAGATGCCAGCAGCATGTTTTGAAAATGCAAACAAAAATATATGTCTTCCATCTTAATTAAATATCCAGGAAGAAAAAAAACCAAAAATTTTCCCAGAGTAAGCAAGCAAGTGGACTCTTTGCACATCCCTCACCTTACCCCTTCTTTTTGCGGTCTTTCTGCAAGCAAACCACTAATTACTGTATTCAGAACAAAGAGCCAGAAACCTGAGCTGAGCTGAGCCACTTTTAATTCAATGCTGTTCCATCACCATCACCAGCGAAATGAAATTAGTTTGAGCAGAGGCAAATAATTATAACCATTATAAAAGAAATTCTATTTCTTCAGGTATTAAGATGTCACACAGTTTAAGACAGTAACAGCTTCTCCTGATAAAAACCATTAAGCTTACACTACATTTTCCCAGAAATAAGAATAATTCACATGATGAAGTGAAAAATTCGAAGAAAATTTATGATTACTAGGACTAGCTAATTTACTAGTCTTAAAACTGATCTCAGAATGGAGAAATCTCTATGGAGTTACCAAATCTTCAATTTCATAGAACTTGGTTAAGATCAGTCCCTTTTATCCACTGGACTTCGCACAATATTGTTGTGGATACAATATTGCTGCTAGCAAGAATTTTCTTGCTTCTTTCCAGTCCCGTGAAATAGCTTTCTCTCTCACGAAAATAGTAGCAGAGTTCTAGAAACTACGAACACCTGCGACCTTGCAAATCTTTGTTTATAGTACAGTAGAAAAATATTTTGACAATGGATGTTTTGGGATTTTAGTCAATCACCCCAAGGGATGGCTGATCCTTTGACCAATTAGACTATGAAGAAAAAAGTCTATAAAAGAGTTGTAAAATAATTAAATAAATCAATCTTGCTGCACAATTCCTGCCTGGTGGATCTCTCTTCTCCTTCCTACCACTGCGGGGCACCGTGATATATACGTGACAGAATGTCTTTAGTCTCAAAACTGTTTTGACAATTTAGAATCAGTTTAGTTAAGTAATGTAAGGCAGAAAAGTCCACAATCAGTTGCAGAAATATTCTGCCCCCTCAGAAGGCAAAACTGTTCTCAGAATGGCCACCTTTGAAATGCACATATTAATTACTGTTAGGTTTGGGCTTATGATTGTCACTTAAATTGTAATGCTTTCTTTCTTTCCTCCCCGAGACATGGCAAAATACCCTGGCAACAGGTATCTTGTCTCTCAACATACATCATTACACCAGCCAAATCTATAAGACTTGCAAAGAACAGCTATCAGACTTTTAACCTGACAGTATTTGCTAAATAAAACCCCTGAGTGAGAGCTGCAGTAGCATCAATCTGGATATTTTGAAACTGTGGCAACTCTGACAAAAGTTAATTCAAGCAGACAAACAGACACTCTCAGATTATCATGCTGTTTTAAGGATATGCAACTACATATATATAAAATCGAGGGTTTTGTCTTAGTTCCATTGTGATGTCTTACACCAATCTGGTTGTTGCAGCCAAAAACCTCTTTCTGACATAAACTTTCTTTCCTATCTAAAGGAAAATAGTTGGCTTCATACAGCTTAGAGTTTAATTAGGCACCCTCTAGGACTTTTTCTGAACCAAAATGCAATGCCTTCTAGGCAACCCCAAGCATTCAAATCCTAAACAGCCCTGTCAGCCATGAACAGCAATCAGCCTTAGCCATAGGGAAAAACATTGTGCAGAAGTACCTAGGCTCAGGCTGGAGGGCTGCAGGAGTGTCATCATGAGTGTAAGTGCAAAAAAAGGTGAGGGGAATGCTCCAACTAATTACTGAATGAGGGACCTGAGTAGGCGAAAAGAAATGAAAGAGCCCATTTTCCACTCTCCGGGGACACATGCACATCAGTCATCAGCATGACACCAGTAATCCACATGCCAGATTTGTTCAGATTATTATGCACAATGAAGAGAGCAAAGGAAATTCAGACCCAAGTTTCAAAAAAGTTTTCTGCAAAGGATTACATCTGTAATGATATTTTAACAGTGGTTAAAGAGGACTATGCACTCACCACAGATCAGTTTGCTGCCTGAGACTTTACTAATTATATTTTTCTGAGAGGACTGTCAAAAAGTGTAGAATCCCTTCACCAGAGTATTAAACCACCTGTTACATTACCTCCTTGAGACTCATTCCCAGAACCTCTTACGATCCATAGGGCAGGTCCCCCTAGTGTCAGAGAGGTTTTTGATTCATTATTCATCTTTATTATAAAGACTTTCAAGGGACACTTTTTATTCTGGGAACTGAGGTCACAGGCATATGTAGGACTTTCTCTTCACTATTATAAAATAACTAGACATGTAGATAACTAAACATTTAGAAAAACAAAACTGAAGTAGAGTAAATCGGTTTTACTTTAGAAGGAGGTTGAAACATTAATGCAGCAACATTCACCCAGCCACTGGTCAATTTTCTTTGCTTCTTTTGGGATCAAATAAGCCTCATCTTCCTTGGGTTTCCCCTCCAAGATTCTTCACACACATTAAGCATTAGAAGTCAAAAACTCAATCTTTTATTTAACAGGAAAGACAAGGGTCTTCTTGGCTGCTTTATAGGGATATAAATAGGACAGCACAAGGTGAAGAAATGAGTCGAGAAAACTTGCTGACTGCATTTTGACACAACTCTCCAAGTTCCCTGTTTTTAAGAGACACCAGTGTTTGAACTCCCAGAGGCACAGCTTCAGAAAACAAACCTCATCAAACATTAAACACTTTAGACTGCATAAGATTAAGAAGTGGGATTTTTATAAATCCTTCTTATGTTCAGGATCCCTAATGCCAGCAGAGGTTTTGCCCTTATTAAGAAAGGTGAAACTACTAGGCAATTGTGGGATATGCCCAGCCACTGCCCTGGAGGGATGTCTGCTGAGATAAAAGATTTTGCAATCGCCCAGCAGGACTCCCTGGAAAGGTGACTACTTTGAATCATGGTGAGGAAAAGTAGACCCACAATCCTTTGGGAGACCCTATGCAGATCATTCTGTAACCCATTGGTCTATCCCAGACCCTCTGTAATCCATTGGTCCCCTTGCTGATCCCCTGTATCCCTATAAAAGAAGACCAATTCGCCTGTGTGAGGAGAGAGCTCGTCCCTGGCTTCCCTTCACCAGAGAGGACCCACAATAAAGCTACCTTCGTGCGGAACCAGCCACACGGGCCTTCTCGTCTCTCTCTCTGGTCTGGTTTGGCCTAGAGGCTGCCCTGCAGAGCTGAGCTGAAACCACGAGCTGACAATCACTAAAGAGCTGACGCTGATATCACTAAAGAGCTGACAGCTTCTGCAAGGGCCCCTCTGCCAGCAGCTGAGAGGAAGACACCGGACCCCGGGAAGGCGATTCCTTTTGGGACCATCTCCCTGGACCGGTCATCTCTTCCTGGGTCACAGCCTCGGACCCCACCACCAGCTGTAATAGGCAATTACAACACAAAATAAGTTTTAATCATTACTTAGGAAGACCAGGCTTCTGATGAGCATCCTTTTCTCTTGGCTGCCAGCTGAGAGAAACAAACTGGTGTGAAAAGTATGAAAAAATACTTGATAATTTTCTTTTCACACAGCTAATCCAAGCCAAGACCTTTTGCCTGTTCACAATTACTATCTTTTTAAAATCAAATGTGCAACTACTGCAGTCATGAAGAGAAGGAAAGGAAGGCAAGGAAGGCAGGAGAGGCAGAAAGAAAGGCAGAAAGAGAGAAAGAAACAAACGACAGGCAGGCAGAAAGAGAGAGAGAGAGAAAGAGAGAGAGAAGGAAGGCAGGGAGGGAGGCAAGGGAGGCAAGGCAGGGAGGCAGGGAGGCAGGGAGGCAGGGAGGGGCTG
>NW_008237245.1:51912-63631 GCF_000691975.1 Corvus brachyrhynchos
CTGAAAAAGGTGTCCTCTTGGAAAAAGTGGGCACTAGGGCAGCATGGCAATGCAATAGATCATTTTAAAAAAAACCAAGAAACTTATTCTAGATTTTTCTTAATGGAGATTCCACCCATACAACACCAGGCATCTCCAGTCCAATGGAGAAACAGATAATTTTAGTCTGAGTTTCAAACTAAGGATGAACCCACATCTCATTTATGCTTGAGTTATGCCTCTTTTCTTTAGCCTGTTCTTCAAATGTAGGGACTGCTTACTGCTGATTCCATGGAAGAAAACCCCTTGATGTCTTTCCCAGGAATCAGAAGGAAGCGGAAAAATGGGTACTCTAGCAACAAGTGAGAAAGCTCCTCTCCAAGAATAAACAAGTTTTCCCTTCCTTCACAACACTGTATCACTTATCACAGCTACAAATTATCATATTCAGTTCAGTATTGGCCAACCTTTACAGTGGCATTGTAGAAAGACAAAGTTTACATTAACTGAATGTACTTTGAATAAGGAAAATCATTCAAATAGAGAAAAGTTGACCTACGAAGAGGATTCATGCAAAACTCACTGGTGTTGATGGAGATGGAAAGAACTTCCTTATGTAGAGGGTGGCAGAGCACTGGAACAGGCTACCCAGGGAGGTCATAGAGTCTCCCTCTCTGGAGACATTCCAAATCCACCTGGATGTGTTCCTGTGTCACCTCTCAAGGTGACCCTGCCGTGGCAGGGGGGTTGGACCGGATGAACTGCAGAGGTCCCTTCCAACCCTTCTGTGATTCTGTGATATTAACAGGATACTTTTATCTCAAGGGCAGTCTCTGTTACTCTGATAAAGTCCACAGAGCCTGTAGCACAGTGCAGGGTGTGCCTGAACCTCAGCAGCCAAGGCATCACCCTTTCTGGGCTGATCACGTGAGATGAAGGGAGCCCAAATGCCCAGGCAAGGACTGAAGGTAGAGAGACTGTCTGATTAACCAAACCATTATAGATAAAACACATTTTAAAATGCACCGATTTCTTTCTGAATGCAGCTGTTATTTTTCACATGGAAGCTGGGAAAAGATCAGGCTGTGGCCCCCAGCAGTCACAGTAGATGTATATTATCAGGAATATGCTTAGGGTGACAGTTATAGTCACACTTTCTCCAGAAAAGCAAATAATTTACAAACCAGACTTGATATCTCGGTTTGTTGGTAACGCAGAGCACTCCTCCCAAACACCCATGTGGCCCTGTGAGCCTTGATTACCTCTTTGATGCTAGATCTTCCTTGGAGAACTCTGAAATGAAAGTGATGAATGAGGTCCTGTCAGGTGCCATTCCCTGGGTGGCCTTGAATCCATCTGTTACATTGCCAGCCCTGACAATGATGAACATAAGGCAAGCAGCTGACAACACCTCTACCAATTACAAAACTTTAAAAAAAGAAAAAAAAAGAGAGAGATGGAAAAAGGTATGATTGCCACCATTTGATGCTTCACTCACTCACTCTGCCTTCAGAGGAGCTGCCTAGGGAGGGAATTATGAAGTCTGTTTATATCACTATCCCGAGCTCCGCAGGCTCTGTGCTGGAGCGCAAGGTGCTGTGATCTTCCAAAAGCATCTCCAAAGCGAAGCCGCTCAACAGGATCAGCCACACACACTCACACAAGTGTGCATGCACAAACGCACCGATAGCTTCAGTAATATAGGTGGACGGCAAAAAGGCAGGAAGGGTCTTTGCATGGAGTTCCACAGGCACAGTTTATTGCTTCCACACTGTGAAGGATCCCAGAGGCAAAGACTGAGAACAATGAATAGTCCAGGTTTAAGTACGGGAGTAGGGTGAGCACCAGGGACCAATGGTCTGAGGGCATGGGGGCGGTACAAAGAAAGGACTAGGGAATGGGAACCAATGGGGAAGCTCTGGGGGTGTGGCAAGGGGCAAAGGCCAATGGGGGGAACCTGGAGTGAAGAACTTTCTAGGACATGGAACATATAAAATAGCAAGGGGGGGGAGGGGCCACGAGCCAATCAAGAACGCAGAACTGGGGAACATTACCATAACCAAACAAAGCATTTTGGGAGAGGCTTCTCTTCTCACCCTAACCGAAGTCTCTGGTACTACAGTCTTACCCAAAAACTCTCTTTGTTCTTTGTATCACAGGCTAACCAGCCACCACATTTTTATGCCATTATATGGAACAGGATATTCAACATCCCTGGTCTCCATCCACTAAAGCATCTACTAAAGCTGAGCATTAGATTGCTCAGGTGCATTGCCTTTTCTTTTGTCTTTTTAACTGTCTGTGGTTTATGCTTATTGCAGACAGGGATTCCAATGGGTTTGTCACACTAACAATGACCACAGAGCAGTCTGATGACACTTCTATTTCCATGTGCCATGGACGTGGTGTCTCTGCTAGTCAAGGAAGAGTCTCACAAAAGGATGAAAGCTAGGAAGAATTGCTAGCCTGGATTGTTGCATTTATGGCAGACCACAAAGCAGCCTGGTTTTCATCATAATTCTAACATGTGATGAAAGGTTCTTACACAAGAAGTGTTCCTCTGGGGATTCTCTACTTTTTTGTCTCCAGCAGTCACACATGCCTGGTTTTATACCTTAAAACAAAATGCATACCACTGCACTTCCATTCCAGAGTCACAAGAGTCTCACCCTAAAAAAATTCTGTTTAAACCACTATGAAAGAAAACTAGGCAGTTTTACTTTTAAACTAAAATCTTTTTCTGAGGCATCTTTTCATTTTCCACCTCTAAAACATATAAAATCCAAAACTTAGAAGTGTGTCCCTCCCCACATGTCACTTCAGTGTTTTATGTTAAAAAGGCCAATGTGATTATTTTCTGTCCTCATCACGACTCAGATTTCCCATGCTCTCTCTTACATTTTGCACCACAGAAAACTTATATTACACTGGAGAATAAGGAACTGCAAAACAATTCTAAAACAAATACCTTTTCAAACAAATGCTTACGCGTGGATTTTGCTCAGAACTCACAGTTTTCATTAAAAGTTTAATGAAATTGTTTTGTTTATTTTCATTTTTCCAGAAGGGAGAAGTTTCATAAAGTTGATACTAACATTTTAAACAAAGGCTTTTACTTTTAATCAGCCACTTGAGTTCTGCCTATAGCCACTAAAATGAAACATCTCAAAAAAAAATTCATCATGGAAATAACTTCATCTTAGAAACCTGCCTTTAGATGTACAGATCCCTCAAGGTGCTTCTCTTTTGTCATTTACTATTGAGGGAGTGAAAGTATCTGCTGTGGACGAGATATCAAAGTTTGGTTAATAGCAAGTGAGATACCAACATAATGAGTAATATATTGCAGAGGCCTTTCCTTTGTTTTCTCACATCTAGGTACAAAAACTAGAGTTGACTAAAAAAAAATGTGATAACTTATTTCAGGAAACAACTGCCTTTTCATTAAAAAAATACTACAGCTCTTGAAAATTCTGTTTTAAAATAGAATATCCCCTGCACTAAAAGTAACAACTCTGCTTCTCCTGTTCATGTAGGATAGCACTTCAGGCATAGAAAGAAGTACAACACAGGAAGTACTGTTGACAAAAATTTTTGCAGAGGCAATGCAAAAGATCCAGTAGCAAAACGATCTGTACTTTTGCAGCTTTAATGTTATTTCTTTTAATTATTATGTCAGTTTAATACAGCAATATATACTTGTTTATATGTATTTTAGATGTAAGTTTTTATCATCCTTGTGGTCTTACAAGGTGAGCCCTCAGTGCTTAGAAACATGTTGCAACACTCTGTAAGCAAGGTTTGTGTTTCCAGTAGGCAGGTCCCAAGCTGTTCAAGCCTAGGACAGACTGATCCTGCAAATTGCATTATTCTCTCCTGTGACCACAGCAGAGACTCAATTTTCTGCACAGATTTAAAATCATCTCTTATTTAAAGTGAGGAATAAGGGAAAAGGCAGCAATCCACCAGATGAGTGCTGCTGAGAACGTAGTACAGATGATGTTCACCACTGGATTAACATCTGGCAGACATTGCTCCAGAGAGGATACTGAGTAAGCCCTCTTTGTGGCAGCGGTGATCTTGGTGTTCAGACTATAAGTGAAAGTAGTAAATAGAAAGACTGTAAATAGAAATGCTAACTCTTTTTTCTAGTTGGAAGGCACAGGAGAAATGGCTTTGACTGCTGATAAGTTACTGGATATGAGGTCCACAGTACAATTAGAGAACCAAGTTAATTCTGTTCTTTCAGCCTAAAAAAGGCAACCAATCAATATTTATATCTGTATTACCTGGAGAAAAAGAACATTATAAAAAAGAGTTACATTTAAAACAACTAAATCTTTAAGTACTCAAGGCAATATACTGCAAGCAGTTACTGGACTTGCCTGATCAGTAATAAGCAAACAGCAGAAGTGCAGGAAAGAGGAAAAAATAAATTTTTAATATGGGGTTTTTGAAATGCCAGAACCATAAATAATTGTTAGGTGCTAGTGACCTCAAAAATCACATCCAATCCTGACACTCAGCATCTTGAAAGTGAGTAATGGCTCTTTGGAGGTCCTCCCACCAGGCTAAATGTACAGACATCTCAATATCTCCTGTCCAATTCCTGAACAAAAACATATTAGCAGATGCTGATGGGAGTAGAGAGATGCAATTACACCAGGAAATTACACCTGCCTCAGACTGCTGGCACAGAGAAGCAGAGGAACACATTCAAGGCTTCACCCTGCCCATGAACCTGCCCAGCCCTCTCCCATGATCCATCCAATGGAGAGCTCCTCTCTCCCTGTGCTACTCCCCGCAGTTGTGCCTCAAAACTCTTTCTAGAGGCCTCCAGCACAGAAGAGTTCATGACACGCACAAACAGTATTTACGAGTGGTTCCCTCTGAAAAAGCTTTCCAAATATTTTATCCAAATTTCAGGTTTGAAACAAAGCCAGAACAAAACCTACTCTTATGCTCATTTTGTTTTCAGACCAGTTATAATGTTCTTTTACAATAAAATACTGGAGAGTAAGGCAGTGTTTCACACCCAACACAGCACCAATGGGTTTTTCATACTCCCACACCACAACCTATGTGGTCTGGAGGACCACTTTGACAAGCAGACTGGAGAAACCCATATAAACTTTCCAACAACAAAACTATGTAGTCTGGGATTTCTAAGAAATGCAAAACCTTACAACCTCTAAAAAGATAAGTTCTTTCTGGCTCTCAGGGAAGTTTTTGTGCTCTGATAATCCACTGAGAGCGACTTCTCCTAAACCTGGGGCTAACTGAAGCCTTTATGTAATTCCCAGAGACAAATTAATGTTTGGTGTAAATACAGAATATAAGGATGAATGGCTGTTTCATTTTCATCAGCATTTAAAAAAAAATCAGATTTTTCACTTCATACCTCAGAGCTAGCTCTTAACTTCATATCTTTTCCTGAAAATAATCACTGAAGTCTGACTAATCCACGCCTCTTTCCATCACCTTTCTATCCACTAGTGACAAATAAACTTTATTTGCAAGTTTTCTGTAAAGCATAGAGCTGATAGACATAAATGAACTGTCACTGTCAATAAATACTGGAGCTAAGAATTCATCAGTCCTGATAGGACTCTTCTATTTGAGCTAATCAACTCATGCTGACATCTTAAACTCTAAGAGTCTGACCCAGAAGCTTCCAAAACATCCCAAAAATTATTCTGATCGATGGACCAGATTAATTAAAGAATGGAGAAAGATTCCCATATTGCTGCTAAATTACAAGAGTGATTCACTTCTAAGGGTACAAGCCTTTAAAAATGGAATTAAACCTAGCAAACAAAAGGAGAAAAACCAAAGCTCTAGGAAGAGTCCTGCCAGTGCAGAAGTAGGGGAAGGATAAGAGTTATCTTTACTCACTTCCAACTCCCACCCCACAAAAACTGAATGCAATGATGGAGTTGGGGGAAGTGTTTAAATGAAAACCTAGGCTTGCAGCACCTCCTGACAGGAATATATGGTGACTCACTGCAGCATCCTACAGTATCAGCCATCCCACCATCCCTCATGCTAAGGCAGACAGTAGCAAGAAGCACTGGCACTTCCACACCAGGAGCTGAGCCCCTGGAAACTACAGCCTGGGCTGTGCAGAGCTCCTTAAACCTCTTGTACTTTTTGAAGATTGTATATTAGGCTTGAGAACCTGTTTCATTAGCCAGGCAATGATCTGCCCTTGTTTGTGAACTCGTTAGGCCTTCAAAGTTTAATGTTCCTTAAAAAATTGCTCAGCAAGGTAAGATTTGGGGGCTGAAAGGAAACTCTAAGCTAGTTTGTTGTTGTTGTTGTTGGGGATTTTGGGGGATTTTGTTGTGCTTTTATCCCCTCTCTGATTCCATGGAGCTCTTCTGTCAGAGACTGCATCTGTCTGATTGCTACTTATGCACACAGAGATCTAACTAGTGTGGTTCTGCTGAAAAAAATACTTTACTTAAAATAAATAAATAAATCAATAAAATAAAAGAAGATAAAAGAAAATAATAGAAAGCTAGAGTCAGAACAAAGCACTTGTTTAACTTAATGCCCAAAGTGCCCTTCTTTTCTCATACTGTATGTGCTGCTGTTAACTTCTAGCAGAGGAACAGATATTTCAGGAATCACTTCAGAATTAGTTCCACAATGGCTGAAGACCAGTCAAAAGAAACATCCAGAAAGTAATAAGCTGTAAAAAGGGAAATGCAGTGAACTTGCTTCAGGATTTGTTCCTTTCAAATTTCTTTCATCATTTCTGTGGCTGGAAGCACCGCAGGGTGAGAACAGGAGAAGACTTTGTGCAATATTTGGAGGTGGTGATGGGTAATCCATATTGCCATCGGTACTAACCTGAGGATAAAAGATTTAAAGAAATGGCAACACGGGGACTCGGGTGTGGGAGGTGTGAAAAGAAAAAAAATTAGAAAGAACAGTGAGATTTATGTAAACCCCCTGGGAGTGCACTGGAAATTTCTGTGATGAAAAATTGAGATTGCTCTGAGTGAGACTTTATTGAAGAAAAAAGTCAGTGTTATGTAAAGGGAGAGAGGTTAGCTGGGTCACTTACCAGTCTGTCCTGATTTTCCCAGTTCTTTCCCTGAAAGTGTGTGCATTGCCATATGAGTCTCCAAATCTTGCTCTGAAGTGAAATATCATATGGATGGGAAAACTTTTCAGAGTTTGATTGTCAAAACCTAAGGCAGTATATGTATGCAAGGATGAGGGGGAAGAAGACCCCAACACAAAGAGACTTAGCTTATGTGGAAGCATTTAGACAAATATACCTCACTACAAAAGGCTGTGCTGTCAGTTCAACACTGACACTTGCAGAAACAAAACTCAGCCTAACACCAGCTAAGCAAATGAATGATACTGCCCTTCTATTCCTTCCATTAGTTCAATACAGGCAGGTTTTATTCCCAGCCTTCATCCTCATTTGGATATAGTAGAAACCTTTATCATTGTGGAAGATACAGAAGTGAGCTCTGACTATAAATTCCTGTCACTGAGGATATAGAAAAGCAGAGAAACAGCATCATGAGCTGTGAAAACAATAATGGAACTTTAATACCATAATCCATGCATGTCTGAATTTAGTTACTTAACACATACATCCCCAGGACTCTCTTGTCTTCTGGTGTGCGTTCCAGGCACAAGCGCGTATTTAATGTTTCTTATATTTTCTCACTGCAGATCATTTTTGTGGTCACAAGAGAGAGATATACTTTGCACTGGTCCTTTTCCCTTTATGCTGGAAATTGTTGGAGATTTGCATTAAAAGACACTACAACCTGTGGTGTTACTGACTTTCAACAATTTTGATGCTCTTCTGCTATACACACTCCTGAGAGAGCATGAAAGCATCTCATATCAAACAATGTCAAAACCAGAAAAACTTATAACCACTATAAAAACTTAAAGCTCTCTGGCACTTGAAAGCAATTTGATCCCTTTGCTGCACTACTAGCCATTACTGAGCTCATCCAAAGAGAATCAATTTAGTTTCCACCCTGCCTAACCTACTGAATCCCTCACTACACAAGATTTTGGCCGTAAATACTTCGCAAAAGACAGCATGGTTTATCTTATGTCACTCTCGGATAAGCATAAATCCACTTGCATACAAGTCAGCATGAGCTAGTTTTTCCCGTATGTAACTGGGGACTGCTTGTCATCTTCATTATTTGGCCTGAATTCATACAATGTTTAAAAGAAAGAAAACCTTCCTTACCCTGGATGACAGAATAATGCTTATAGGAAGTTTGTTTCAGCTTTGCTTTGTTTGGCAATGTCTACCGAAATCAGGACCTCTTCTCCCTCGTTTGCTAGCAGTGTCTCAATTGAGCTGTGTCTAACAACTATAGTCCAAATTTACCAGAAAACTATACAGCAGAAGACAATTTCTCAGAAGGTGCTCTATGCAAGATGTATTAAATACAATAAATTTACACTTTCTTCTGGCTTACTGCACTAATAAAATACATATTAAAAACATTCCTTTTTGTAGCAATTTATCTGACACACCTCCAGCAGTATGAAGTGTGATGTAACAACACTTTTAAACAAGTCCCAGTCATGAGTGTAATTCTGTGACTGTTGGATTCAGTAGCAGGAGTCAGTAGAAGCAAATGTAATTCTTTTACACTGACTTCAATGGATTTGGCTGACAAAAGTCACTGCTCGCTCAGTCGGCAGATTTACTGGCCTCTGCTCTGGAAAGCCTCGGGCTGCCTAGAGAGACGGCATGGGCGATCCAGTGGCTCGGCAGGTCCGATACGCGACAAGTGTTGGCTGTAAAGCTATCATCAAAGCAGAAGCAAAGAGTAGAAATATAGCCCAGACTCCGTGCCTGTATTTCTGCTTTCTTTATTCCTCCTGTCCCGGGAGAGACGAGAGAGTCTGTTCACAGAAAGAGAGGCAGGAGCAAGAGGGGCGGGGCTAGCTGGGATCACTGCTTTATTTGGGGAAAGGGAAAGGGGAGAACTAGGGGTGGACCCGGGGTAACCAGCCAATCGGACTCTGTTTCGGGGGGGTCCGTGCTACTTTCAAGTTTTACCCGCGCTTGGAACAAAGGGGATTCAGAGCACATGGCAGAGACAAGTCTGGACGTGCCTGGGGAGTCCCAGGGCTGGGCTGCACCTCGGGGAAGGCAGCAACATTTGGCCTCTTACTGCTTTGAGAACTGGATTTTGCAAAAAGCTCGGCCACCAGTGTGACTCCGTTGGACATGAACCCCATAGCCAGGCGAGCAGGAACCAAATCAGCAGGATTCACCCCACTTGTCCAGGAGACTTGCTTTCTAATACAAAGACTTTGAATGCAACTGCAGGTTTCTCTGAGGTACAATACTGCCATTTTGAAGCACACCAAAAGGTATTTATGGCAGAGAGTAGAGCCCATGTGGTAATTGGACGGATTTGTGTCTCCCAGCAAAGTCTTCATTCTTTCATCACATAGTCCTACAACAAAGGGGAATGGCTTAAAACTGGAAGATTGAATAGATATTAGGAAGAATTTCTTTACTGTGAGGATAGTGAGGCACTGGAGCAGGTTTGCCCAGAGAAGCTGTGGGTCTCATCCCTGGAAGTGTTCAAGGCCAGATTGGATGCGGCGCTGAGCAACCTGGTCTAGTGTAAAGTATCCCTCCCCACAGCAGTTGGAACTAGATGGTCTTTAAGGTCCCTTACAACTCAAAGCACTTAGCACTCTATGATCCAGCTGACTACACTGGTATCTTTTACCACATAACTTCTGTGAGGCTGCTTGCCATTTCCCAGGCAGATTGAGAAAAGTCAGGTTAAGGAAAAAACCATCACTCCTATCTAGGCATCCATGTTTTGCAACAGTCCTACCCAGAAGAGCTGAAAAACAACAATCAGTCATAGTACCACGTAAAGAGAAACAAAAGGATAGTTTACCACAGGTATAAAAAGAAAATTGTGCTTTTGAGAGTCTTTTTTTTTTTCTGCAAGTTGTAGTTATCAAACACTACTTTACACAAAGAGGTGTCTCTGCCTAACTCACTGGGAGGAGACTGATTAGCTTTGGAATGAAACAGGTTGGCTCAAAATGCCAACAACCTTTTGGTGGAGGGCTCTAGGACTTCAAGGAAGGTTTGGAGATTAGAATGAGAGAAGCTTGAAAGAACACTCTGAAGACCCAGAACAGCATGTTAACAGAAACAAATGGTTAGAAATTCCTAGAATATAGACTGTAACACTTGTGTTCTCTCTGTGACATGAGAGACTGGCTACCATGTGTGAGCAGGGCAATAAATGCATTAGTAACACATCAACATTTGAGAGGGCTCCTTATATTTCCAGCTTGTGTTAATACATCAAACTGCTCAGTTCACACAGTTCATTCAAAGAGGGATATCATTTAGCTTTTCAAGAGACACAAAATAGACGGCATTCCCTTGAACTTCAATCAGTTCAGCAATATAAGGCATTATCCAGTAATAATCCTTTTTTTTCTGAAATCTCAAAGGATCCCACTTACTGCTCAGCAGGCAATAACAGGCTACTTTTATGACTTAACAAATTCTTATGTGCATTTTCTGTATTCTACATTATCAAGTTCCATTCCTTTTTAAAGACTGCAGTTTTACAGTTACAGGCAAATTTTGATTACACCAGACAATACCACTAAAGAAATATCTACCAAGGAAAACACAGACAGAGTAGTGAAGGAAGCTTACAAGATCTCCTGAAGTACGATTCCAAGTCATGCTCTGGATTCACATCACCAGCTGCTGCCAATAAACCTAGCAGCAAGCAGGTACAATTCCATGCTTTCCAACTCAAACCTCTTCAAAATGCCTTCACTGTAAGGGGCTCATGGGTCACCCAAGCTCAGGCAGACAATGGACTGACTAGACATGAGCAAATTTCGGTCGCTGGATGTGATTCTTCAGTCTGCTATTTCTTTTGTTGCAGAGGATGAGGCACTGAAAAAAGCCCCTAGTGTTTCTCCCAGCAAGCAGAGAGCCTTCAGCTGCGGGAGGTGTTAACACCCTGCTATCATCCAAGGCAATAAAGCATTATTTACAGAGCTCTGCCCAGAAGCCTGGAGCTTCCTGCAGGGTTGTGGCCCAGACCTTTCTATTTTTTGTCGCAATGACCGCCACTGACCACTGCCCAGGCTAGCTCCTGCGGTATGCGACAGGAGTGGGGAGCAGCTGGAGGCTCTCAGCTTTAAAGTTGCTCCTCAGGAGTTCAGCTCTGCCCAGGGGAGCTGAAGCTCCAGGCACAGTGGCTGTCAGCAGTCCCAACGAAAGAGAGGATAAAAAGTAGCAAGGAGGCTTGCCACACGGGATAATCCAACTTTATTGGAGGCAACTCCCAGGAGACAAGCCTCCAGCAGCTCCACGGAACCTCTTATAAAGGGAGGTGTTACAATGGGGATGGCTTAACTGGGGACCAATAGAAATCTCTAAGGGAGGGATATGGACGAGGATAGACATTTCCTTGGGCCAATAGCCTCAAGGGGAGGAGGGAAAGGGATCACATGCCCCAATGGGGCATCGAGGTTTAGGGGATTTCCAAAGGGGGAGGTATCTAGAGGGGTAGGGTCTCGGGGGGTTGATGGGGACCATATAAGGGTAAACTGGGAGGTTTCAGATGATGGACACTGGACCTTCGGGAACAACAGGAGGGGTTTGGGTGATTGAGCTAGAAAGAGGATTGAGCTAGGGAAAAAGCTAGAACAAGGGGAGGAGAACAACCATATAGGG
>NW_008237245.1:63697-64716 GCF_000691975.1 Corvus brachyrhynchos
ATATCCATTCTGGCGGGGGTACGCCCATCTCTTCTCTGTAATCTTCAGCCATCTGTAGGTGGTTCACTTGAGGGGGTGCAGTGGTGATAGCCGCAAAACAAAGTCTTTTCAATAAGCTGAACATAAACAAAACTAACAGAATAACGAAAACAATTCAAAGAAGGTCCTTAATAATCGAGGAAGTCCAACCAGAAAGTCCCCACTGGTCCAGCCAGTTCTCAAACCATCCTTTCGATTCTTGCCTGATTTTCTGGACCATGTCCTGCATCTTCCTCAGCGTCGCACGTACGTCTGGGGCTTGGCATGACAAGTTCATGCAGCAAAGACCCTCAAACTCTGTGCATTCGTGATTGTGTAGTAGCAGCAGGTAATCGATGGCAGCCCGATTCTGCAATGTCGCCTTTCTGGTTATTTCCTCATCTTCGAGGAGGTCACTGATGGCGGCTGAGGTCAAATTGGCTTGTTTAGCCACCCAACACTCTAGGGTGCCCAATTCCCCTAGAGCCTTTGCCGCTGCTACCCAAGGCAAAAAGAGGGACACGGCGGGTCTTTTTAGGTGTGACCAATGGAAAATTTCAGAGTCACAATTTTCATCCGAATTTTCTGTGTCTCTCTTTTGGCAGGCCAATTCTGTTTTGTTCTGCCAATTTTTAATTTGATACATGTTGGGGGTAAACAGCGACAGTCGCCCAAATGCGCACGGTCCTCCAAGAAGGCAAGAGGGGATGCCTGCCCAAGCACGATTGCCGCAGATAAGGAACACCCCCTTTGGTAACTGCGGGGGTGCTCCATCCAGGGTGGAGGCCATTTTAACGTGGGCAATGCCTCTACACCACTGGGCAGCTTGGTATTTCTGATCATGCTGGACAACAGAAATATAAGACTCTTTCCGAGTCTTGGGGTCGAACATAAAATGAATACAAAACGGGGCGGATGAAGAATAATGTCAAATCCAGCAGGCTCCTCGGGTAGCTTCGGGAGACTCCCAACCCAGTCCCGCCAGAGGGGGAGGGGGTGCT
>NW_008237245.1:64794-67120 GCF_000691975.1 Corvus brachyrhynchos
TGCGCCGCCTGCCATACTTAGGCAAATATGGTCTTCCCCGAGGGTCTTTGCCAGGAGCGCCCAGACGTTGGTCTTTGGTTGTGGGATGATCCACGGTGACGCTGGGAAGGCCAGGACTAGCAGGATGAGCAGGTGGGGAAGGTCTTGCATCTTCTTTCTGGTTGGTGGCTTTTAAACTAAAAACAGGATTAAAAATCATTCGCAAGAAAATCAAAACATAAACATGAAAACTCAGGGATAAATAGGGATTTAGGGAAATCTTGGGGATGGTGATGCCGCTTCCTCCTCCCGGTGCACACGTCTACCTGGGGGTCTGGGGGTCTCACCGGATGCTTGGGAGTATAAGGTTTCACCCACTTTAGTGGGATCCACCTTACACCCAGGGGTGTGGATACACGAGCATACCCACGACCCCACGTGACCAGTTTGTAAGGTCCCTCAACCTTGCCACTCTCTGGATCTTTAATGAGGACCGGCAGATGTTCACACAGAGAGTAGTTGCTGTGTGGGCCGAAGTGTCTTGCCACTGGCGGGTTCATGTTGTTAAACGAGCAGTTCAAAAAATTGATCACAAAGAGAGCTTTGCTTAGCCGATCTTGTGGGGAAAGCTCTCTACTGCTTGCCCATTGGTGCTTCAGGGTGGTTTTGAGCGTTTGGTGAGCTCGCTCAATCACCGCTTGGCCAGTCGGGGAGTAAGGGATGCCCTTCTTATGTCTTACTCCCCACTCGTCCAAGAACTATGCGGGGCCATTGTCTGTTGTGATTTCCTTGGGGACCCCCAAGACTGCAAACGCCTGGAGGAGGTGTTTCCTGGCGTGTTCAGCCTTTTCTCCTGCGTGGGCAGAGGCGTAGACTGCTCCGGAAAAGGTATCTATGCTCACATGAACATATTTTAGTCGGCGGAATTCGGGAAAGTGCGTGACATCCGTCTGCCACACCTCACAGCTAGCCAACCCTCTGGGATTCACCCCAGTGCCTAATGAGGGGAGGGCTGACCGCTGGCAATGTGGGCACATATCCATGATGGCCTTCGCCTGACTCCGCGTCAGGTGGAACTGATGGACCAGCCATGGCACATTTTGGTGGAACATTTGATGGCTCAGTTTCGCCTGCTCAAAAACTTTCAGTGTCCTGGCCATCTCTGCGGGGGCGGCAAGGGCATCTGCTCTCTCATTGCCCTCGGCTATCGGGCCTGGCAAGTCTGTGTGCGACCTCACGTGCATCACAAAGAACGGGTGCTCTCGGTGGGAGACAAGATATACTAACTTCGAGAGCAACCGGAAGAGATATTCGTTTGAGACCTCTTTCAAAATAGCATTCTCTGCTCTTGCTACCACTCCTGCAACATAAGCCGAATCTGTTACCAGACTGAATGGTTCAGGGAACCTCTCAAAGGCTCTGACGACAGCGGCCAACTCAGCAATTTGAGGGGAACCCTCAACATAATCAATATCTGCCTCCCACTGCTGAGTTTGGGAGTTCTTCCAGGTCATGACTGGCCTGTGAGATGCCCCAGACGCATCCGTAAAAACTGTCACAGCCTCTAGAGGATGCCTGCTTCTAATATTTTTTGGGAGTAGAACAAACTGTTCCTGGAATAATTTGTGAGCAGGAGCGTGGACAGAAATCGGTCCTGTGTAGCTATCTAAAGCTATTTGAAGGGTCTCATTCTCAGCTAATAGCTGTTCGAACATCTCTTTGGTCAGTTTGGCGGAGGACAATTTGTCCTGCTCCAAACGGACCGGCAAGTGGATGCATGAGAAGTCACACCCAGCCAATTCCTGAAGCCTCGCCTGAGCCTTCCGGCTCAACTCGGCCATCAGTTCCTGGGCCTTCGTGATTGTTTTGGATGTGGTATTGCTCAGAAACACCCACTCGATGATGAGGAGAGGGTCTTTCTGGCTCCGGTCCCACTGGAATATGAGCCCGTTGAGGTGGGGTAACTTTCCCATGACAATGAATTTGAAGGGCAGTTCCAATTTGCAACGATGCGCCTGCCTCTCACGCATCTTAACCTCTACTTTTTCCAAGGCAGCCCTTGCCTCTGGGGTCAAGGTCCTAGGAGAACTCAGCTCCTCCTTCCCTTTCAACAAGTTGAAAAGGGGGGCTAGGTCTTCAGTGGAAATCCCTAGCCAGGGCCTGATCCATCCTAAAGTGCCACACAGTGAGTGGAGGTCCGCCAATGTTTGGGGATCACTTTTAATGGCCAATTTTTGAGGAACAATGGTGCTCTTAGTGACCTCTAACCCCAAATATTTCCAAGGGGGCATCTTTTGAACTTTGTCTTCCTGGAGCGTGAATCCAGCCGATGTCAAAACATTAACAA
>NW_008237245.1:69253-73489 GCF_000691975.1 Corvus brachyrhynchos
CCGGAAACGAGAGAGAGCTTGGAGGGGGAGTTTGCCTATTCTTAAATGTGGATAACAGAGGTGATCACAACTTTAAGTGGCTTAGAGAATTGTCCATATTCAAACTGGCCAGCTGATAGGTTCTATCAGTTCCCAGAGGAAACTGTAAGCACCCCTTAGCAAGGACGTCCCTTCTGGGACTATGCTTGCTAACCTATGACACACATCATCCATATAATGTAGGATGATGGCTTCCCTCATGGTGGCATGGATCGGGGACAGCAATGAGGGGATGTACCATTGGCAGATGGTAGGGGAGTTCTTCATGCCCTGGGGAAGAACTCACCAGTGGTACCGCTTCATTGGGGCTTCTCAGTTGGTGGAGGGAACTGAGAAGGCAAACCGTGGAGCATCGGCAGGGTCCAGAAGAATTTTGAAAAAACAATCTTTGATATCAATTACAGCCAAATTCCAATTTTGGGGGAGCATTGCTGGGAAGGCATCCCTGGTTGAAGGGGCCCCATGTCCACAATGACTTTATTTATTTCCCGAAGGTCGTGGAGGAGTCTCCACTTGTCCTTCCCCGGCTTCTTGATGACAAAAACCGGAGAATTCCAAGGGCTAAAAGTTGGCTCGATGTTTCCAAGAGCCAACTGCTCTTCCATGAGTTCGGTGAGTGCCTTCAATTTCTTTCTTTCTAGCGGCCACTGATCCACCCATACCGAAGAATCAGTTGTCCAATCTAGTTTTTGAGTGGGGCGCTCCACAGTGGCCACAATTAAAAATCCCAAGGGGTTTTCGGGATCTCTAATCTAACCCCCCACTGGGACATGGCGTCCCGTCCCCACAGGGGCACCTGGTAATCAGTCACGAATGGGTGTAAAGAAGCCAATTTCCCATCCAGTCCCTCAATTTGTACAATGCTCTTTGATATTTGTGCCAATCTGGTCCCTCCGATACCTTGGATTCTTCCTGCCACGGGTTGCAATTCCCAATGTGACGGCCATTCCCCGTGGGGAATGATCGTGACATCTGCCCCCGTGTCCAGCAGGCCCTCCAAACAGATAGAGTCCTCGCCTTGCTGGACATTGCAATATATGATGGCTTTATCTTCTCCCACCACTTCTGCCCAGTAGACACCTGGTGTTTTGCTATCTACTGGGATTCTCGCTGGTACAGGGATAGCCTGGGCGATGACCTGCCCTTTGGCCAAATAGAAGGGTGGGTTGATGCACCGTGCCACCAGCTGAAGTCATGCCAGGTCATTCGTGAGAATGGCTGGGCACACTTCTAGCTCTTGAGATGTGTGCTTAAGTGTCTCCGATGGCCATGTACTTACAGCTTCCCCCTGAAGGCACCAATCCTCCTTCCAGTGGTTCCACTGCAACTACCGTCCACTGGTCCGATGTAAGCAGGTGGTCCGTCGCCATCTTCAGAGACAGTGGTGGTTGAGGGTGCCAGGTTTCGTCAGGGTTCCATGCTGTAGAGGGAAACCCCATGAAACAGTCACGTCCGGTAAATTTGTCGTGTCTGGTGATGGTTGTTTCCCCGCCTTTCTCCACAGGTCCTGCCTCATTTTTGTCCCCATGCGAGGCAGGACCGCGCTGTCCACCTAGGTTTTTATTGGCGCAGCGCTGGGCGCCGATGGTGGTGGCGCTCTTCCCCCCCTTTCCCTTGCCTCATCTGCCGCTCTTTTGGGGCAGAATTTTGCGAGGTGCCCCACCCCCTGGCAATAAAAGCATACAATCTCCCCCCTAGGTCTCTGTGATGTTGGTGTCTTTGCTGGAGTTTGTGGGTGGACTGCCATGGCCATCGGTGGAATGGGCCGTCGAGGTGGTGGTCTGACGTCCATTGTGGCGGCCTTCTTCATGCAGGCCTCCACGAGCACAGGGAGTGTTGGCTCTGGATAAACTGGCATCCCGGCGATCACCCTCTTGCACGACTCCTTGGCGTTCTCTTTGGCCACCTTGAGGATGATCGTCGGCTGCATATCTTGATTTTCCACTTGTCGCTCTACCTGCGCCCTTTTCTGATCCACAGACTCAATAAAAGACTGGTTAGGGGCTTGTTTGATGGTTAAATAACTTTTGGGGGCTTCTGCATCAGGCGCAGGGAGGGAAAGGAATGCCTTCTCTGCTGCCCCCATGACCCTCACGAGAACGGCCTTAGGTAAGATACGGGCCTGTTCTCTGGGTTCTTTCCAGTTCCCCTCGCCGCACAGGTGGTCAAATGTTAGAGCCGATTGGTCAGCATCAATAGCCGTATCTCTGCATCTGCAAAGCTCAATGAGGAGTGCCTGTAAAGACGGTTTCCATGTCTGCTCCCACAACAGTCGGGGTTAACAGACATGTAAACAAGTCCTTAATGTCCCAAGGGACAAGCTCATTTGATGAAAATGTGGCCTTAAGAAGGCCTTTAAAGTATTCGCTTTTCCCGCCAAACTCCCTTTGGGCTTTGCAGAGCTCCTTTTTATTCTGGTAGGAGAAAGGCTTCCATCCTCAGAGGCCTCCTCCTACCCCACCATAAATAACAGGTGCGGCGTGGTAGACCGGCCCCAGTTCCGGGTTCTGGGCCCCTGGCCCATCACATCCGGCTCCAATGTCATGGGAACCGGATGTTAGAGCGTGGGAACCGGAAATCAGAAGTGGGGAGGCGGGGTCAACAGAGAAGTGGGAGGGAACAGAGACAGGGCCGGTTTCCGCCCCGGAAAAGGCGGACCGGTCCTGAAGCACCTCCCACGAGGGAGGAGGAAGGGGCTCAGGGTCCTAGGAAAAGTGGTGTGGTGAGGGGCAGGGAGGAAGTTTGGGCAGAGGAAGGGAAGAGAAGGAATTTAATGGAAAGGCATTATGGGGAGAAGAAGCACTAGGGGGGGGTCCGACCACGTGGTCCCCTTCATCTTGAGCTCCTCGGGAGCCATTCTGAGGGTTCAGGAGCGATAGGAGTGAGGGACTACGAGATGGATAAGGTGACAGTAACGGGGTTTGGGAACAACGAGAAGGACGAGGGGAAGGATAGGGAGATGCTCAGAGAGAACCGGGGAGATCGGGAGGGACATGGAGATGGACAGGGAGAACAAGTGGAATCAGGGGTAGATGGGTCTGAACTGGGGATATCAAGCCTAACAACTTTGGGAGACGGAACTGGGGTGGAGAGTTTAAGGATAGAAGTCTTGGCTGGGGGGGCCCCTGCCGACCAAGACCAGGGGACTGGGGGGTTCGCGAGGAGCCAGGGAGATTGGCACTACTGTGGCTACACTGTGTTACACGGGTTGCTCCTCGGGAACCACCCAGCGAGGGACTAGGGGAAAGGGTAGAGGTTTGAGGAAGAACAGGGAAAGAACTGGGGGGCTCTCTTTCCATTCCCAACCTCTCTCTCACTGTTATCCGAATTAAAACATATAATGGAATAAATTTGGATGCCTGAGTGTCCCCCTTGTTCACTTTTTGGGTGAGCGTCGCTCCCACAACATTCCAGAAGGGGAGCGAGGTCACATCTCCTGGGGACACCCGCAGGAAATGGAAAAAGAGCCAACGAACAAATTTCTTTAACAACCCCTTTTTGAACTTTTTTCCCCCTCCCTCCAGGAGTCCCACAACTGGGAAATAAAATCCTTGCTGCTGTGCTGACAAACGTGCGCCCATATTTGAAAAAATCTGAGAAACACAAAACTGATAAAACTGGAGGCCAACCACTCTCAAAAAATAAAACTGTCAGCACAGCACTTACCCCTGCCTACAGTAAAAGAAAAACTTAAAAGAACATAAAAGGAAGGGTCCGGGAGCACTCAGGGGTTCACACACACTCACCCCTCCACACAAAGGGGACACCCCTCCACACACACTATGGCCCCACTCTGATCCCCTGGCCAACAGGGATACTCACCACTTGCTCCACTGGACAAAGGTACTGCAGGCAGGGTCTCTCTCCCTGGACACGATCCCTCTGGCGCTGAGGGACTACCGTGTCCGTCCCCGGGAGCGCCACCTGACAAAAATGGGTCTGCTCCCACCGGGGTGCTGACGTGCCAATGGATCTCCGAAAACGATCCTTTCCGTGGGGTCTCAGACCCTCAGGGAGGCCCCACATTGGGCGCCAGCTGTCGCAATGACCACCACTGACCACTGCCCAGGCTAGCTCCTGCAGTATGCGACAGGAGTGGGGAGCAGCTGGAGGCTCTCGGCTTTAAAGTTGCTCCTCAGGAGTTCAGCTCTGCCCAGGGGAGCTGAAGCTCCAGGCACAGTGGCTGTCAGCAGTCCC
>NW_008237245.1:73832-84796 GCF_000691975.1 Corvus brachyrhynchos
CATGTAGGGAGCACCAGGGGAGCGGTTTGGGTCTGTGGCAAACTAACTGGGAATAGGAGTGGGGAAGGTAGGGATGAACCATTGGGGTACAGAAAACTTATATAAAAATACAATAAAGGTATCACCACATCTTTTTTTTTTTTTTTTAACTATTTTACAAATATCCCATTCTTTTTCTAAACCTACAGCAATGAGTATTTCTGCATGTGACCTCTATGTTTCGCAACACCTTAAAGAAATATAAATACAGAGGTAGAAAAAAGGGAAGGACTATCTTCACACTATCTCAACAAGACGAGACAGATTTTTGAGTGAAAGCCAAAATGCTATGCTACCGTGCAGTCCTGGAATTGAGCCCAACACACAGTTGCATTGCTTCCATAATATCATATCTATGCATCAACATCACGCTCTTGCTATAGGGAAAGTGTAATGATAATAAAACTTTCTTCCTAATTCATTCTGGGGATGTGGTTATTAGCAAAAGGGGATGCTGTTCTCTGGGTGGCTGTGAGACAGACAAGGACTCTCAGCATTATGCTATGAGAACGTGGGTCAGTGGCATTACCTAAAGTGTCTGCAGTTCACACTTCTCAATTAGGAGGTAATCAGGATGTCATTATGAGTAAAAATTGTTGGAATGACCTTTGGACTGGTTTTTGTCTTGCAAATCTCCAGAGGCAGCTTGACTGAAGGAAAGAAAGGAGAATGAGCTGAGGTAGGCTCATGATAAATAAGAACAATTATCACACTTATTATCTTGTAAATAATATGATTTGCCATTAATCCATGACAAAACACCTACTTCAGGTAAAAGCCTGCAGCATGACTTCCTTTTATGCTTCCCTTCTTACTGACTGGTATTTGTGCTAAAGGACCATAAAAGGAGTGTTTACTTGGAAGCAGAGAGCTGCCTCTGCATCCTTGATCTTTTCAATAAGGGAGGATGAATTATGCCCCTCACAGAAGCAACAAATTGATTCTTCTGACTCACTGCTGCATATTTAAGTATCAGAGCCCCATTAGAAGAAAAGGCACTAAACGCTCTCTCTCCTTCTTGCTCACAAGAGACTTCAAAGCACTTCACATGTTGCAGAGATTAGTCTCCTTTTCCATGGGTAAATGCTCTAAGATACATGATAGGTGGACCAGATTTTTCTAAATTCAGTGCCTGAGCAGCAGAACCCAGACTCATGAGCAGGACAGCTGTACTAGTTTGAAAACAAACCAGTGGGAGGCACCAAGTCAGAATAGCAATTTAATGGAAATTAAAGAAAAGGGAAAAAAAACTAAAAGAAAACACTGGTTCAAACTGACAGAGTCAAGATACAACCCAAGTCCCTGTTAGTCAGGGTGGTGGTAGCAGTCTGATAGAATGGTGGCTGCAGTCCTGTGAAGCAGTGATCCTGTAGAAAAAAAGGGTCTGCTCTTCCTCAGAAAGTCCAGTGGTGGCTGTGTAGCTCCCATCCTCTGGAAATCCAGTGGAAAGGGAATGTCTCTGGTGTTCAGAGTCCCAGATTATATCCACGATGGGATGCTTGGTTCCTCCCTCTGGGTGGAGCATCTCACAATGGGGTAATGAGTCATGAGGCCAAGTGTTGATGAGGCTCATTAACAGAAGATAGTCCAGAGGGAGTTATCTCTGAGTCATGCAGCAGGGCATTGATGGGCCATTAACAGAAAGATAGTCTGGGGGGAGGAAGCAAGGAAACACTGCCCCACCTGATTTCAACAACTCATGAGGATGGTAATAGAATACACTGCAACCCAGGACAACAGCCTGCCCTGAGTTTTCTCCGGTGACTTCCATGTTTGCTGCTCCCCAACAGATCAAGATACTATATTACACATATAAAGGAAAGCTGCACTGGTAACCATCTTCCTTACAAGCAGCTGCTGCACAATCAGCTGACCTGTAATTGATGTGGGGATAAGGGGCACTGGGCTGTAGTAGATGATTTCTGTTTTTTCTGTTTTTATTCTGTCTGCATGTGTGAATTGAAGCTTTTTGCTTTCTATAACCCTAGATGGACCCCCCTACTTAAAGCATTCAGACTTTTCAGTTAAGGATCACCATTCGTATTAGACAACCAATCTTAAGGGAAGCAGGTGGACTAATATCAAACAAGTCAGCACCAAAGCCAGCACAGAACCAGACTGTGAGGTTCTGTCCCTGTCACAGTTATCTGGCATACAGAATTTTTAGAATGACATTCACGTGAATGAAGTCAGCATTTTGAGCCTAAGCCCACAGTAAGAATTAGGTAGAAATGAGGCCATTTTGCCATGTGTTGACTACTGAAGGGAGGTAGTTAGGAAGCTGAAGGCAGACAATATTGCAAAAGCAGATAACACTGCAAAAGCAGATGGGCCTGTCCTGGTTGAGAAAGCTATTTCTTCTGTTGCTCCTTGCTTATAGTATTAATCTCACATTAAAATCTAGCTGGGGAAAATACTGAAGCAGAATGAAATGGACATTGCTAACAGACAAAATGTAGGAGGGAAGAAGGCCTGGAAAGAAGGAAACATCATCTAGTAGAGCACTAAAACATGAGCAGTTCCTACTTGGGGCACTCTGTGTCTCCAGGGAAGTTCTGTGCCTCACAGCTCGCTCATTGATGGGGCTTAGTTGGAGCTGGGATCTGACAGTGCACAGATCTCCCAAGAAATTTCCATCACCCAGATAGTCAAGCTGGCAAGTAAAGACCATGAAAAGCTTCTATTTTTGGTGTTACATGCACACACACAGAGGAGGCATGACAACAATGCAAATTAAAGGCTAAAGATGACTTTCATGTTAAGATGACTGAGACAAGTAAAAGAAAATAAAGTGCATAAAATAATCAAGCAGGTGCTAGTCCTGCTAAATTGAGTGCTAGGATCACACAGTTTTTAAAGACAGAGTAGAAGGAATAGCTACTTGAAATAACTTCCTAAAACTCTTTGAGAACAGCCCCCATCTTGAAGGACTACAGTGAAGGAAATAAACTTAGGAAGGAAATACCCTTAGGAAGGAAAACTTAACAATTGAAAAGACCAGAAAATAGAAACCCACATTCCAGCCATTGACAGATATGCAGCTGCAGCAACTTTGAAATATACTGGGCAAAACCAGAAATAACAACCTGGACAGAAAAAATATATGAGCAATGTTGCTTAATAGGGGATGGGAGGTCCCCAAACCCTTTTACCTTGCCATCCTGATTCCACCAGTTGCATTACCAAAAATATCCTCCATAATTCATTATGGTAGGAAACATTAAAACACCAGAAGTAAAAATTATAGAGCTCTATCTCTTTATCTTTCTACCTATTCTGTATAAGCCATTGAAAACCTTGGAATTATTTAAGTACTTTAATATCAATGTCGGACCAGGCCACAGCACTTCCAATTTTGTCATCCTCAAAATTAGTGATACAGGACAGTTGATAATGCTGTCACCATATGCTCAGCCAGCAAAGAGGATGGAACATTCCCTCAGATACTTTGGTGTTAATTTGAAGCTTAAATCTAAATAAAATGTTACCAGCAAAAGAAAATAAAAAGAAATTTGGATTAGATAAACCTACAGAATTGTAGATAAGATTAGACTGCATGTTATCCTTTCTTACCGTGGACCAGGAATTAGAAGAAACCTAAAATTGCAACCTTTTTCATAAGACTGGGGCTTGCAGCAGCCTCTGCTTCAGTATGCAATTCTGAAATTGGAGACATATCACTTGTTTGAATCATAATATTGTATTGGAGAAAATATGGTCAGATGCTAGCAGCTGGGCAGTGGTAGGTGTTCCCTAGCTCAGCTGGATGTGACCCTCAAGACTGCAAACACTGAAGTAAAAAACAGGATTTGGTCTGATATGCCAACATCCACCTGGTACTACTCCTGACATCATCTGCTCAGCAACCCCATCAGCACAAGCTCTTCCAGTGCCTTCAGGCTGAATTCCTTATTGCTCTTTTACTCTGGCTTGGACAGTACTAAATGGAAAATATCTATACAGATACTGCAGGTGACAGCTTTGCAGCCAATTGCACTTTTTGCTTCACTGCCTTTTTCCTCTCTGTGGTCTTTTAACCTGCTTGTCAGCCAGTTTACTCTGCTTTTAGCACAACATGTGAAGGACTTTGAAAAACTTCTGTCCAAGCATGGCAGCTTTCAAATAATGAAGGAATGTGAAATTTGCAAGCAATATTTAATAAATCTCTCTATTATTTTAACCAATAGTTCAGGCCCAATAGAGGAGCTGTCAAGTGTGAGACACTGTATATTTGTGGATTGCTCCCAGATTGCTGATGCAGCCCCAAGCTTATACACTCCTAGTTTTCTGTGACAGCTTAACAGAAGAATCTTGGGATCTGCAAAGGGACAGAAGGAGCACAGAAGCTCCAGCTCTGCCCCTCATCCTATGATGGTCCACCTCATGCCTGGGGCCATGCTTGGAGCACAGTTGCCTCCATTAATGCCTTGTGGGTCTTCACAGACTGGCTGCACTGGAGATGCCTGTGGTTGAAGATGAAGAATGGGCTCCTCTAGGCATCATCTCTCATTTACCTTGTCACTAGAAAATTAGGACAATAAACCTCTCTGACATCCTAGAAACAGCCCAATGCACTCCATCAATCCTGCAAGAGGCTTGTGTCAAACAAAACTGATTGTTTGGGTTTACAGTCTGGTTAAGAAGAAGCCAAAATCTTTCCCCCAAGCAGGACCCACACACAACACCTGCTGAAGGAGAAAAGATGAGTACAGACCTAATGCAGCTGCACACACACTGTTATGGATAGATGTGAGGGGTTAGATAAATCCCTGCCTTTTTCCCAGGCCTCTGGCAGCAGGCAGTAGCTTTATTGAGGTGGCCAGCACCCCAAAACCCACTCTCGTTTGCAAGTTCTTTAATAATGGCCAATTCGGTCTGTTATAGAATGAATTATTTATTTAATAGACACAAAACTAACAGACCTAAGACTTTGGACAGACTACTTACTACACAGGAATAGAACAAAAAGAGACTACTAGTAAATAAATACAGCACGAAGTTAAAGGTACCTATTAATTTTACAACTAGCGAAAAAATAATATAACTTAGGATTCAATGTTTCTTACCATCCAACTTGTGATGGAGGACACGTTGAAATCCTTTCCGTCAATTCCCAGGAAAGTAACCGTGGAATTTGCGTCCAAACTATGGGAGGAAGTCTCGCACGTTTTCAGGGCATGTGTGTAGAACAGTTCTGCCTCTGTGATAATTCATGTGTGCTTTTATAGACATAAAAACTGTGTCTTTTTGGTCACCGATGTTTATTTTCTTTTATCTCTTCCCACATCTGCTCTCATACTAAGATGTGTAGTCTGGGAGGGGGCTCAGACTCTCGGGTGCCTAGAGGTGACCCCTTGCTGGGCTCTCTGACCCCTTGCTGGGCTATTGACCTGGCCTGAGTTATCTCTTCCAGATTCCCCAGCCATGACAGAGAGGAGGATGTCCTGCCACACACACACAATGATTTTCATGACACTCTTTTCAACATAAACAGTAACTATGCATCACAGAAAAACTATTCCCAGACATATGCAGCATCTAACTGGGGAGAAAGTACCTTGGAATTCTCTTTACTGACAAAAGTTATTGGAAAAAGTAGATGGAGGAGGGGGCATCATCTGCTTCTCTTGGTGAAGACAGCTGAAAGAAGCCTGATTAATCAGTCAAAATGTTAAACATTTGAGGATGTGAAAAACTCTGTTTTCTGACAGGATGTGGCGATAAATATACCGTTTATATTCTCCTATATAGATATATGTGGGTTGTCATCCTTGATTCTCTGGGACAGCAGCATATAAAGGCTTAACCACACATATATAACCCATTAGACATAAACCATTGACCAAGTCAGGGACTAGATACAGTCACATCCAGATTGTCCTCTGAGAAGGAGTCTGGAAAGTAAGGTAATCCTTTCCTGTACCTCATGAATCAGTGGGATGGTCTCCTTGATAAATCTTGTCCAAAGCTTCCTACTGCCCATGATATCATACAGAGACTGCACTTGTGTCTTCTGCTTTGGTCTTCCGGTGACATTATCATCACATTCGCTCTAACTGCTACTTTACATTAACTACGTGTCTTACATTAACTGCTGTGTTTTACAGACAAACTTATCTGTTTTGTCTACACTGTTTACACCTTGAATCTGACAGAAGTATAGGCCAATCATCTCTGGAAGCCTAAAAGTCTTTATTCTATTGTCTCTCCAGTTTTAACAAGGCTTACCAATTTAAGCACATACTGCCCTCCAGAAGTGTATTGAATGATGTAGAAAAGTTGTCTCCTTTTCAGTCTGACTGTAAAAAATGCATGGGATTTTATTTATAGAGTCGTTGTTGGGTTCATTTTTCACACTGCTTTCTGCATGTTTGTTATTGAACACAAACTCCTAAAGCAGAGCAGCTGCTGGATAACAAACTGTGGGAAGCCTCTCACTTGGGGCTTGATGTGCTGTACCCCATATCTCCAAGATTCTAATTTTGCACCTTCCTTTGATTCATGCAGGTTGTTCTTTGTTGGTACTTTGTTGTGAACTTTGGAAAATTAGGAATCAAATATGTAATTCATACAGGCTGTAGAGTTTGTTTTCATTAGGATAAGTTCTCATTTAAGAGTTTGTATGATTCTATGTACATATTACATCTCAAAATATATGCAGAGCTCTGTGAACAAACTAGATTGCTTCTGTATGTTTAGAGAACACCTTACTAATGCACAGAGGAACTACAACTGTACCCACACAACCTAACACTAGGATTTGGAAGCTCTGCTTGCAAGCAGAATCAGCAGATGAAATCCTCTAACTGACCAAAAATTACTCGACTGACAGACCTGTGAGTTACTGCAGCACAAATTAGTAGTCTCAGAGCTCCCTATTGCTGCACACAACCTGTTTCTAGCATCTGAGCTACCCAAGTGTGATGTGTTTACACCACATGAAGGAGCAATCTCACCCTCAGGTGTGCCCCCACTGCTTTGTAGTAAGGGCTTTTCATTGCTGTCTCACACTACCTTCTGTGGCCAGTAAGGAAAGGAGCCTTTCCTCCTGAATCCTCTTACATATCTCACACATTTACTCTGAGGAAGAAAAGCACCCAGCATATTTGAATCAATTCCCCATAGGCACTTCTTCCTACTGCTGGTTTGTGGTTCAAAGCATAAAGTTTTATGGTTAAAGTTTAAAGGTTATGCCCATCCTATTTATTTTCTTCAAGAATGAAATCTCCACTTTTATTGCTTTTTTCCTTAGAAGAAAAATGACCTTTGATTGCAGAAAAATATACTTGTTGCACCATTACTGCTGAGGTGTCAAGTCCTCACTGCTTTGAATAGGTGTGTGAACAGCCAACCTCCTCTTGCTGCCAGAAAGCTGGAATGCCTCATTTTATGCTGCTTACACTAGTTGCTTGCAGCTGCTCCTGATGCTTACGGTGCATGTGCCACTAATGTACATTATAATATTTCCTTTTATTTAAGAGAAAGATGTCTTTCCACCCAGAAGCCATTTAATATGCCACACCAAGAAATGCCACAATATAGTTCAATATATTCTTAATAGCTCTAGTTGTCTAGAAAAAAATCTTTAGAAATATGTAGTATGACTTCTTTGTTAAAATAGTTAATGACCTTTTTTTATGATACATGATTTAACTGATGTAGTTCATTATTACTTTTGTTGCTCTGTTCAGAGATGTTCTTCCTACTCCAGATACATAAGATGTTTGGTCAATTAAGTATTTTGAATAGTCAAGTATTCTTTAATATCTGTTCACATATTTGCATGTCTTTATTCGTAAAATAAAGCCCTGATTATATAGGGGTGTGTGGGAATACTGTGGTTTTATATTCCTTGCCTTTATGTGACAAAAAATGGACACTTTGAAATAATGAATAAGCCTATATATTGTGATAACAGGTTGTAAAAAGAAAATAATTGTGTGCTGTAGGGATGTATAGACTTTGGTTTAACAATTAAAATTTTGAATAAACTTTTAAAGGTAACCCAGAGTATAATAGCCACTTCACAAACACTAATAGCCAGGACATTAATGGCAGATGTTAATCCTTCAATCTGCCTGCTTTATGAAGACAGGTGTCAGTGTATCAAAGCAGATGCCTGGAGAAACCCACAGACTCCTGGAATGTCTCAGGACTGAAGGCTCCTGCAGAGTGGAGTTACCCACTGCTGTCATACATCTGCCACAACCTCAGTAACTGTGGAAGGTATCTTTCAGCTTTTTACCAGCTAGGCTAGTGGTTTAATGCCTTAGAAAGCCTTGAGCAGCCTAGAGAGGTAGCACGGGCGATCTAGCACTTTAGTAGCTCTAAAATCGGTACCTGTATCAGCTGCAAAGCAAATACCATCAGCAGAAGCAAAGAGGGAGAAATATAGCTCCCTGCTCGCTCAATTTCCCGCAGTTAGAAGCTTTCAAATGAAACAGACAACAAGAGATGTTCACAGGAAGGTAGCAGAGCCAAGAGAGAGCGGGACCTCCCTTGATCGTCTCTTTTATTCAGAGAAGGGGAAAGGGGAGGACTGGGGGCAGACCCAGGGTGACCGGCCAATCAGACACTGCTAAAGAGTTTGAGTTACATTTGGTTTTGCCTGCATTTAGAATAAAGGAGCTCGGAGCACATGGCAGAAGCAAGTGTCTTTGGGAGGGGGAGGGGAAGCTCAGAACAGGCAGCAACAAGTAACAACAGGGATTTTAAAGGAAATTTAAAGCCTGAGGTCAAGAAAATCTTATCTGCTACTCAAAAATTACTTTTACTCTGTGATTCAGTATGTTCTTGTTCCAGTTTGGCCACATTTAGAAATATATCCTCTGAGAGAAGGCAGGTCACAACCATCCCTCCTCCACCAGGTTTGGGAAAAACAAATTTTCCTCAAAGGAAAATGAAAGAGATAAAAACTATTTCTTTAACAAACACACGGGAAAAGGATAATAATGCTAAATAATAAAATCTCTCGCTGTGGAGAAAAAACCTGGGAAAGTGTTAGAATCCTCCCTTTGGTCTCCTCGGAGCTGGGGCTTGGCCCAGGGCCAGGCCCTCTGTGCTTGGTGGAAAGTACTCCCGATGGTGTCTGATATTGAAGCAGTCCAGCAGAAAAGGGAGAAAATCTGAAATTCCAGGGAAGGAAGAAAAGTTCAACTCTCAATCTCTCTCCGGAGAAAAAGAAGCTCAAAAACTGGCCAAAAGCTGACTGGAAAACAGCAAGCCAGGTGCTTCCTCGCTCCCCTGCCGCAGCTGAAAAAAAAAATTCATTATCTCTCTGTGACCTCGAACAAGCTGCAAACTGCTTTGAAAAAGTTTTGCTCAGTTCTTCCTTCCCCCTCTCAGGCTCAGTTTAAAGGCATAGAACAGCAGAAGAATTAATTTCTGGGCATAGGGCAGCAATATGGGATGCACATCATAAAGTCAGCCCAAGACACTTCTGCTCTCTCTCCCTGTCCTGTATGATTGCAACCCAAATTGAAAGGGCCCCCTCTCTGACTTGGATTCATAAAAGTGACAGTTCTCCTCAACTATTTTCCTAGCTACTGTAACTCACATCAACTTTAAAATCATATTTTAATCAGGTTGGCCTTAAAAATCCCACTGAACTTCTCCAAATGTACCTTCACAGACATCATGTATTCTGCTTTTCACAATGAGATGATTTTTTATATTTCATTTCTATTTTTACTATTTCTCTCTTCTGTAATCTGTCTGGCAATTCCAAAAGCAAGCAAAGAGTAAAGAAGAAAGGTCTATTAGCTACAAAATGTGAAATAATATCTAAATATCTCCATTTAAAAAGAATTTTCCTCTATATGTCCTTCAAGATGTGGATCCTGGAGAGCTTGACCTATTACTAACTTATAGTTTAAAAGGAGACTTTTCTTGCCAGTTGCTGGATGGTCAAGAGTTCAAAAGTTATTGACCAATGAGGAGGGCAATAGCACAAAGCAGTTTCAGGTCCCATGACCCTGTTTCAACGAAATGGATTCTTTTTGAGAAGCCCTGAGGATAATAAATTATATAGCAAAATAGACTCATTAAAACCCTGTGGCTGAAAAAAGAGGACCAGAAAGTGCTGTAATGATGATAGGCCATGTTTTTACTCTGTAATGAGCATAAGTTAGGTAGTGGTGTCTCATTTTCTTGGAATGCAGTTTTTTGCATATTCAGAACTCAGTTTCTGCACTGGGATAAATACATGACTCCAAAGCCTCCTGACTGTTTAATCCCAGTGAACTCCCATCACACTAATTACAATTAATCTGGGGACAATATCAAGAAAATAGACATACAAACAAAAATCAAGCAGGCACTACTGCAGCTTTTCTGTGGCCTCTCTTGAATAGAAAGGAGAAAAAAAGGGAAGGGCTACTAAGGGACTAACAAAGTAAGTGACCTTAATTTTTTAGGAAATTTCCTATGAAGTTTATATAAAGCTGCAAGAAGGAGAAACTGCTGACAGAGAGCACAGTAAGGAGTTTCTTGGTTTCCAATATCAAGGTTTGATCACTAGTGCATAAGTGGAATGGGGATGCATTTGTTCTTCAGAGTCAGGGCAGCTGGAAAAAAGATAAAGGCTGCAGTGGCTTGGCAGAGGGGAACAGTTTGTGGTGGCCTCACATAGTACTTTTCCAGGCATCAATCAACTTACAAAATGTCATTTCCTAATCCTTACAGTAGTCTAATTAACATTGCAAAACTTTCCAGGTTAGACAGGAGAAGAAAAGCAGAAAGACTTCATAACCTACTATGTTGCAGTGGCTAAGTCCACTTTACACCCCCCAGGTTGCCTTAAAAGTGGTCTCTCCTTACAACATGGTGCTAGAAAGTTCTCCCTTTGTCTACATGCTGCTGGTCACTGGCCCTCTCCTGATGTTGGGGTCCCTTCCCCCTGCCATGGAGCCCTGGGAGAGGGGCCC
>NW_008237245.1:85979-105933 GCF_000691975.1 Corvus brachyrhynchos
GGGGGATTTGCTTTAATTTTGTTTTGTTATTTTCTCTTTACTTTTAATTCTATTAGTAATAAAACTCTTTCATTGTACTGCAACTGTTTAAGGTTTGTGCCTGCTTTGCTTTTCTCCTAATTCTTATCTCACAGAAGGAAAATAAGTAAGTAATGAATATTTTGAACCAAAACCACTACACCATGGGACTCCTGGTTTGAAATATGCTTGTTGCAGTAATCCCCGCAGCGACATCCCCCGTCCCATCCCTTTTCCCATTGGCCCCTGTCATGTCATTCAACCTTGCCTCTGCCCCCTAGCCCTCAGACTACTGCTTTTGAATGCTCTGCCTGCCTTTGGGAGTTTTCGGGATAAAACTGGCATGGGCTTTCGGTTTGGTTGTTCTTTCTTGCCTCTGTTCCCTTCAGGGTGTTGCAATTAAACACCTCAGAATTGCACACAGAGAGCCCCTCTCGCTTCTTTGTCTCCAGTTCGTGCACACACTGTGGGTGTGAGCGGCTGTTCACAACCACCTGTGAAGGTGAGATTGTGTGCTCGCGTAGGTGCTGGCAGAGTGCCACCCAAGCGGTCCACAAGGGACCCAGCAGGGACAAATGAGTCATCGATCAACTGAAGCCCTCTTCCATACTACTATCCCGGGGTGAGAGTTTGTATGACAGGGCTTTCGGTACTACTGTATCCCGCAGCCGTAGGGAGGAGAGGAGAGAGATCCAACAGGCAGGAATTGTGCAGCAAGATTCCGCTCTTCAATTATTTTACAAACTCTTTTCTAGACTGTTTTCTTCATAGTCTAATTGGACAAAGGATCAGCCACCCCCTGGGGTGATAGGCTAAAATCCTAAAACATCCATTGTCAAAATATTTTTCTACTGTACCATAAACAAGGCTTTGAAAGGTCGCAGGTGTTCATAGTTTCTAGAACTCTGTTACTATCTTCGTGAGAGAAAAAATATCTCACGGGCTTAGAAAGAAGCAGGAAAATTTCTTGCTAACAGCATTTTTGTATCCACATTTTGGCATGCAGAAAAGCATGGCCAAACTTTTTCCAGAAGGAGTCAAGTTAATTTCTCAGACTTTGAAGCAGGTCCAAGAGAGAGAGGGTCCAAGAGAGCCTAAAAAGAATTTTAAAAAATAAGAACAGTCAAGGTTCTGTTAAGAAAAAGCCATGGCCTTTTTTATTTCTCCAAACTTAAGAGGTCTGTAATGTTTTTCATTCCCTCTCTTAATGCAGCTCAGGGTGACTGGATCTTAGTCACACCCCCCTGAAACAGGCCGCCACAGTTATTTTCGTTTTTGTAGGATTTTCTTTTTTTGTGGATGCACAGAAGCTCCCTTCAAGGAGCAACAAGTCCTACGGACCCTTTGACTTTGCTGACATAAATTTATTCTGCATCCATAATGCCAGGCAAGTGCATGAGAATCCTAAAATCCACTTAACTTCACACAATCAAAAAAACTAGGATTATTAGTTTAAATATAGCTTTCCAGGTGAAGGCACATTAAATGCCAGACTGAAGAGTTTTATATTGACAGCAACAGCAGGATCTTAGTCCCTAGGGCTGAGTGTAGGAGTTTGGCAGCACAAGACACTCAGACAGATGTCTTCTGCTTCCTGCCTTCAGTCATCCAGGTACCTCTGCTAGTTTGCTATTCCAGCCACCTGTGTTTTACTGATATGACAAGGCTTGCAAAAATGAAGCAACTTAGAAGCATACTTTATCCATTTCTCCAGGACTGGTTTTGTTCTAATAAATACAAAGACAGTTTGGTTTATTAAATCAGGAGGGGAAAAATAAGACTAGACATCAGGGAAAATACAGAGAAGACATCTTACAGAGCTCGTGCAAGAGAGAACAAATAATACATCCCAAATCGCAGCAAAGTAATGACCTGAAATTTCAAAACTCAAAGGTGTTGGGGAAGATGAAACAAGAAAGCCTTATAAATATGATTGCCTGACAAAAGATTTTGGGAATATGAAAACTACAGGCAACATCGAAATGAAAGCCACTTTTGAAATACCAAGTCTTAGTTACTGAACAACTGGAAAACAATGGTATGGCCGACTGAAGGTAATCCCCTCTTGATTGAACAATACCCTCTGCTTGCAGGCAGGTCCAAGGGTCAGAGCAGACCCTACTAGCTCAGCAGAAGGGGTCCAAAGAGTAGTTTTTAGAAGTTAAGATGTAACACTCTATGGTAATATAAGAACTCTTATAGGCTGTATGTAAATGCTATAGGATTTGTATCTTGTATTAGATTGGTTAGTGACAATTAGAATATTCAGTACAGAAGATGATTTATTGTATTGTAACCAGGACTTCAGACATTCTCATTCTCTCTTCACTTCTACTTCGATTCTCATACTTCTCTCTTCCACTTCTACTCTTGCTCTTACACCCTCTCTCTCTCTCTCACCCGTTCACTCTCTTGCTCTCTTGGGCCTGCTCAGAGCTGAGTCTAGCAGCTCTGAGCAGTGCCCCTATACCCACGCCCTTTGCAATAAACCCCATGTGTCCCAAGACCTGCCTATAGAGATCTCTCGTCTCCATCCGTCCGACCGAACCCATCAGTAACCTACAAAAGGCATATTTGGAATTAATCTTCAGCGTATCGACCTGCGTAAGGTACTAAAGCAAGCATCTCTACAGAAAATGAGTCTCCTGCAGTTTTTCTGCATGTAGTTGACATATGTTTTTTTGATAGGGCATGTTGTCTCTCATTATTATGAACAGCATCAGGAGTCCCTGTTACTTGCATGGTAGCTGTAACTCACGTGATTTCAGTGGAGAGAGGGCATGTAACCAGGGTAACAAGTCCAGAGCTCCCTGTTAGTTTTATCAGCCCTGTCCTGTCTGTATAGACATAAGGAGCAATGAATCTGTCATCAGTATTTACTCATCCCCTTCATGGTCACACCTCAACACATCATAATCTTTAATGCGCTTGCCCTCTCTCTCTCTGAGACAGTTTTGATGGATCCGTCTCAGAGGTGTGAACTCTAGGAGAGGAATGTACACAGGCTTGGTCTGCCTCTCATTACCTCTCTTTACCATTTGTAAGGTAGAGAAAAATATCGTTTCAGACACCTGTAGCAGGTCAGGAAAACAAACCCAATTCCCTGTCCCTGAAGCCAGGGTTGTCCCCAGGCTCCATGTGCAAGTTTCATGGCAGGAGGCTCCCCTAGACCATGGCCAGGCACAAGGATGGGGTTCTGACTTTTTCTGCAGGAGGGGACCAGGATTCCCACCATGTGTCCATCTTGATAATTCTCACAGGCCACCAGATGCTGTGCAACAGGGACAGTTGTCAAAAGGAAGCTGGCATCACACAGCTCACTGACGTGTTTCTCCTCCTTTAGCACCTCCTCTCTTACTTCTTGGTCTTTTCAGACAAAATTCTTTAAAGCTCCACATGAAAAGTAAATAAGCAGCCCCAGCTCATTCTGCCTCCTAACAAAAGCTGTAAATACCATATTCCCAGCCATGCATATTCTCTTTGAACTTTATGCTAAAGAGGTTTATGTGCCTTAGCACTGCATCTCTAAGTTAGACCATGTATAGTAATTAATACTCTCTACTGACCACCTGAGCTGAGGAACCATTCTATCCCCTGCAAGCAGTTCAATCGTTACCTATAACAATTCCATTACCAGGAAGTTATTCCAATTTTAGACTTTAGACTTCCATATTTCTTGAAGAAAAAAAAGTATACAAAGGGAATTAAAAGCGCAACTACCTCCAACTCCATATTGAAGGACTCTGCTGCAGGCCAGCATAAATAGAAAAAAGGAAGAGGATTACCCTCCACATACCTAAGCTGTCTTATCTGGCTTCACTGTCCCTGTCCATACCTAAGATTGGCACCAGCTGCTTCCCAAACATGGTGTCAAAGTGATATGGTGAAGTTTCCACCAGAGTGGTCCAAATGCAGCACTGTTCCTGCAGAGGATGCTGTGCCAAGATTTTCCTTCCATTTCCATGTACATACTTCTCATCTCCTTCTCCTTCTCATCTCCATCCTCAATTTCACCCCAAGTCCTTTTTATGGATAAATTTAAACTCTCATCACTGATTCAACACCAGGCAATGGAACTACGTTGAGGGAGACACACTGAAAATACTCAGAGGACATGTATTCCTCTCCAGTACCCACAAGGTCATTTCCTACACACCAAGATCACGGACTTCATTCTATTTATTTGTTAAACCAAGAGCATTGTTTTGGATTTCCCTTGAATGAGTGATATCCCCACAGGATCCCCAGCAATGAGGCAAATCAGGGTATTTACATTTGCGGTCTACCACCTTAGCCATATCTCTTACCTCAGTAATCAAGTTAACATCTCATTTGCATGCTCTCTGGAAAATTCCCACATGAAAGCAGGCCTTTTCTTCCTTTTGCTTTTCTCTCTTGTTCTGGAGCCTGTGACGAAGATTGCAACAGGAGCAGCTCGTGGTGTGAAACAGATTCATTCTGATGTCACAAATAGTAATAAGGCAGGGGACTCATCAGGTCTTTTCATGACAGTCTCAAGATTGGAATTGTATGGTCTTACTCAGAAACAGGAACTACCACATCCATCATTCCCGACCAGCAACACATATTCATTGGCAGAGAGGAAAACATTTGTGCTGTGCTCCCAGCACTTTGGCAGTAAAAATAAAGTACAGCCGACTGCTGAATACAAATCCCAAAATATTACTTACCTACTATATTAATCAAAACCCATTTATTTTAGAAATAATCTCAGAGAAAATGAATGCCTCACCTGTAGCCCCAGACAGATGTTCTTTTGCTGTAAGGACACTTAGGACACTATATGAAGTGCTACACATGAGTATATTTGTCTAATCTGGTGGGGTCTTGGCTTGTTTATCTCCTCAAGACTCTTTTAGAACTTCAATCTGGAAATAATAAGTAACCCAAATCGATTTTGGTTTCCCTCACCTTCATTTTCTAAGCTCTTCATTTTCCTTGCAGTCCTGGTAAGCCAAAAACCCAGGCTTGGTTACCATCTGAGCTGGGTGGAAACAGGCATCAAAAGGAAATGAAGAAACATTTACAGTTTATTTTTGCTTGGGGAGGGGGGGGGAGTGGGAGGGGGGGGAAAGGAAAAAGTAGCATAAATTAACTGGCTTTTGTGACAAAAATTAGGGAAGAAATGGTAAAATGGCAGCCAGGAGAAAAGTACATGTAGAAATCATACCCTGACCTTCTGCAGCAAATGCAGATACATTCTTGTGCCCTCAGCTTAGAGAAGGGCATCTCCTGGCATAATTTGTCTTGTTACTTTCAACTAACCAAGTAATCTGCCAAATCAAAAGCATCATCCCCATCCCTATTATCTCATCATTTTCATTACAACAGCTGAACCTCTCAGGCAGAGCTGAAAGTTTTAAATATGACTCAGGGAATCTTAGAAAATTTGATTACTAAATCTTCTCATTCTATCCAAATGTTGTAAATTATACTGTGTTATGGGGAATTATAAGAGAGAATTAGGTTGTGAGCTGTAAAACCTGCCTGCAGAGGCACATGGCAGAACAAAGGAGCACATGGCAGCACAGAGAGGGTTGTCTCCACCGGATCCTGGAGGGAGGAGGTATCACACGGCAGACCCCTACAAAGAGTGTTGCTGACGTGGCAACACAGGATAGGTCACGCCATATAAGGAAATACTGTGCCTTAGAAAAGTGTATAAAACTCACTCCTTTGAATAAATGATTCAGGTTCCCTGCTGGTTTGAGTCCGTGATTCAATCGCCGACACGGTGTCTTTGTGAAAGGATATGAGGAGCTGCCTCCATGGTCATTCAGCAGCATCAGGGCTAGTCACCAGCCCCACACACTGATGTGGAAAAAGCACAGCAATAGCACCAAAGGGGAGGTAGTCCAGGGTTGTTGGAAAGGTATTCCTATTTCATCAGGCTAGTGCCATAATGTAGACTGAAATTAAGACTGACAGTGGTTGAAGTGTGCTAGTATTAAGCAAGTCAGACTTGCATTTTCAGCTCTACTGTACACTCATATCATTGTATTGCTTTGGCTTTATTGTGTTTAATTATTTGTTCATACATACAACAATGGCTTCATTATTTCCCTGGAAAGTAATACTGGATTATCAGTATATATGGCTACATTTCTCTTTATTTCTGTTAGGTGCTAACTGAAACAACACAAAAATCATAGCTTTCCCTTGACAACTGTTCTCTAGTTTTACACAGAAAAGGGCTGGCTTTTTTGGCACCCACAAATCTTACAAACTACTTATATTTACAGTAAGATCACATTCCGTAAAAAGTAGTCATAAATACTCTGATCAGAGTATTTATTGCAGCTACAAAATATTTTACAAAAATTGGTAGCAACTTGGGTAACTGTCTCTTCTTGTATGCTGTTATCCATTAGTTTTCACACCTAATGACCAAACTCTTATATTGCATGTCAGATTATCATAATCTGCCAGGCAAAATAGTAAATGCAATCAGCAGCAAATGGCACCACCAGTAGAATCTAGTGCAATGCATTATTATAATCTGTCCTGCTCACTATAATCCACAATTCATTTTATTCACTTGTGCATTTTTTTTCTTTGAGGCATAGATTTCTTTTCAGCTGAGATCAACAGCTGGAAGAGAGAATTCAAGTGTTTTTGTCTTTCATTAGAGATGTAATAATAGAGTCTGTAGCTTCCCATTCCTTCTGTGGCTTACTTGCTGCAGGTATTGGCCATTATTAGTTAAGGTTGCAGCACCCAGCACCTAGAGCATGTGTACAGTGTTGCTGTATGGCTTTTCTCCAGCAGCAAACTGCATATTAAAGTTAGTTCTGCAGTTTCATTAGAGAGGTTATGCAGGCAGAATTAAATCTACATTATACCTACTTCTACTGTAATCATACCTTTGTTTACTGCATAAATATGCTTTTCAAATGTGCCTATTTATAGGCAATAAATGTGACTTTAGCAAGGCAATGCAGATTGCCTCATCTCAGCCCTTAGTCAGCCTAAAAGGATACTGCACAGCCCATGTCTTCTTTTGAGATGATACTGGAAATGCCATCCACTTGGTTTCAGAACAAGAAAGCTTTGCTAAGGGCAAAGGCCTATCCTTTACAGTGTACACATCTATCTTTCTCTTATTTTCTAATCTTATACCTGAATCTGCTTTATCTGTTAAAACCAAACTCAGCTGTATTCTCACTTCATTAAAACCATCCAGCACTGTATCTGTAGCAATCAGGAGCTCACTTCATAGTGCTGCTTTTTGGGTAATGCACTCCAAACTGCCCTTTATATATTCTTTCCTTCAGAAGCTTTTGCTGCTCTTCTGGATCCCTTTATGACATGAACACTCTTCTTGGAGTTTGTCAACCAAAAGCACTTTCTGAGTGCCTGCATTCATTAACTGAGGAAAATAAGTTGTGCATGCAACAGTGGAGCCTTCTTAAGTGAATCCCTCCCTATGTTTCTTTGAGACAATAGACTTCTTAAAGAGATAAGATCTGGTGCAGCAAATCTATGTACTCTCCTCTAACAACTTATTTAACATTAGTTAAGGCAGCAGTCTGGTGATCCTTGTGAAAGCAGGATACCACTGTAAATAATATGCATAATAGCATTTCCCATTAAAGTTGCAATTATCCTCTGGGTATCAACCACGTATATTACTAGTCTATGCAGAACCATCAAGCAGTAAGGAAAGCATATGTCACATGGCAAAACTATCTCTAATGCACTCAGCTGCCTCCATCAGCATTCAGTTTTGCCTCATTTCAGAAACATTTGCTCTCACATTGATATTTGACGCCTTAGCATAAGTAAATCCCCAAAAACATACCACAGAATAGAATATTTCTCTGCTTCTTCCCCTTTTTCATCCTTATCTTTCCTATCCCCTCACACGTTTACAGAATGTTTTATCCTATGGTCCTACTATTTGTATAGGTTGTTCTAATACTAAGCTGATGCCAGATTGGGTTTTTTCGGTTTGTTTGTTTTCTCCAGGAAAAATATGTCCAAAACCTGGGCATCTTTAACTGGAATAATTGAAAACAACTTAATTCGGTAGAAAAGTTATAATCCTTTTGACTTGACTATTCCTTGCACACATTGCAACAGCAACGTCTCACTTTATGGGGTAGACAGTCAGTCTATCTCAGGGTAGAACATGTATCCTTAAACCAAAACCAGTCTTCTCTTCATGTTTTGATAGCCCAGAGACAACAGAAATGTAGAGCAGGCTGGGCATTTCTGCATTTTGTTAAAGTGAAAAGACCATCAACATCAGGAACATTAGTGGTTGCAGAACAAAAGATTTTTAAGCAGTGTATGAAAAGAAAACTAGTCACCTAAATTGAATTTTCAGCTGAGGACCTAAAAAGACAAATTTAATCATCCACCTAAAATTATCACACAGGTCAATGTTCCCTATTTTCCCATTGCAAGGGAAAGGTGCTGATTCTCCTCCTTGCCTGTGAGACTGCCAAGCTCTTTTCTGTTCTGGCAGCAGGTAGCAAAACTCTTCAGAGAACTTGTGGAGGTGCTCCCAAATGCCAACCCTTGCTTTAGAATCATGAAACAGTTTGGCTTGGAAGGGTTCAAAAAAAGCACCATCATTCCAACCTCCCTGCCATGGGCAGGGACACCTTCCACTAGACCAGGTTGCTCAGAGCCCCATCCAGCCTGGCCTTGAGCAGTGCCAGGGACAAGGCATTCACAACTTCTCTGGGCACCTGGTTTTTCTGGGTAGTAGAGCTGTGCTCACAAGTAAAAAAGAAAACTATCAGATAGGACGAAAGTATAGCCCTAATCAAAGCCTGCAAATTCCTGTACATTCTTTAGTAATTAAACAAGAATACAGCCTGCAAGCTTGATGTGCCCTGCTCATCCGAGAGTGGTTATGGCACTATGGAACACAGCTTGGAAAAACAGGGCTACAGAATTGAGTGACCTTAACTCTGCTTTTCGGATGTCATTCCATCCCCTTCTGGGACCACAGACCTTGGGGAAAGGACAGACAAGTCTTGGGGGTCCTATGTCTTATCACAGAGAAGATTCCTGGCTGTTTTATTTATGCCTCTGTTTTCATGCACAGCTATGGCAAAAATAAGGTATGACATGAACATTAAGAATTAAGTGTAAAATGAACTCTCAAGATGCAAGCTTGTTTCTCATAATCTCCCTATCAATCCCATCTTCCCATCCCAGCCTGCTTTTAATTGCCTTGTGTATGGGTTCCCATCACTGTTACCTTTGCCTCTGCAGGTAGAAAGCACACCATCTTCTGTATATCATACCATCAAATACCATTTCTGAACATTTCTGGAGGCAAGAGAAGCTCTGCAGACTTTGTGTTGCAGACACAGGCAAAGGGTATTAATGAATTACAGGAACATTGTCCGAGACTGAGGAGAGGTGTATCTGAACATTAAGAATCAGCTGGGAAGTGGAAAAGGAAAGGAATTATTCTTTCTACAAGAGATTGTCCAACTGTACTTTTGATGACATTTTAACTGGGATGCACATGAAGGGAAAATGTTTAAAATACGTATTGTTTCAACTGTGAGGAGGTTTTCTTCCCTGTCAATGCAAATCTTCAGAGGAAAAACACATATTTTTGCAGGCCTGTGTAACAAATGTGTAAGGCAGAAGGATTTCCTCACTGTGGCAATTTATGAAGACATAAAGAAGGGAGGGGGGAGATAATGGGAACAGACTCCATCCAACAGCTATAGATGCATGTCTGATTAGGTTTATAATTCCCACTCCAAGCTCAAACCTGAGTCTGTTCATAACCTAATCCATCTCCCCCATCCCTCCGTACAGGATCAGGCCCAATAACAATATGAAAGTCAAGGAATGGACGGGCTGAATTATAAAGACAGTTTTCACAGAGGAAAAAATGCCTCAAGATGATAGAGCTGATAATGCACTGCAGTGTCTGGAGACAATTCTCTCATATCAGCTCCCTTACTGTGTCACAGAAATGTTGTTTGCTTGGTTTTAGGTTTAAGATGAAGTCAAGAACACTTCAGCAAAACTCTATGCCACTCATGGAAGGAGTTCTCTATGAGTGATATGTTATTTTTTTGTTTTACAAGGGGACCCAGCAAAATGTTGGGAATGCTGGAAATAACACAAAGGGAACTGAGAATTTACAGTGTAAATAATGATGTTGTTTTCTGTGCATATCTCTGCACGGCAGCTGTATGCTTTAGCTTTGCCTGAGGACGTACTTTGAGCCTGTGCCCAAAGGTGCAAGCCTTGATTCTGCACAGTTCAGGGAGCTGGCATCCTTGGGATTCCAGAGAAACCAAGCAAATACTTACCAGCTTTTAAGAAAAGAGGACCGAGAACTGGTCAGACTTGTAGGTTTCGGGGGGTTCTGGGGTCCAGGTCGGGACGGCCGGACGTAGACGGTGACAGATGGAGACGAGAGATCTCTATAGGCAGGTCTTGGGACACAGCCGGTTTATTGTAAAGGGCGTGGGTATTGGGGCACTGCTCAGAGCTGGTAGACTCAGCTCTGAGCAGGCCCAAGAGAGCAAGAGAGTGAACGGGTGAGAGAGAGAGAGAGAGGGTGTAAGAGCAAGAGTAAGAGCAAGAGTAGAAGTGGAAGAGAGAAAGGAAGTGAGAAGAGAAGTATGAGAAAGTCTGAAGTAGAAGTGTCTGAAGTCCTGGTTACAATACAATAAATCATCTTCTGTACTGAATATTCTAATTGTCACTAACCAATCTAATACAAGATACAAATCCTATAGCATTTACATACAGCCTATAAGAGTTCTTATATTACCATAGAGTGTTACATCTTAACTTCTAAAAACTACTCTTTGGACCCCTTCTGCTGAGCTAGTAGGGTCTGCTCTGACCCTTGGACCTGCTTGCAAGCAGAGGGTATTGTTCTATCAAGGGGGGATTACTTCAGTCGGCCATACCATTGTTTTCTAGTTGTTCAGTAACTAAGACCTGGTATTTCAAAAGTGGCTTTCATTTCGATGTTGCCTGTAGTTTTCATATTCCCAAAATCTTTTGTCAGGCAATCATATTTCCAAGGCTTTCCTGTTTCATCTTCCCCAACATCACTGGAAGATAGAGCCTCTAGGAACCAGAAAATTCATGTACATCTCTCTGGCCTTAGAGACTCTGAAGTTGCAATATTTAAACCAACACACATCTTCCACTCCCTGTCTGCCCTTCCCCTCTAGATGATGCATCCAAGTGCGGCATTAATATTTGCCACAACTCTATGATGAAATGGACCTGGGTACAGGTTCAGCTGAAAAACCCAGGAGAGAAAAAAAACCAACCAAATAGTTTTACATCTTCCTGAATCCATTTCTCTCTGCAGCAGCAAAAAGCAGCTCTGCCACACAGCAGAAGGTGGAAAACAGTAGCAAGGGATTTCGTCTGCTGATGCTGTCCCCAAACTGCAGACTGAGCAGCCTCAGTGATAATTTGCAGGACTCAGACTCCCACTGATGAGCTTACCCAATGCTAGCAGAAAAAAAAAATTCGTGGAAGCCTCTAATAATTACTTGTGCATTTTGAATAAATTATTTGTAAAATTCCTGGGACTAAATATATTCAAATTTTTTATATTCAAAGACATTGTATGTGAAGACTTTTTGAATGGACTTTTTACAAGGGCATGATGTGACAGGGTTTTGACTTTAAACTGAAAGAAGATAGGTTTGGATTGGCATTCCAGTTGTCCATCAGTATGAATCAAATGGCAACTGCCTTTGCAACACAGTCTCTCATCCACTCCATCACCAGCATGTCACAGAACCAATCTGAAGAATTCTAAATTGCCTCCTGCACTGTAGCTCTACAGTTATAACCAATTCTTTTGGAAAGGCTGTTTTCAAGCAAGTCATGTACAACATTGTCTTTATCAACATTTTCCTGTAAGATCATAAGGAGGAATTTTTGCTAATGGCTTTTCACCTACTTTTCATTACTGTTGCTAAGAAGAAAGTGCTAAAAGTAATACCCGTGATAAGAACAGGATGAAGAGTAGAAATCTGTTTTTCCTCACCTTCATGAATATCTGCCATTCTTTTCATATCACATTATCATCAAGGGGGCATATAATGTCACCACGTGGCTGAAAAGAACTTCTGCTTCTCTTCCCACAAGTTTTTTAATTCCAAATTCCTACTTGATAGCTACAGCTGATGACAAAAAAAAAAAAAAAAAAGGCAAAACCAAGTTTCAATTTCCTCCTTAACTATTTTCCCATAACTAAACAGATCTCTGCAAAGCTGGTTTCCTGCATCTGGTCACCCTCTCTCTGTGGAGCACAGATACATTTTTGATAAAGGTAATGCTAAATTTTTGGCAAGGAATAACCCCCTATACTGGCACTGTTTAACATCTTTGTCAGAGACATGGACAATGGGATTCAGGATACCCTCAGCAAGTCTGCTGATGACACTGAGCTGTGTGGTGTTGTTGGAGAGATGGTGTTGCTGGAGAGATGGGGTGCCATCCAGAGGGACCTGGACATGCTTGAGAGGCGAGTCTGTGGAGTCTGTGCAAAACTCATGAATTTAAACAAGGCTAAGTGCAACGGGCAATCCCAGGCACAAGTACAGTCTGGGTGGAGAAATGACTGACATCAGCCCTAGGGACAAGGACTTAAGGATGCTGGTGGATAGAAGCTCAACACAACCTAGGAATGTGCACTTGCAGCCCAGAAAGCCAGTTGTGTCCTGGGCTGCATTCAAAGTGCTGTGGGCAGCAGGAAGAAGGAGGGAATTCTGCCACTCCTCACTGGAGAGACCCCACCTGCAGTGCTGCATCCAGCTCTGGGGTCCCCAGTATAATGTGGGCCTGTTGGAGGAGGCCACAGAGATGATCAGAGGGCTGGAGCACCTCTCCTACAAAAACAGGCTGAAGTAGAGAAGGCTTCAGGAAGATCTTGTAACACCTTTCAGTACCTAAAGGGGCTACAAGAGAGCTAGAGAGGGACATTTTATAAGGGCATGTAGAGATTGGGTAAGGGGGAATGGCTTTCAACTGAAAAAGAGTAGGTTTAGATGAGATATTAGGAGCAAATTCTTCAGTGGACGGTTGTGAGACAATGGAACAGGTTGTTCAGAGAAGATGTGGATGCCCCATCTCTGGTAGTGATCAAGACCAGGTTGGATGGGGCTTAGAGCAACCTGGTCTAGTGAAAGGTATCCCTGCCCGTAGCTGGGAGGATTGGAATGAGATGATCTTTAAGGTCCCTTCTGATCTAAACTAAAGGCTTTGTTTGTCCATTTCTTTCAAATAACACTAAGCAATGGGAATATGCTAGATGTGAAAAGAAGAAATAGAACAAAGGGAAAAACAGGGCCTTCTCTACTGAAAAGGAAACCTTGCATTTCAGGGAACAATACAGCATATATTCTGTAGGATGCATTATGAACCCATTAAATGGCGTGGGATTTATGATCAAGCTCTCTTACAAGAATACCTAAGCAACAAACAATTTGAGGTACAAAATCCTCTCAAAAGCCTTTGCTGCCATCTCATGGCATATTTGGAGAAAGCCAGCACAGCTCTGGCTTTGAGAAATGCTACAGCTTCATCAGGCATTCACAGCACCTTCCAGTGTCCTTCAGGGAGCAGAGCTGGGAACACCATGCAGTTGCTGCAAGGTGATTAACCACCTTCATTCGTGTTTGTTAATACCTTCGGATTGTGGGGAGCACGACTGAAACCAGGCACCCTAAATGACCAAGTCAGTGTTCAAATAAAGAAAATGGAGACGGCTAGAACACAAGACAAAGTTGTGCTTACAACTGCTTTCTTCTCATTTCCAAGCTCTGAAATGAATAACCTAAACGAACACAGAAAAAAATTGCCATCATATAGACATATCTACAGAAATAAGAAACTCTGATGTTCAAACTATTAAACACTCTAAGAACCAAAATAAAAATCATTAGAAGAAAGAAGGTACTCAAAAATCAGCTGTCAACTTGTATCTAGGATATATGTATAATACACTGTCCTTCCCTTGTCTGCCACTCTGGCATTCATTAGTGTGTAATTAAGCTATTTCTGTAAGGCACCCGTGGCATCTCCAAAGGACCTCAAAGCATTTTTCATAGCTTCTGCTATTCTTGGAACACAGGTACCTTGTCACAGCACAGCAGAGAACCCAGATTTCCCTTCACATTGCAACATTTTAGTCGCTACTTCTGCCCAGAAGTTGTGACTGAATGTGCTGGTAAATTAAGAGGATTTCTCCTTTACGTATACAAACCTCACTGAAAACTCAGCCCTCACAAAGAGTTCTGCAATAGAAGCTGGTTTTGAACAAATTTTCATGTGAACACTAACACCCCAATGCAACACTTACTCTTGTATCTGCTGCCCATCTGCCCTATGGCACTGACCACAACTTCAGCAGCCGCAATGCCTCCTGGTAAAACCCTACCCACCGTTTCCCCAGGCAAAAGGTTTCTGCTACTGTGTAAAAGAACACATTATAAACAAATTTCCCAGAGAAAAAGCCATCTGTAGAGTTTTTCCCTCAGCTTGCTTTACTTGAAGCTGAGGCCTGCTATTTTAGTTGCTCCTTCAAAGCTCACTGTATTTTGATAAAGGACACCAGTGGCTGCAAACCCTTTCATCAAAGAGGTATTGACTATTAATTTTTCAGTTGTGCCTCTTTTCCACAAGGAATACAGAGAATTCACTAGTAATCACACGTTCTCCTTTGGCAATTGTATAATTACACAATCATTTCTTATAAAAAAAACTGTTCCCTTTAACTTCCGCACAAAATAATTGCCCATGGCTTTTCTTCCATTTATCTCATATGAAGAGAGGGAAACACTAAAAACACAGTTATGTGGAGGGTTGCTCTGGTTTCCTTTAAACAGCAAGACACAGGACGTGCAGAGAGAAATGTTATTGTAGTCCTCAAACCATGGAAAATAAAACTCAAGGAAAAAGTATTCCAGTTGGCAAGTGACAACCACACACTACAGGATGGACAAGTTGGACATTCCAGCTGTCACTGTTCTCTCTTTCTATATATATATTGCTTCTTCTCTCACTTTTTAAATTCCTGTTTGCCATTTTGTTATTAGTCCCCACACAGTAAACAACATTTGCCAGAATTCACAAATTCTGGCAAAGTGATGAAAAGATTATTCACCTCTCTGTGAGATTGCTCTGTGAGATGAGAGCTACATGTTCTGCATTCTGTGACTAAGATACAGTCCCATGTGTTTCCCCTGTTCAATCAAGCATGCAAAGAACTGTCACAATAGTTCCTGATGCCAAGGAAATAAAATTTAGGGTAGAATGGAAAACCTGAGTTGTATTTTAATGTCATTGTGTTTGCACCTGGGTTTTTTTCTACTCTTTGGTATTTTATTCTTTTTTTAATCTTTATTGACCATTCATTAAAACCTCATCATCCCTCTCAACAGAAAAAGAAAAGGGAGTTGTTATTGTAACTGTCTAGATAATTGTTACTGAACCATCAAACTCTTAGAAGTGGCTATAGATCTTTCATGTCAGACCACTGGGACTGATACAAAAACATTTCCAGGCTTCTGCAGGGTTTGGTGGTTTGTTTGTTTTTCCCCCTCACATTTAAAAGAAGATATAAAAAGGACAAATAAGCCAAAACGATAAATTATGACAGAAAAAAAAAATCAACATTTGAATTGCTTGATGCAAGAAAGACCATGGGGCTTGAGGAAAGATTAGAGCAGTGTCAAGCAAGAACAGAACTGAAAGTTATTTAAAAGTGATAGAAACCCTCTGGGATCTGCAACCCCACCATTGTTTCTGTTTGGAAAATCAGTTGTCAGAAGCTCCAATTAGACTTAATTGAATTCTGCTGTAGCAATACCTAGAATTTTAATTGACTGGGAAGGTGATCATAATCTCTGTTCAAAATACAGCTGGGCCATGAGCAATCCCCAGAAGAGCCCAACAAAGTGCCACAGAGAAGGACCTGCTTATTCTGTAGGCAAGGCTGCCTCTACACCATAAGACAAACATTCAGAAGAGAAAATTCCAGTAGAAAAATCCAGTCCTGCAGTCAGTCATATTCTCCAGTGCAGATAGCTATGAATTACCAAGAAGTCCTACCACAAACATGTTCGTGTACATACTGCCAACAACATCCTTAAAGGTTGTTTGTTCCACCTCTCACTTGCCTCTGCTCTTGCACTTGGCTTTATTGCTGGGTGTTTAGTTTCTACTTTAAATACATTGACATCATTGCTATTCCCATGCTGGCCTCCATTAGACACATGCTTGTCTCTCACTCTGCTTTTTTCCTTTTAGGTCAGGTTACTTTCAGTCTGATATTCAGCTGTTCTGGAGATGTGGTCTTTGCAAATAAAACTCTGCAAGGTCACTGCACTCATGGTATTGAACTGCAATGGTTTTCACATGCTTAATTCCTTGTCTAAACCTGCCCAGTCTCAGATTTGGACAGGAATAACTGAGTAAAAGTTGTGAATTTGGGATGATTTTGCTGATTCTGTGAAATCGCTAGTAAAGGCAGCAGGGCAGCTGAGTGACAGAGCTGGAAAACATATTAAAGGAAGTTAAGCTCGCAAGCAGCTGTACCAACCAAAGAGGCCAGCAAAAAATAGTAACAAGATTGGGATAAAATTAGGAAGTTTTAATAGACCGAGGGAACTAGACTAGAGGGAAAATCAGGCGTCAGACCTAAATCCTTTTTCAGGATCAAAAGTGTCCAAAGAGGAGACAGAAGGAACCTAACTCCATTTATCTCACCTAGAGAGAAGATGTCCCATCACACAGTTAGAGCTCAAAGAGAGATAGGAGAAAAATGCCAATGGTGTGGAGAAAGATAGTTTACAGACCAAAATAAAAGGCATTACAAGGATGAGCCCAAGGCTGAGCTCCTTCATGGTGTATATGTGGTAGAGAGGCATCAAGACTCATTAAAGCAAAGTTCATCTCAGAAAAAGCAGAACTGCCGCACCAACCAGTGAGCAAGAGACAGGAATAATTTTCGAGTTCTCCATGTTATCACTTCACAGCAGAGGGTTTTCCCTTAAAGAACTGGGGCTTTGTAAACTCCTGGCAATGATGCCTCCACATGTCTCACAAATGATGGCACTGTCATGGTATGAGTCAATGGAGGCAACATTAATTTACCATTTATTTTATTTCATTAAATATTTATTTATTATTTATTAAATAAATAGTAAATTTGAGCCAAGGAGTGATTGGTCCTGTGCACCTCCCAGGTAAGTACCCAAGCTGAAATTGGACGGAAGAGATGTCTGACAACAGTGTCAGCCAGGATCCACACAACTTCCCAGACACTAAGGAGATGCTCTGTAGTAGATAATGAACCTCAAAAATCCACACCAAATGTCAATTTTCCCTTTCCAAAAAGAGCAAAGAAGACTCAAAATGGCCATGCAAGTGAAAGTTCCCTCTCTTCAAAAGATTGAATTTTAGAGCAAAGAATTTGGCCATAGCAAGATCTTTAGTTCAAGGCTGCATGTAGCAGAGCCTGGTATACTAGTTTTGGGAGCAAATTTAATAACCTATATCTGAGGTGATGCTATAAAATAGGGCATTACAGTGAAAGCTCTGGAAATGATCAAATGAGTTACAGACAACAGCTAGAGGATGCTCCAGAGTAAGAGTTTGGAAAGTGACTGTCAGTAGAAGTTGAAAGTGACATTCATGGCAGGTTGTTTGATGTTACATTGAGCTCTTGGACCCTGAACATCAGCAGTTTCCCTATATAATGATTTTACGGTGTTTTTCCACTGTTTTCTCTCCAGGAATCATCAATACCTGAAGGAAAATGTGCCCTTGTCAAGAATGCCGGATGGTGTTGCCAGCAGAGACCTCTGCCTGGGTATCCTCCACTTCAGCCATCTCTATCACTCTTCACCCTCAGGAAACTGCCAGTTAAGTCAGCCCCAGGCAAAGATGACAGGCACCCAGCAGGCTAAGCAACAGCAATGTCACTGCAACGTGTCTAAGAAATACGCAGGCCCTCCAGGGGTTAAGTTGCCGCCAAGCTCTGTGCCACCACACCTGCACTGCCTGAGGGGCTGCAAAGCCTCCTCCCAGGCTGAAGTCATGGGCATCTCTGTCTAAGAAGTAACCTGAGGATCAGGAAGATGTCTGCAACAGGCTCTGTCCTGCACACATCAGATACCCACCGGACTGTGTTTCATCCCAAACCCAGGGAAGCAGGAGCTCAAGTCCCAGTGGGAGCTCCCTCTTTAGAAGAATAACAGATTTTGAGGCCTTTTCTCACGTTAGCTCAACAGTCAGTTTCCACAGCCAGAGAAGGGACAATGGGAAAAGCCAGCCTTCTCAATGACTGCCTCCTCCACCAGTACAGGGGTGAAACAACAATGGGTTGGAGTGTCTACAGAGGAGACCAGGCATCACACAAGTGGTGGCAGGAGGGACGGCAGCAGTACAACACTGCAGCCTGTGAGAGTTAAGTGATTTTTCTGACTCTAATGATCTGCAAAGGCAGCCTACAAAGGAAAAGCAATTTTCTGGTTGTTTTTCTTTGTGCTGCATAGAAGAGTGTCAAGGATGTCCTCGAGCCTCTTTCAAACCTGCCAGTTTCTTCCCAGCTTTTCAATGTGTTTTTACATAATCTGTTTCTCTTAGAAGACTTTACGGAAAGATGGCAGAGGGGAAGGATCTGAGCTACTCCTACTGAAAACCAAGTGGCTGTTATTAAGACCATGAAGTGTATGTCAGGCGTTTTGTGTGTTTTTCTCACCCCTTCCCAAAATCCCAGAGACAAGGACAAGAGCTGTCTCTGCATACCTCAGCTGCTTCTTTGAGAAATGAAACATTTCTCTTGCCTCAAGGGAAATACAGCAAAGAGCAGCCTTCATACCCATGGTGTTTCTGATTTTACAAAGACAGAAGGCCATTTGCAAGCTTTTCTCATTGTCGTAGTTTGACGCATAGTTAGGCGCCAAGCACACAAAATCTAATTATTTGCATAAGGGGAAATAAGGATTATTGAGGAAAACAGAAAAGACTGCAAGGCAAAACAGGCCCACATTTAAGCAGTTACAATATAAAGAGAGTTTATTACTAACAGAATGAAAAGTGAAAAGAGATAATAAGAAAACAAACTTTCAAACACCCTTCTCTCCCAGTGCCTCCCTCCTTCCCACTGACCTGTGCCAGGGATAACAAAACAAGGAATTTGGTCAGTATTGCATTTCTTAAGAGTCTTTTTATGCATAAGGCAAAGAGTTTCTTCTGCTGTGCCACGGGATTCTTCACAACTCAGCAGTACGCCCAGAAAAAACAATCTGCTGAAGTGAAAAAAAAATCTCTCCCATGAAATCTTAGAGTCTTCTCACACTGCCAACCATGGGCCATAACATAGGGTTTTAGTCTTTTAAGGATGAATTATTCTAGCCTGAAAACAAAGGTTCTCTCCTTCAAAATCTCTAAAGGCCTCTCACAGCTTCTATCAAACCTGGCATGGGCATTCTCTTACCTTCACAAGCTGCGCATGGATTTTCCATCCCCCCATGTACTTTAATGAGTTATAGAGAAAACAGTCTGTAATATTACAGTCTTAACCATGGCTTGCAAAGAGAATTTTAAGCTCCGCGCTAGAAGTGCCTCTGCCCTCTTTTCCCACCGCCATTTTGGCTTCGTCCAATATGACTTTACTTTTCCTTTCTTTCTGACCTTGGAGTCACCATGTCCTTCTCCCTCACGTGACTTACTTTTCTTTTCTTTCTCACTGACTTGGAAGAAAAGGTGGCCTTGTTGGCTGCATATGGTGTTCTTTTCAGTTTGGCACAAGCTGTTGGCTCTGTTGGCTGCAGAGAAGCTCCACCTGCAGCTGCTGGCTTCACACAGGGCTGCAGTGGCTTCAGATGAAATCTTGGCCATGTGGTCCTAGCCGTGTGGCAGCTCATAGATGTTTCTCAGCTGCCTGCGG